>NW_028322275.1:0-327339 GCF_059928025.1 Delphinapterus leucas
TGAGGACACTCGTGCCTGATTCCCAGCCCCTTGCTTATGTGGGCACTCTGGTGAGAGTCTGATCATGACTGGGTTCCTTACCCTTCTGTGAGGTGGGCGCTCTGATGTGAGGTCACTCCTGCCTGGATGGCTCACGTCGCCTTGGCGACGTAGGCCCTCTGTTGGCCACTGAAGCATGCTGGGAGCCTCCTACCCTCTTTAATGAGGGCCCTGGAAGAAACGCATATGCCCTTTTTGACCAAGTGCATCATTGTCGAAATTCTGCCTCTTTTCCTATACTTTCAGAGGACTTCCAATCTACCCCCTGAAATCGTTTTCCTGGAATTCTGCCCCGCGTTCAAGTCCTCTTTGAAGACTTACTTCAATACATTTTTGGACGATAGCTGTCATTTATAACTCTGCAGGTTTGTGAATTACAGTGCCCCTGAGCTCCATTCTTCAACTCGCTTTCTTGTGAGCTGGCCGCAAAACCGCAGGATTGCTTCAGGCCCTAATCTGGTTCCGGCAGGGCATGCTGAGCCTTTGGTTAATTCCTCTTCCTGATGGGAAATGAGCATTAAATTTGCCCGTGCAGACACCTACAGCTAATCTCTCATTGGTTCTCCCTATTCCTGTTCATCTTGCTCAGAAATTGCAAACTGTGCCAAACAGGAGGTTAAAGGCACTGACTCTCCAAGTGGGGAGAGAGTTAGTAAAGCGTCTGGAATGGTAAAACCGAGTATCAGGGGACGAAAACTGAGATGCATTTAAAAAGGTTTCCCAGTCACACGGTGGACCATATTCTGGGTTTCCCATGCGTGTTTTACCTGAAGGAAGAATCCCTTAAACCTGGAGAGGTGGGACCCATGCAATGGGTACCATGCAGTATGACTTCAAATGGCCTGCATTTGCTCACCGAACCTCACCAATGCTATCAGCCCAAAGTGTCGAACCTTATGTCTCACCCAGCTCTAGGTGTAGATGTGGTAAATCCAGGTTGCATCACAAGCCCTGAATGAATTATTTAAGAATTGCTCTCTATTTCACTGTCATTGTGTTTGTTTTTGAAGTTTATTTTGATAATGGGATTTATCGGATTTTCTCTGCTGCCTTTATGCAGCTGTACACACACTTGATTTTCTTATGGAGACATATAAATCCATGGATTTTAAGATTCTTACTAGTCATGTGTAATCCTAGGAGTTGAATATGGGGTGTTTAGTCCATTTCGTTGAGCAAGGAGTAAGTCTTGACTATTACATATTTGGCTTATGGAAAGGTATGTGTGCTAATTTCTATCTCTGGTTTTATGCAGCACCCCACCTCACCTTTCCCCATAAGCAAGCATAAGTTGGTGTTCTAAATTTGAGACCCTGTTCTGTTTTGTAATTCAGTTCATGGGTAGCCAAGTTTACATTCCGTGTATTAGTGATATCTTATGATGTTTCTTTTTCTGTGTGACTTATTTCACTTAGAATCATCGTACCTGGATCCACTCAATATGCCGCGACGGGCCTGATGACATAGATTTCATTGGTGAGTGATATTCCATTGTACGTGCGTACCACAACTTCTTTAACCATTTTTTACTTTCTGGGATATTTAACTTGTACCGTAGACGACGTTCTTGTAAACAGAGCTGTCCCAAACTTTGGGGTGGCTGTGTGTTTTTGATTTTAATTTCCCTAAGCTATAGGACCATAAGTGGAAGTGACATAGGCTGCGTTGCTTTGTTTCCTACGTGTTTCAGGAAACACCATACACTTCTCCAGAGTGGCTGTTGGCAATTTACATCCCCCCCATCAGCATAACAAATCTCCCTGTTCTCCATGACCTGTCCTGCCTTTCTGAATTTTACATTTTTTCAGATGCCCCTTTTGACCGGGGGGCAGTGAGACTTCATTGTAGTGCAGATTTCATTTACCCGCTTGCTTGGTTGGCCAAAAATGGCGTATGCGTTTTTTCCTGAATATATTCAGGAAAAAACGCATACGCACTTTTTGGCCAGTGCATCATTGTCGACATTCTGCCTCTTTTCCTATGCTTTAAGTGCAATTCCAGTCTACCCCCTGAAATCGTTTTCCTGAAATTCTGCCCCGCTTTCAAGTCCTATTCGAAGACTTACTTCAATACATTTTTGGACGATAGCTGTCATTCATAACTCTGCAGGTTTGTGAATTACAGTGCCCCTGAGCTCGTTTCTTCAACTCGCTTTCTTGTGAGCTGGCCGCAAAACCGCAGGATTGCTGCAGGCCATAATCTGTTTCCGGCAGGGCACACTGAGCCTTTGGTGAATTCCTCTTCCTGGTGGGAAATGAGCGTTCCATTTGCCCGTGCAGACACCTACAGCTAGTCTCTCATTGTTTCTCCCTATTCCTGTTAATCTTGCGTAGAAATTGCAAACTGTGCCAAACAGGAGGTTAAAGGCACTGACTCTCCAAGTGGGGAGAGTGTTAGTAAAGTGTCTGGAATGGTGAACCCGAGTACCAGGGGTCGAAAACTGAGATATATTTGAAAACGTTTCCCAATCACACGGTGGACAATACTCTGGGTTTCCCATGCATGTTTTAGCTGAAGGAAGAATCCCTTAAACCTGGAGAGCTGGGAACCATGGAATGGGTACCATGCAGTATGACTACAAAGGGTCTGCGTTTGCTCACCGAACCTCACAAATGCTATCAGCCCGAAGTGTCCAGCCGTATATCTCACCCAGCTCTGGGTGTAGATGTGGTAAATCCAGGTTGCATCACAAGCCCTGAATGAATTATTTAAGAATTGCTCTCTATTTCACTGTCATTGTGTTTTGGTTTTGAAATTTATTTTGATAATGGGATTTATCGGATTTTCACTGCTGCGTTTAGGCCGCTGTACACACGCTTGATTTCCTTATGGAGACATATAAATCCATGGGTTTTAAGATTCTTACTTGTCAGGTATATTCCCAGGCTTTGAGTCCGTTTCGTTGAGCAAGGAGTAGGGCTTGTCTATTATATATTTGGCTTATGGAACGGTATCTGTGCTAATTTCAATCTCTGGTTTTATGCAGCACCCCAACTCACCTTTCCCCATAAGCAAGCATAAGTTGGTTTTCTAAATTTGAGACCCTGTTCTGTTTTGTAATTCAGTTCATGGGTAGCCAAGTTTACATTCCGTGTATTAGTCATATCTTATGATGTTTCTTTTTCTGTGTGACTTATTTCTCGTAGAATCATCATACCTGAATCCACTCATTATGCCGCTACGGGCCTGATGAAGTAGATTTCATTGCTGAGTGATATTCCATTGTACGTGCGTACCACAACTTCTTTATCCATTTTTTGCTTTCTGGGATATTTTACTTGTACCGTAGACGAGGTTCTTGTAAACAGAGCCGTCCCAAACTCTGGGGTGGCTGTGTGTTTTTGATTTTAATTTCCCTAAGCTATAGGACCATAAGTGGAAGTGACATAGGCTGTGTTGCTTTGTTTCCTACGTGTTTCTTGAAACACCATACACTTCTCCAGAGTGGTTGTTGGCAATTTACATCCCGCCCATCAGCATGACAAGGCTCCCTGTTCTCCATGACCTGTCCTGCCTTTCTGGATTTTACACTTTTTTCAGATGGCCCTTTTGACCGGGGGGGCAGTGAGACTTCATTGTAGTGCAGATTTCCTTTACAGGCTTGCTTGGTTGGCCAAAAAGGGCGTATGCGGTTTTTCCTGAATATATTCAGGAAAAAACGCATACGCCCTTTTTGGCCAAGTGCATCGTTGTCGACATTCTGCCTCTTTTCCTATGCTTTTAGTACAATTCCAGTCTACCCCCTGAAATCGTTTTCCTGAAATTCTGCCCCGCATTCAAGTCCTCTTCGAAGACTTACTTCAATACATTTTTGGACGATAGCTGTCATTCATAACTCTGCAGGTTTGTGAATTACAGTGCCCCTGAGCTCATGTCTTCAACTCGCTTTCTTGTGAGCTGGCCGCAAAACCGCAGGATTGCTTCAGGCCAAAATCTCTTTCCGGCAGGGCTTGCTGAGCCTTTGTTTAATTCCTCTTCCTGGTCGGAAATGAGCGTTCCTTTTGCCCGTGCAGGCACCTACAGCTAGTCTCTCATTGGTTCTCCCTATTCCTGTACATCTTGCGCAGAAATTGCAAACTGTGCCAAACAGGAGGTTAATGGCACTGACTCTCCAAGTGGGGAGAGTGTTAGTAAAGCGTCTGGAATGGTGAACCCGAGTACCAGGGGACGAAAACTGAGATGCATTTGAAAACGTTTCCCGGTCACACAGTGCACTGTACTGTGGGTTTCCCATGCATGTTTTAGCTGAAGGAAGAATCCCTTAAACCTGGAGAGTTGGGACCCATGGAATGGTTACCATGCAGTATGACTTCAAAGGGTCTGCGTTTGCTCACCGAACCTCACCAATGCTATCAGCCCGAAGTGTCCAGCCTTATGTCTCACCCAGCTCTGGGTGTAGATGTGGTAAATCCAGGTTGCATCACAAGCCCTGAGTGAATTATTTAAGAATTGCTCTCTATTTCACTGTCATTGTGTTTTGTTTTTGAAATTTATTTTGATAATGGGATTTATCGGATTTTCACTGCTGCATTTAGGCCGTTGTACACACGCTTGATTTCCTTATGGAGACATATAAATCCATGGGTTTTAAGATTCTTACTTGTCAGGTATCTTGCAAGGCGTTGAATATGGGGTGTTGAGTCCATTTCGTTGAGCAAGGAGTAGGTCTTGTCTATTATATATTTGGCTTATGGAACGGTATCTGTGCTAATTTCAATCTCTGGTTTTATGCAGCACCCCAACTCACCTTTCCCCATTAGCAAGCATAAGTTGGTTTTCTAAATTTGAGACCCTGTTCTGTTTTGTAATTCAGTTTATGTGTAGCCAAGTTTACATTCCGTGTATTACTTATATATTATGATGTTTCTTTTTCTGGGTGACGTATTTCTCGTAGAATCATCGTACCTGAATCCACTCATTATGCCGCTATGGGCCTGAAGACGTAGATTTCTTTGCTGAGTGATATTCCATTGTACGTGCGTACCAGAACTTCTTTATCCATTTTTTCCTTTCTTGGATATTTAACTTGTACCGTTGACAAGGTTCTTGTAAACAGAGCCATCCCAAACTTTGGGGTGGCTGTGTGTTTGTGATTTTAATTACCCTAAGCTATAGGACCATATTGGAAGTGACATAGGCTGTGTTGCTTTGTTTCCTACGTGTTTCAGGATACACCATACATTTCTCCAGAGTGGCTGTTGGCAATTTACATCCCGCCCATCAGCATAACAAGGCTCCCTGTTCTCCAAGACCTGTCCTGCCTTTCTGGATTTTACACTTTTTTCAGATGGCCCTTTTGACCGGGGGGCAGTGAGACTTCATTGTAGTGCAGATTTCCTTTACACGCTTGCTTGGTTGGCCAAAAAGTGCGTATGCGTTTTTTCCTGAATATATTCAGGAAAAAACGCATACGCCCTTTTTGGCCAAGTGCATCATTGTCGACATTCTGCCTCTAATCTTATTCTTTAAGTGCAATTCCATTCTACCCCCTGAAATCGTTTTCCTGAAATTCTGCCCCGATTTCAAGTCCTCTTCGAAGACTTACTTCAAAACATTTTTGGACGATAGCTGTCATTCATTACTCTGCAGGTTTGTGAATTACAGTGCCCCTGAGCTCCTTTCTTCAACTCGCTTTCTTGTGAGCTGGCCACAAACCCGAAGGATTGCTTCAGGCCCTAATATAGTTCTGGCATGGCATGCTGAGCCTTTGGTTAATTCCTCTTCCTTGTGGGAAATGAGCGTTAAATTTGCATGTGCAGACACCTTCACATGAGTCGTCATGGTGCCCCTTTGCCCCGGTTATCTCTATGGAGGTTGGAGTTGGAGGGCCTCCTCCCTCAAGATCAGTGTGCCCACGGAGCCAACCCTGCAACTTCAGGGCATGGTTGGGGGTTAGGATCACCACGAGGGTTCCTTTTCCCTTAGGAGGGAGGTGGCCTTTTGGGCTGCTGATTTCCAGGTTATCAGATACTGCCAGTATCTTGGCCAGATGTGGCGGTGGGCCAAGCCCCTTGGTGACCGTAGTTTATCCTACCTGGATCGCATTCTTGCATTGTTCCATTTCAAGTGGTCCCAGGTTTTGCACTAATACTCCAGTGGCGATTCACCGTTCACCAGGAATGTAAAGGTCAAAGGGTTTAGCTAAATTAGGGAGTTCCAGGGCAAGGGTCTGAATTGACTGCTCTTTCCATTCTTGAAAGGCCACTTCTGCATTCTATTCAAAAGGATCATCACCTTTTCCTTTCAGTGTTTCATATAGAGGCCGAGCTAGTAGACTGTAGTTAGGGATCCAGAAGCAGCAAACCCTGGCCTCCCCAGGAACCCCTAAGCTGTCTTCTAGTTTTAGAAATGGGTAAGGCTGTAAATTGTTTCTTCCCTTTCCTGGGATGGGCTTCTCCGACCTTCTGTGAGAATGAAGCCCAGGCAGGTCACCGTAGTCTGTGATATTTGAGCTTTTTCTTGGACAACTTGTATCCTTTATTGGCTTCGTAGTTCAGAGGTCTCCTTAGTAGGGCTGGCGATCAGAATGTCGTCTGCATATTGAAGGAGTGTTTCCTTTTCCAGAGGTAGAACTTTTAGGTCTTTAGCTGAGCTTTCCCCAAAGATGGTGTGGGAATTTTTGAACCCTTGGGGCAACACGGCCCGGAAGTATTGTTTTAGTTGTATGTTGAGTCCTGCCACTCACAAGCCAAAATTTCTTGTGACTCTGGGACTAATAGAATACAAAAGAAGGCATCATTGAAGACTAATACAGAATACCATGTCCTGGTGGTTGGTAGAATGACCAGCAGGGTGTAGGATTTAGGAACTACTGGAGGTATATCCTCGGTGGCTTCACTGACTGTCCTGACATCCTTTACCAGGACTCCAGCAGCCCATGGGGCTCTCGAGGTCAGGCCAATCCCAGGATATGGAGCTCACCTGGGCAGGTACCCCACCCCAGCCCACGGGGCTCTCGTGGTCAGGCCCCTCCCAGGATACAGAGCTACCCTTGCAGGTACCATGGCAGGGCTGGGAACACAGGAACCGTGCATATCGCCCTAATTGCAGAGCACTCCCAGCTCACCTGTCACTCAGATCTGACACAGAACACCTCAGAGCAGGACTTGAACTAACAAACAGCAGCTCCGACAGGTCTGTGACCCTGGGCATCACTCTGTGTGGCCTCCCTCCACCTGGTGTTCCAGAGACTTCCACTGCACCCGGGGCACCAGGCCTCTGTCTCCACCCACCAGCCACCCCTCCTCTCCCTGACTCCTGGGTTCCTCTCATTAGGAGAGGGTTTTCTTGAAGTTGTCTCCCACTCATGGGCCAGATAATATAATTAGAAAACAAGCCAGAGCTGCAGCCCCTTGTCTATCCTGACTCTCAGGAGCCCACACCTGTTCCTTGGACCTGGCCGATTCAGCAAGTTCCAGTTTCTGCAACTGTGAGCCCCTGAGGGGTGATTATTGGCTGGCCTGGGAAGCCTGACCGTGCCGGCCAGCCCTCCCCAGGTGTGCCTGGGTTCAGATCAATATAAACACTGCTCCAGGCAGCAAGAGCCCCTGCAGCTGTGCCTGACGCCATTTTCTCTGCCCTGTCAGCAGTCTTGGGGCTGGACTGGTGGGAGGGAGTGAGAGGCCACGGCTTTGTGGGTGGCCCAGTGTGAGTGGGGCTCTGCTGGACTTTCTGCAGCAGTTGCCAAGATGCCACCTGCTAAAGAAGAGGATGTGTCACCCATACCTGCCGCTGGAATTTCTCCCTGGGCAGAGGTGAGTGAGGAAGAAAGCAGTGGGGGCCGGGACAGCAGGGGTATCTCAGGCAGGGAAATGGAAAGCTTCCAGAAGAGCACCCAGGACCAGGACCATCCTGGCTGGCCTGCAGGCACCAAGTCGGCTGGCATGCTGTCGCTCATGTGGCTCCATGGCCCTTCCTCTAGGCTTTCAAGTCCTTGTACATATTCAGGTGTTTTACCTGGGAAGGGTGGGAACATTTCAGCAGCAGCTGGCCTGGGGCTCAGCCCACGTTTACTCACAGATGCCTCGGCACGGTCCCCCAGCTTTGCAATGAGGACGCTTGTTGCGTGGGGCCTGCTGGCTGAATGGGAGATGATTCCCCACCACCGACCAACTTCAGAATTGTTTACAACTGGAGCAAGTGCCCTGATACGGTTTTCCTCTGTGTAGCTGGTGGGTTCTGTTTTTTTTTCTTTTTTGGTTCAAGGTAGATTTTATTCCTCTTTTTTGTATTTACAGATATAAGCATGGAAATAATTTATTCATATAAATACATGTATGTGAAGGGAAGAATATATTTTCTGTTTTACTTTTTGTAATTTGAATTTTATTTTATTTTTTTATACAGCAGGTTCTTTTTGGTTATCTATTTTATACATATAAATGTATACATGCCAATCCCAATCTCTCAACTCCTCCCACCACCACCCCCCAACAGCTTTCCCCCCTTGGTGTCCATACGTTTGTTGTCTACATCTGTTGCTCTATTTCTGCCTTGCAAAACGGTTCATCTGTACAATTTGTCTAGGTTCCACATATAGCCATTAATAGACAAGATTTCTTTTTCTCTTTCTGACTTACTTCACTCTGTATGACAGTCTCTAGATCCATCAACGTCTCTACAAATGACCCAATTTCATTCCTTTTTATGGCTTAGTAATATTCCATTTTATATATGTACCACGTCTTTATGCATTCGTCTGTCTGTGGGCATTTAGGTTGCTTCCATTACCTGGATATTGTAAATAGTGATGCAATGAACATTGCGGTGAATGTCTCTTTTTGATTTATGGTTTTGTCTGGGTATATGCCCAGTAGTGGGACTGCTGTATCATATGGTAATTCTATTCTTAGTTTTATAAGAAACTCCATAACTTTCTCCACAGTGACTGTATCAATTTCATTCCCAACAATAGCGGAAGAGGGTTCCTTATCTCCACACCCTTTCCAGCATTTGTTGTTTGTAGATTTTCTGATGATGCCCATTCTAACAGGTGTGAGGTGATACACCATGGATGAGTCTATTTCGTTGAGCAAAGAGTAGGTCTTGTCTATTACATATTTGGCTTATGGAATGGTATGTGTGCTAATTTCAATCTCTGGTTTTATACAGCACCGCAACTCAACTTTCCCCTTAAGCAAGCATAAGTTTTTATCTAAATGTGAGACTCTGTTCGGTTTTGGAATTCAGTTTATGTGTAGCCAAGTTTACACTCTCTCTATTAGTGATATCTTATGATAATTACCTTTCTCTGTGTGACATATTTCTCTTAGAATCATCATACTTAAATCCACTCAATTTGCTGCTACAGGCCTGATGACATTGATTTCATTGCTGAGTGATATTCCATTGTACGTAAGTAGCACAACTCCTTTATCCATATTTTTCTTTCTGGGATATTTAATTTGTACTGGACTCAAGGTTCTTGTAAACACAGCAGCCCTAAATTTGGTGTTGGCTGTGTCTTGTTGATTTTAATTTTCCTAAGCTATAGGGCCAAAAGTGGAAGTGCCCTAGGGTCTGTAGCTTTGTTTTTCAGATGTTTCAGGATACACCATAAACATCTCCAGAGTGTCTGTTGGCAATTTACATCCCGCCCATCAGCATAACAAGGCTCCCTGTTCTCCATGGCCTGTCCTGTGTTTCTGGTTTTTACACATTTTTCAGATGGCCCTTTTGACGAATGGGAAATGAGACTTCATTGTAGTGCGGATTTCCATTGCTCGAGTGCTTGGTTGGCCAAAAAGGGCATATGTGTTTTTTCCTGAATATATTCAGGAAAAAATGTTTACGCACTTTTGTCCAAGTGCATCACTGTCAAAGATCTGCCGCTTTTCACATGCTTTAAACGCAATTCCAATCTACCTCCTGAAATATGATTCCTGCAATTCTGCCTCGTTTTGAAGTCCTCTTTGCAGACTTACTTCAGTATATTTTTGCCAATAGCTGTCATTTATAACTCTGCAGGTTTGTGAATTACAGTGCCTGTGATTTCCTTTCTTAACTCGTTTCCTTGAAAGCTGGCCACAGAACCGCAGGTTTGCTTTAGGCCATAATCAGGGTCTGGCACGGCACTCTGAGCCTTTGGTTAATTCCTCTTCCTGGTGGGAAATTAGAGTTAAATGTGCCCCTCCGGACACCTGCCTCACTCCCAGCCCCTTGGTGATGTGTGTCCTGTGGTTTGAGGCCACATGTGCTGGGTTCCTCACCTTTGGCTGATGTGGCCCCACTGGTGTGAGGACACTCCTGCCTGGTTCCCATCCCCTTGGTGATGTGGGCCATCCGGTGAGAGTCTGATCCTGGTTGGGTTCCTCACACTTCTGTGAGGTGGGCCCTCTTCTCTGACGTCACTCCTGCCTGGCTGGCACACCCCGCCTTGGCGAAGTCGGCCCTCTGGTGGGATTTGGTGCCTGCTGGGGGTCTCCTGCCCTCGGTAATGAGGGCCCTCTGGCGTCAGGCCCTAATTCCTGGGCTCCCAATATTTTCTGATATGCGCCCTGTGGTTCGAGTACACTCCTGCCAGGTTCCCAACCCCATGGGAATGTGGGCCTTCTGCTCTGAGGTCCCAACCGTGGGTTGCTCAGTTTCATGATGAGGGCCCTCTGCTGTGAGTTCTCTCCGGCCTGGATCCCATAGCCTCGCTGCTCCTGGCCACCTGCTGGGAGGTTCCAACTGCGGGATTCCTCACCTTTTTTCTTCTATGGACCCTCTGTTTTGAGACTCCTCCTGCCTGCCTCACTCCCAGTCCCTTGGTGATGTGTGTCCTCTGGTGTGAGGCCACGTGTGCTGGGTCCCTCGCCTTTGGATGATGTGGCCACACTGGTGTGAGGACACTCCTGCCTGCTTCCTATCCCCTTGATGATGTGGGCCCTCTGGTGAGAGTCTGATCCTGGCTGGGTTCCTCACCCTTCTGTGAGGTGGGCCCTCTGCTGTGAGGTCACTCCTGCCTGGCTGGCACACCCCACCTGGGCAACATCGGCCCTCTTGTGGCACTTGGAGCCTGCTGGGAGCCTCCTCCCCTCGGTGATGGGGGCCCTCTAGCGTCAGGCCCTAACTGCTGGGTACCCACATTTTCTGATACGTGCTAAGTGGTGCGAGGACACTCCTGCGAGGTTCCCATCCCCATGGGCATGTGGGCCTTCTGCTCTAAGGTCCCAACACCTGTGTTGTTCACCGTTTCATGATGTTGTCTCTCTGGTGTTAGTTCACTCAGGCCTAGATCCCATAGACTCTGTGCTCTGAGCCGACTGCTGGGAGGTTCCTACTGCTGGATTCCTTACCTTTTTTATTCTTTGGGTCCTGTGTTTTTATGCTCCTACTTCCTGACTCACTCCCAGCCCCTTTGTGATGTAGGTCCTCTGGTTTAAGGCCACATGTACCGGTTTCCTCACCTTTATTGATGTGGCCCCACTGGTGTGAGGACACTCCTGCCTGGTTCCCATCCCCTTGGTGATTGGGGCCCTCTTGTGAGAGTCTGATCCTGTCTGGATTCCTCACACTTCTGGGAGGTGGGCCCTCTGCTGTGAGGTCACTCCTGCCTGGCTGGCACACGTCACGTTGGCGATGTGGGCCCTCAGTTGGGAGTTGGTGCCTGCTGGGAGTCTCCTCCCCTCGGTAATGAGGGCCCTCTGGCGTCAGGCCCTAACTCATGGGCTCCCAAAATTTTCTGATGTGCGCCCTGTCGTGTGAGTACACTCCAGCCAGGGTCCCTTCCCTAGGGGATGTGGGCTTTCTGCTCTGTGGTCCCAACGGCTGGGTTGCTCACAGTGTCAGAATGTGGGCCCTCTGTTTTGAGTTCAGTCAGGCCTGGATCCCATAGCCTCGCTGCTCCTGGCCGCCTGCTGGGAGGTTCCAACTGCGGGATTCCTCACCTTTTTTACGCAATGGGCCCTCTGTTTTGAGGCTCCTCCTGCCTGCCTCACTCCCAGCCCCTTGGTGATGTGTGTCCTGTAGTTTGAGGCCACGTGTGCTGGGTCCGTCACATTTCGGGGATGTGGCCCCACTGGTGTGAGGACACTCCTGCCTGGTTTCCATTCCCTTGGTGATGTGGGCCCTCTGGTGAGAGTCTGATCCTCTTTGGGTTCCTCACACTTTTGTGTGGTTGGCCCTCTGCTCTGAGGTCACTCCTGCCTGGCTGGCACACCCCGCATTGGCGACGTCGGCCCTCTGGTAGCAGTTGGAGCTTGCTGGGAGCCTCCTCTCCTCAGTGATGAGGGCCCTCTGGCGTCCGGCCCTAACTGCTGGGCTCCCCACATTTTCTGTTGTGTGCCCACTGGTACGATGACACTCCTGCTTGGTTCCCTTCCCCATGGGGATGTGGGCCTTGTGCTCTGAGGTCACAACGGCTGGGTTGCTTACAGTATCACGATGAGGGCCCTCTGTTGTGAGTTCATCACTGCCTGGATCCCATAGCCTCGGTGCTCTGGGCCGCCTGCTGGGATGTTCCAACTGCTGGATTCCTCACCTTTTTATACAATGGGCCATGTGTTTTGAGGTTAATCCTGCCTGCCTCGCTCTGAGACCCATGGTGATGTGGGTCTTCTGGTTTGAGGCCACATGTGCTGGGTACCTCAACTTTCGATGATGTGGCCCCACGGGTGTGAGGACACTCGTGCCTGATTCCCAGCCCCTTGCTTATGTGGGCACTCTGGTGAGAGTCTGATCATGACTGGGTTCCTTACCCTTCTGTGAGGTGGGCGCTCTGATGTGAGGTCACTCCTGCCTGGATGGCTCACGTCGCCTTGGCGACGTAGGCCCTCTGTTGGCCACTGAAGCATGCTGGGAGCCTCCTACCCTCTTTAATGAGGGCCCTGGAAGAAACGCATATGCCCTTTTTGACCAAGTGCATCATTGTCGAAGTTCTGCCTCTTCTCCTATACTTTCAGAGGACTTCCCATCTACCTCCTGAAATCGTATTCCTGGAATTCTGCCCCGCGTTCAAGTCCTCTTTGCAGCCTTACTTCAATATATTTTTGGACGATAGCTGTCATTTATAACTCTGCAGGTTTGTGAATTACAGTGCCCCTGAGCTCCATTCTTCAACTCGCTTTCTTGTGAGCTGGCCGCAAAACCGCAGGATTGCTTCAGGCCCTAATCTGGTTCCGGCACGGCATGTTGAGCCTTTGGCTAATTCCTCTTCCTGATGGGAAATGAGCGTTAAATTTGCTCGTGCAGACACCTACAGCTAATCTCTCATTGGTTCTCCCTATTCCTGTTCATCTTGCTCAGAAATTCCAAACTGTGCCAAACAGGAGGTTAAAGGCACTGACTCTCCAATTGGGGAAAGAGTTAGTAAAGCGTCTGGAATGGTAAAACCGAGTATGAGGGGAAGAAAACTGAGATGCATTTAAAAAGGTTTCCCGGTCACACGGTGGACCATATTCTGGGTTTCCCATGCGTGTTTTACCTGAAGGAAGAATCCCTTAAACCTGGAGAGGTGGGACCCATGCAATGGGTACCATGCAGTATGACTTCAAATGGCCTGCATTTTCTCACCGAACCTCACCAATGCTATCAGCCCAAAGTGTCGAACCTTATGTCTCACTCAGCTCTAGGTGTAGATGTGGTAAATCCAGGTTGCATCACAAGCCCTGAATGAATTATTTAAGAATTGCTCTCTATTTCACTGTCATTGTGTTTGTTTTTGTAGTTTATTTTGATAATGGGATTTATCGGATTTTCTCTGCTGCCTTCATGCAGCTGTACACACACTTGATTCTCTTACGGAGACATATAAATCCATGGGTTTGAAGATTCTTACTAGTCATGTGTAATCCTAGGAGTTGAATATGGTGTGTTTAGTCCATTTCGTTGAGCAAGGTGTAAGTCTTGACTATTACATATTTGGCTTATGGAAAGGTATGTGTGCTAATTTCTATCTCTGGTTTTATGCAGCATCCCACCTCACCTTTCCCCATAAGCAAGCATAAGTTGGTGTTCTAAATTTGAGACCCTGTTCTGTTTTGTAATTCAGTTCATGTGTAGCCAAGTTTACATTCCGTGTATTAGTGATATCTTATGATGTTTCATTTTCTGTGTGACTTATTTCACTCAGAATCATCGTACCTGGATCCACTCAATATGCCGCGACGGGCCTAATGACACAGATTTCATTGGTGAGTGATATTCCATTGTACGTGCGTACCACAACTTCTTTAACCATTTTTCACATTCTGGGATATTTAACTTGTACCGTAGACGACGTTCTTGTAAACAGAGCTGTCCCAAACTTTGGGGTGGCTGTGTGTTTTTGATTTTAATTTCCCTAAGCTATAGGACCATAACTGGAAGTGACATAGGCTCTGTTGCTTTGTTTCCTACGTGTTTCAGGAAACCCCATACACTTCTCCAGAGTGGCTGTTTGCAATTTACATCCCCCCCATCAGCATAACAAGTCTCCCTGTTCTCCAAGACCTGTCCTGCCTTTCTGGATTTTACACTTTTTCAGATGCCCCTTTTGACCGGGGGGCAGTGAGACTTCATTGTAGTGCAGATTTCCTTTACACGCTTGCTTGGTTGCCGAAAAAGGGCGTATGCGTTTTTTCCTGAATATATTCAGGAAAAAACGCATACGCCCTTTTTGGCCAAGTGCATCATTGTCTACATTCTCCCTCTTTTCCTATGCTTTTAGTACAATTCCAGTCTACCCGCTAAAATCGTTTTCCTGAAATTCTGCCCCGCTTTCAAGTCCTCTTCGAAGACTTACTTCTATATATTTTTGGATGATAGCTGTCATTCATAACTCTGCAGGTTTGTGAATTACAGTGCCCCTGAGCTCATTTCTTCAACTCGCTTTCTTGTGAGCTGGCCGCAAAACCGCAGGATTGCTTCAGGCCCTAATCTGTTTCCGGCAGGGCACGCTGAGCCTTTGGATAATTCCTCTTCCTGGTGGGCAATGAGCGTTCCATTTGCCCGTGCAGACACCTACAGCTAGTCTCTCATTGCTTCTCCCTATTCCTGTTCATCTTGCACAGAAATTGCAAACTGTGCCAAATAGGAGGTTATATGCACTGACTCTCCAAGTGGGGAGAGTGTTAGTAAAGCGTCTGGAATGGTGAACCCGAGTACCAGGGGACGAAAACTGAGATGCATTTGAAAACGTTTCCCAATCACACGGTGGATCACACTATGGGTTTCCCATGCATGTTTTAGCTGAAGGAAGAATCCCTTAAACCTGGAAATTTGGGACGCATGGAATGGGTACCATGCAGTATGACTTCAAAGGGTCTGCGTTTGCTCACCGAACCTCACCAATGCTATCAGCCCGAAGTGTCCAGCCTTATGTCTCACCCAGCTCTGGGTGTAGATGTGGTAAATCCAGGTTGCATCACAAGCCCTGAATGAATTATTTAAGAATTGCTCTCTATTTCACTGTCATTTTGTTTTGTTTTTGAAATTTATTTTGATAATGGGATTTATCGGATTATCACTGCTGCTTTTAGGCCGCTGTACACACGCTTGATTTCCTTATGGAGACATATAAATCCATGGGTTTTAAGATTCTTACTTGTCAGGTATCTTGCCAGGCATGAATATGGGGTGTTGAGTCCATTTCGTTGAGCAAGGAGTAGGTCTTGTCTATTATATATTTGGCTTATGGAACGGTATCTGTGCTAATTTCAATCTCTGGTTTTATGCAGCACCCCAACTCACCTTTCCCCATAAGCTAGCATAAGTTGGTTTTCTAAATTTGAGACCCTGTTCTGTTTTGTAATTCAGTTCTTGTGTAGTCAAGTTTACATTCCGTGTATTAGTGATATCTTACGATGTTTCTTTTTCTGTGTGACTTATTTCTCGTAGAATCATCGTACCTGAATCCACTCATTATGCCGCTACGGGACTGATGACGTAGATTTCATTGCTGAGTGATATTCCATTGTACGTGCGTACCACAACTTCTTTATCCATTTTTTACTTTCTGGGATATTTTACTTGTACCGTAGACGAGGTTCTTGTAAACAGAGCCGTCCCAAACTCTGGGGTGGCTGTGTGTTTTTGATTTTAATTTCCCTAAGGTATAGGACCATAAGTGGAAGTGCCATAGGCTGTGTTGCTTTGTTTCCTACGTGTTTCTGGAAACACCATACACTTCTCCAGAGTGGTTGTTGGCAATTTACATCCCGCCCATCAGGATGACAAGGCTCCCTGTTCTCCATGACCTGTCCTGCCTTTCTGGATTTTACACTTTTTTCAGATGGCCCTTTTGACCGGGGGGGCAGTGAGACTTCCTTGTAGTGCAGATTTCCTTTACACGCTTGCTTGGTTGGCCAAAAAGAGCGTATGCGTTTTTTCCTGAATATATTCAGGAAAAAACGCATACGCCCTTTTTGGCCAAGTGCATCATTGTTGACATTCTGCCTCTTTTCCTACGCTTTAAGTGCAATTCCAGTCTACCCCCTGAAATCGTTTTCCTGAAATTCTGCCCCGCTTTTAAGTCCTCTTGGAAGACTTACTTCAATACATTTTTGGACGATAGCTGTCATTCATAACTCTGCAGGTTTGTGAATTACAGTGCCCCTGAGCTCCTTTCTTCAACTCGCTTTCTTGTGAGCTGGCCGCAAAACCGCAGGATTGCTTCAGGCCCTAGTCTCTTTCCGGCCGGGCACGCTGAGCCTTTGTTTAATTCCTCTTCCTGGTCGGAAATGAGCGTTCCATTTGCCTGTGCAGACACCTGCAGCTAGTCTCTCATTGCTTCTCCCTATTCCTGTTCATCTTGCGCAGAAATTGCAAAGTGTGCCAAACAGGAGGTTAAATGCACTGACTCTCCAAGTGGGGAGAGTGTTAGTAAAGCGTCTGGAATGGTGAACCCGAGTACCAGGGGACGAAAACTGAGATGCATTTGAAAACGTTTCCCAATCACACGGTGGACCATACTATGGGTTTCCCATGCATGTTTTAGCTGAAGGAAGAATCCCTTAAACCTGGAAATTTGGAACCCATGGAATGGGTACCATGCAGTATGACTTCAAAAGGTCTGCGTTTGCTCACCGAACCTCACCAGTGCTATCAGCCCGAAGTGTCCAGCCTTATGTCTCACCCAGCTCTGGGTGTAGATGTGGGAAATCCAGGTTGCATCACAAGCCCTGAATGAATTATTTAAGAATTGCTCTCTATTTCACTGTCATTGTGTTTTGTTTTTGAAATTTATTTTGATAATGGGATTTATCGGATTTTCACTGCTGCGTTTAGGCCGCTGTACACACGCTTGATTTCCTTATGGAGACATATAAATCCATGGGTTTTAAGATTCTTACTTGTCAGGTATCTTGCCAGGCGTTGAATATGGGGTGTTGAGTCCATTTCGTTGAGCAAGGAGTAGGTCTTGTCTATTATATATTTGGCTTATGAAACGGTATCTGTGCTAATTTCAATCTCTGGTTTTATGCAGCACCCCAACTCACCTTTCCCCATAAGCAAGCATAAGATGGTTTTCTAAATTTGAGACCCTGTTCTGTTTTGGAATTCAGTTTATGGGTAGCCAAGTTTACATTCCGTGTATTACTGATATCTTATGATGTTTCTTTTTCTGTGTGACTTATTTCTCGTAGAATCATCGTACCTGAATCCACTCATTATGCCGCTACGGGCCTGAAGACGTAGATTTCATTGCTGAGTGATATTCCATTGTACGTGCGTACCAGATATTCTTTATCCATTTTTTCCTTTCTCGGATATTTAACTTGTACTGTAGAAAAGGTTCTTGTAAACAGAGCCATCCCAAACTTTGGGGTGGCTGTGTGTTTGTGATTTTAATTACCCTAAGCTATAGGACCATAGTGGAAGTGACATAGGCTGTGTTGCTTTGTTTCCTACGTGTTTCAGGATACACCATACATTTCTCCAGAGTGGCTGTTGGCAATTTACATCCTGCCCATCAGCATAACAAGGCTCCCTGTTCTCCAAGACCTGTCCTGCCTTTCTGGATTTTACACTTTTTTCAGATGGCCCTTTTGAACGGGGGGCAGTAAGACTTCATTGTAGTGCAGATTTCCTTTACACGCTTGCTTGGTTGGCCAAAAAGGGCGTATGCGTTTTTTCCTGAAAATATTCAGGAAGAAACGCATACGCCCTTTTTGGCCAAGTGCATCATTGTTGACATTCTGCCTCTTTTCCTACGCTTTAAGTGCAATTCCAGTCTACCCCCTGAAATCGTTTTCCTGAAATTCTGCCCCGCTTTCAAGTCCTCTTTGAAGACTTACTTCAGTACATTTTTGGACGATAGCTGTCATTCATAACTCTGCATGTTTGTGAATTACAGTGCCCCTGAGCTCCTTTCTTCAACTCGTTTTCTTGTGAGCTGGCCGCAAAACCGCAGGATTGCTTCAGGCCCAAATATGTTTCCGGCCGGGCACGCTGAGCCTTTGGTTAATTCCTCTTCCTGGTGGGAAATGAGTGTTCAATTTGCCCGTGCAGACACCAACAGCTAGTCTCTCATTGTTTTTCCCTATTCCTGTTCATCTTGCGCAGAAATTGCAAACTGTGCCAAACAGGAGGTTAATGGCACTGACTCTCCAAGTGGGGAGAGTGTTAGTAAAGCGTTCAAATGTTGAACCCGAGTACCAGGGGACGAAAACTGAGATGCATTTTAAAACGTTTCCCAATCACATGTTGGACCATACTCTGGGTTTCCCATGCATGTTTTAGCTGAAGGAAGAATCCCTTAAACCTGGAGAGTTGGGACCCATGGAATGGGTACCATGCAGTATGACTTCAAAGGGTCTGCGTTTGCTCAACGAACCTCACCAATGCTATCAGCCCGAAGTGTCCAGCCTTATGTCTCATCCAGCTCTGGGTGTAGATGTGGTAAATCCAGGTTGCATCACAAGCCCTGAATGAATTATTTAAGAATTGCTCTCTATTTCACTGTCATTGAGTTTTGTTTTTGAAATTCATTTTGATAATGGGATTTATCGGATTTTCACTGCTGCTTTTAGGCCACTGTACACACGCTTGATTTCCTTATGGAGACATATATATCCATGGGTTGTAAGATTCTTACTTGTCAGGTATCTTCCCAGGCGTTGAATATAGGGTGTTGAGTCCATTTCGTTGAGCAAGGAGTAGGTTTTGTCTATTATATATTTGGCTTATGGAACGGTATCTGTGCTAATTTCAATCTCTGGTTTTATGCAGCATCCCACCTCACCTTTCCCCATAAGCAAGCATAAGTTGGTTTGCTAAATTTGAGACCCTGTTCTGTTTTGTAATTCAGTTCATGGGTAGCCAAGTTTACATTCCGTGTATTAGTGATAACTTATGATGTTTCTTTTTCTGTCTGACTTATTTCTCATAGAATCATCGTACCTGAATCCACTCATTATGCCGCTATGGTCCTGATGACGTAGATTTCATTGCTGAGAGATATTCCATTGTACGTGCGTACCACAACTTCTTTATCCATTTTATGCTTTCTCGGATATTTAACTTCTACCGTAGATGTGGTACTTGTAAACAGAGCCATCCCAAACTTTGGGGTGGCTGTGTGTTTTTGATTTTAATTTCCCTAAGCTATAGGACCATAAGTGGAAGTGCCATAGGCTGTGTTGATTTGTTTCCTACGTGTTTCAGGAAACACCATACACTTTTCCAGAGTGGCTGTTGGCAATTTAAATCCGCCCATCAGCATAACAAGGCTCCCTGTTCTCCATGACCTGTCCTGCCTTTCAGGATTTTACACTTTTTTCAGATGGCCCTGTTGACCGGGGGGCAGTGAGACTTCATTGTAGTGCAGATTTCCTTTACACGCTTGCTTGGTTGGCCAAAAAGGGCATATGCGTTTTTTCCTGAATATATTCAGGAAAAAACGCATACGCCCTTTTTGGCCAAGTGCATCATTGTTGACATTCTGCCTCTTTTCCTACGCTTTAAGTGCAATTCCAGTCTACCCCCTGAAATCGTTTTCCTGAAATTCTGCCCCGCTTTCAAGTCCTCTTGGAAGACTTACTTCAATACATTTTTGGACGATAGCTGTCATTCATAACTCTGCAGGTTTGTGAATTACAGTGCCCCTGAGCTCCTTTCTTCAACTCGCTTTCTTGTGAGCTGGCCGCAAAACCGCAGGATTGCTTCAGGCCCTAATCTCTTTCCGGCTGGGCACGCTGAGCCTTTGTTTAATTCCTCTTCCTGGTCGGAAATGAGCGTTCCATTTGCCTGTGCAGACACCTGCAGCTAGTCTCTCATTGCTTCTCCCTATTCCTGTTCATCTTGCGCAGAAATTGCAAACTGTGCCAAACAGGAGGTTAATGGCACTGACTCTCCAAGTGGGGAGAGTGTTAGTAAAGCGTCTGGAATGGTGAACCCGAGTACCAGGGGACGAAAACTGAGATGCATTTGAAAACGTTTACCGGTCACACAGTTCACTGTACTGTGGGTTTACCATGCATGTTTTAGCTGAAGGAAGAATCCCTTAAACCTGGAGAGTTGGGACCCATGGAATGGGTACCATGCAGTATGACTTCAAAGGGTCTGCGTTTGCTCCCCGAACCTCACCAATGCTATCAGTCCAAAGGGTCCAGCCTTATGTCTCACCCAGCTCTGGGTGTAGATGTGGTAAATCCAGGTTGCATCACAAGCCCTGAATGAATTATTTAAGAATTGCTCTCTATTTCACTGTCACTGTGTTTTGTTTTTGAAATTTATTTTGATAATGGGATTTATCGGATTTTCACTTCTTCCTTTAGGCCGCTGTTCACACGCTTGATTTCCTTATGGAGACATATAAATCCATGGGTTTTAAGATTCTTACTTGTCAGGTATCTTGCCAGGCGTTGAATATGGGGTGTTGAGTCCATTTCGTTGAGCAAGGAGTAGGGCTTGTCTATTATATATTTGGCTTATGGAACGGTATCTGTGCTAATTTCAATCTCTGGTTTTATGCAGCACCCCAACTCACCTTTCCCCATAAGCAAGCATAAGTTGGTTTTCTAAATTTGAGACCCTGTTCTGTTTTGTAATTCAGTTTATGTGTAGCCAAGTATACATTCCGTGTATTACTGATATATTATGATGTTTCTTTTTCTGTGTGACTTATTTCTCGTAGAATCATCGTACCTGAATCCACTCATTATGCCGCTATGGGCCTGAAGACGTAGATTTCATTGCTGAGTGATATTCCATTGTACGTGCGTACCAGAACTTCTTTATCCATTTTTTCCTTTCTCGGATATTTAACTTGTACCGTAGACAAGGTTCTTGTAAACAGAGCCATCCCAAACTTTGGGGTGGCTGTGTGTTTTTGATTTTAATTTCCCTAAGCTATAGGACCATAAGTGGAAGTGACATAGGCTGTGTTGCTTTGTTTCCTACGTGGTTCAGGATACACCATACATTTCTCCAGAGTGGCTGTTGGCAATTTACATCCCGCCCATCAGCATAACAAGGCTCCCTGTTCTCCATGTCCTGTCCTGTCTTTCTGGATTTTACTCTTTTTTCAGATGGCCCTTTTGACCGGGAGGCAGTGAGACTTCATTGTAGTGCAGATTTCCTTTACACGCTTGCTTGGTTGGCCAAAAAGGGCGTATGCGTTTTTTCCTGAATATATTCAGGAAAAAACGCATACGCCCTTTTTGGCCAAGTGCATCATTGTTGACATTCTGCCTCTTTTTCTACGCTTTAAGTGCAATTCCAGTCTACCCCCTGAAATCGTTTTCCTGAAATTCTGCCCCGCTTTCAAGTCCTCTTTGAAGACTTACTTCAGTACATTTTTGGACGATAGCTGTCATTCATAACTCTGCAGGTTTGTGAATTACAGTGCCCCTGAGCTCCTTTCTTCAACTCGTTTTCTTGTGAGCTGGCCGCAAAACCGCAGGATTGCTTCAGTCCCTAATCTCTTTCCGGCAGGGCACGCTGAGCCTTTGGTTAATTCCTCTTCCTGGTGGGAAATGAGCGTTCAATTTGCCCGTGCAGACACCAACAGCTAGTCTCTCATTGGTTCTCCCTATGCCTGTTCATCTGGCGCAGAAATTGCAAACTGTGCCAAACAGGAGGTTAATGGCACTGACTCTCCAAGTGGGGAGAGTGTTAGTAAAGCGTTCAAATGTTGAACCCGAGTACCAGGGGACGAAAACTGAGATGCATTTGAAAACGTTTCCCAATCACATGGTGGACCATACTCTGGGTTTCCCATGCATGTTTTAGCTGAAGGAAGAATCCCTTAAACCTGGAAATTTGGAACCCATGGAATGGGTACCATGCAGTATGACTTCAAAGGGTCTGCGTTTGCTCACCGAACCTCACCAATGCTATCAGCCCGCAGTGTCCAGCCTTATGTCTCACCCAGCTCTGGGTGTAGATGTGGGAAATCCAGGTTGCATCACAAGCCCTGAATGAATTATTTAAGAATTGCTCTCTATTTTACTGTCATTGTGTTTTGTTTTTGAAATTTATTTTGATAATGGGATTTATCGGATTTTCACTGCTGCGTTTAGGCCGCTGTACACACGCTTGATTTCCTTATGGAGACATATAAATCCATGGGTTTTAAGATTCTTACTTGTCCGGTATCTTGCCAGGCATTGAATATGGGGTGTTGAGTCCATTTCGTTGAGCAAGGAGTAGGTCTTGTCTATTATATATTTGGCTTATGGAATGGTATCTGTGCTAATTTCAATCTCTGGTTTTATGCAGCACCCCAACTCACCTTTCCCCATAAGCAAGCATAAGTTGGTTTTCTAAATTTGAGACCCTGTTCTGTTTTGTAATTCAGTTCATGGGTAGCCAAGTTTACATTCCGTGTATTAGTGATATCTTATGATGTTTCTTTTTTGTGTGACTTATTTCTCGTAGAATCGTCATACCTGAATCCACTCATTATGCCGCTACGGGCCTGATGACGTAGATTTCATTGCTGAGTGATATTCCATTGTACGTGCGTACCACAACATCTTTATCCATTTTTTACTTTCTGGGATATTTTACTTGTACCGTAGACGAGGTTCTTGTAAACAGAGCCGTCCCAAACTCTGGGGTGGCTGTGTGTTTTTGATTTTAATTTCCGTAAGCTATAGGACCATAAGTGGAAGTGCCATAGGCTGTGTTGCTTTGTTTCCTACGTGTTTCTGGAAACACCATACACTTCTCCAGAGTGGTTGTTGGCAATTTACATCCCGCCCATCAGCATGACAAGGCTCCCTGTTCTCCATGACCTGTCCTGCCTTTCTGGATTTTACACTTTATTCAGATGGCTCTTTTGACCGGGGGGGCAGTGAGACTTCATTGTAGTGCAGATTTCTTTTACACGCTTGCTTGGTTGGCCAAAAAGGGCGTATGCGTTTTTTCTTGAATATATTCAGGAAAAAACGCATACGCCCTTTTTGGCCAAGTGCATCGTTGTCGACATTCTGCCTCTTTTCCTATACTTTTAGTACAATTCCAGTCTACCCCCTGAAATCGTTTTCCTGAAATTCTGCCCCGCTTTCAAGTCCTCTTGGAAAACTTACTTCAATACATTTTTGGACGATAGCTGTCATTCGTAACTCTGCAGGTTTGTGAATTACAGTGCCCCTGAGCTCATGTCTTCAACTCGCTTTCTTGTGAGCTGGCCGCAAAACCGCAGGATTGCTTCAGGCCAAAGTCTCTTTCTGGCAGGGCATGCTGAGCTTTTGTTTAATTCCTCTTCCTGGTCGGAAATGAGCGTTCCATTTGCCCGTGCAGACACCTACAGCTAGTCTCTCATTGCTTCTCCCTTTTCCTGTTCATTTTGCACAGAAATTGCAAGTGTGCCAAACAGGAGGTTAAATGCACTGACTCTCCAAGTGGGGAGAGTGTTAGTAAAGCGTCTGGAATGGTGAACCCGAGTACCAGGGGACGAAAACTGAGATGCATTTGAAAACGTTTCCCAATCACACGGTGGACCATACTATGGGTTTCCCATGCATGTTTTAGCTGAAGGAAGAATCCCTTAAACCTGGAAATTTGGAACCCATGGAATGGGTACCATGCAGTATGACTTCAAAGGGTCTGCGTTTGCTCACCGAACCTCACCAATGCTATCAGCCCGAAGTGTCCAGCCTTATGTCTCACCCAGCTCTGGGTGTAGATGTGGGAAATCCAGGTTGCATCACAAGCCCTGAATGAATTATTTAAGAATTGCTCTCTATTTCACTGTCATTTTGTTTTGTTTTTGAAATTTATTTTGATAATGGGATTTATCGGATTTTCACTGCTGCGTTTATGCCGCTGTACACACGCTTGATTTCCTTATGGAGACATATAAATCCATGGGTTTTAAGATTCTTACTTGTCAGGTATCTTGCCAGGCGTTGAATATGGGGTGTTGAGTCCATTTCGTTGAGCAAGGAGTAGGTCTTGTCTATTATATATTTGGCTTATGGAACGGTATCTGTGCTAATTTCAATCTCTGGTTTTATGCAGCACCCCAACTCACCTTTCCCCATAAGCAAGCATAAGTTGGTTTTCTAAATTTGAGACCCTGTTCTGTTTTGTAATTCAGTTCATGGGTAGCCAAGTTTACATTCTGTGTATTAGTGATATCTTATGATGTTTCTTTTTCTGTGTGACTTATTTCTCGTAGAATCATCATACCTGAATCCACTCATTATGCTGCTACGGGCCTGATGACGTAGATTTTATTGCTGAGTGATATTCCATTGTACGTGCGTACCACAACTTCTTTATCCATTTTTTGCTTTCTGGGATATTTTACTTGTACCGTAGACGAGGTTCTTGTAAACAGAGCCGTCCCAAACTCTGGGGTGGCTGTGTGTTTTTGATTTTAATTTCCCTAAGCTATAGGACCATAAGTGGAAGTGCCATAGGCTGTGTTGCTTTGTTTCCTACGTGTTTCTGGAAACACCATACACTTCTCCAGAGTGGTTGTTGGCAATTTACATCCCACCCATCAGCATGACAAGGCTCCCTGTTCTCCATGACCTGTCCTGCCTTTCTGGATTTTACCCTTTTTTCAGATGGCCCTTTTGACCGGGGGGGCCGTGAGACTTCATTGTAGTGCAGATTTCCTTTACATGCTTGCTTGGTTGGCCAAAAAGGGCGTATGCGTTTTTTCCTGAATATATTCAGGAAAAAACGCATACGCCCTTTTTGGCCAAGTGCATCGTTGTCGACATTCTGCCTCTTTTCCTATGCTTTAAGTACAATTCCAGTCTACCCCCTGAAATCGTTTTCCTGAAATTCTGCCCCGCTTTCAAGTCCTCTTTGAAGACTTACTTCAATACATTTTTGGACGATAACTGTCATTCATAACTCTGCAGGTTTGTGAATTACAGTGCCCCTGAGCTCCTTTCTTCAACTCGCTTTCTTGTGAGCTGGCCGCAAAACCGCAAGATTGCTTCAGGCCCTAATCTGTTTCCGGCAGGGCACGCTGAGCCTTTGGTTAATTCCTCTTCCTGGTGGGAAATGAGCGTTCCATTTGCCCGTGCAGACACCTACAGCCAGTCTCTCATTGCTTCTCCCTATGCCTGTTCATCTTGCGCAGAAATTGCCAAGTGTGCCAAACAGGAGTTTAAATGCACTGACTCTCCAAGTGGGGAGAGTGTTAGTAAAGCGTCTGGAATGGTGAACCCGAGTACCAGGGGACGAAAACTGAGATGCATTTGAAAACGTTTCCCAATCACACGGCGGACGATAGTCTGGGTTTCCCATTCATGTTTTAGCTGAAGGAAGAATCCCTTAAACCTGGAGAGTTGGGACCCATGGAATGGGTACCATGCAGTATGACTTCAAAGGGTCTGCGTTTGCTCACCGAACCTCACCAATGCTATCAGCCCGAAGTGTCCAGCCTTATGTCTCACCCAGCTCTGGGTGTAGATGTGGTAAATCCAGGTTCCATCACAAGCCCTGAATGAATTATTTAAGAATTGCTCTCTATTTCACTGTCATTGTGTTTTGTTTTTGAAATTTATTTTGATAATGGGATTTATCGGATTTTCACTGCTGCATTTAGGCCGCTGTACACACGCTTGATTTCCTTATGGAGACATATAAATCCATGGGTTTTAAGATTCTTACTTGTCAGGTATCTTGCCAGGCGTTGAATATGGGGTGTTGAGTCCATTTCGTTGAGCAAGGAGTAGGGCTTGTCTATTATATATTTGGCTTATGGAACGGTATCTGTGCTAATTTCAATCTCTGGTTTTATGCAGCACCCCAACTCACCTTTCCCCATAAGCAAGCATAAGTTGGTTTTCTAAATTTGAGACCCTGTTCTGTTTTGTATTTCATTTCATATGTAGCCAACTTTACATTCCGTGTATTAGTGATATCTTATGATGTTTCTTTTTCTGTGTGACTTATTTCTCGTAGAATCATCGTACCTGAATCCACTCATTATGCTGCTACGGGCCTGATGACGTAGATTTCATTGCTGAGTGATATTCCATTGTACGTGCGTACCACAACTTCTTTATCCATTTTTTGCTTTCTGGGATATTTTACTTGTACCGTAGACGAGGTTCTTGTAAACAGAGCCGTCCCAAACTCTGGGGTGGCTGTGTGTTTTTGAATTTAATTTCCCTAAGCTATAGGACCATAAGTGGAAGTGATATAGGCTGTGTTGCTTTGTTTCCTATGTGTTTCTGGAAAAACCATACACTTCTCCAGACTCGTTGTTGGCAATTTACATCCCGCCCATCAGCATGACAAGGCTCCCTGTTCTCCATGACCTGTCCTGTCTTTCTGGATTTTACACTTTTTTCAGATGGCCCTTTTGACCGGGAGGCAGTGAGACTTCATTGTAGTGCAGATTTCCTTTACACGCTTGCTTGGTTGGCCAAAAAGTGCGTATGCGTTTTTTCCTGAATATATACAGTAAAAAACGCATACGCCCTTTTTGGCCAAGTGCATCATTGTTGACATTCTGCCTCTTTTCCTACGCTTTAAGTGCAATTCCAGTCTACCCCCTGAAATCGTTTTCCTGAAATTCTGCCCCGCTTTCAAGTCCTCTTTGAAGACTTACTTCAGTACATTTTTGGACGATAGCTGTCATTCATAACTCTGCATGTTTGTGAATTACAGTGCCCCTGAGCTCCTTTCTTCAACTCCTTTTCTTGTGAGCTGGCCGCAAAACCGCAGGATTGCTTCAGGCCCTAATATGTTTCCGGCCGGGCATGCTGAGCCTTTGGTTAATTCCTCTTCCTGGTGGGAAATGAGCGTTCAATTTGCCCGTGCAGACACCAACAGCTAGTCTCTCATTGCTTTTCCCTATTCCTGTTCATCTTGCGCAGAAATTGCAAACTGTGCCAAACAGGAGGTTAATGGCACTGACTCTCCAAGTGGGGAGAGTGTTAGTAAAGCGTCTGGAATGGTGAACCCGAGTGCCAGGGGACGATAACTGAGATGCATTTGAAAACGTTTCCCGGTCACACAGTGCACTGTACTGTGGGTTTCCCATGCATGTTTTAGCTGAAGGAAGAATTCCTTAAACCTGGAGAGTTGGGACCCATGGAATGGTTACCATGCAGTATGACTTCAAAGGGTCTGCGTTAGCTCAACGAACCTCACCAATGCTATCAGCCCGAAGTGTCCAGCCTTATGTCTCACCCAGCTCTGGGTGTAGATGTGGTAAATCCAGGTTGCATCACAAACCCTGAATGAATTATTTAAGAATTGCTCTCTATTTCACTGTCATTTTGTTTTGTTTTTGAAATTTATTTTGATAATGGGATTTATCGGATTTTCACTGCTGCGTTTAGGCCGCTGTACACACGCTTGATTTCCTTATGGAGACATATAAATCCATTGATTTTAAGATTCTTACTTGTCAGGTATCTTGCCAGGCGTTGAATATGGGGTGTTGAGTCCATTTCTTTGAGCAAGGAGTAGGTCTTGTCTATTATATATTTGGCTTATGGAACGGTATCTGTGCTAATTTCAATCTCTGGTTTTATGCAGCACCCCAACTCACCTTTCCCCATAAGCAAGCATAAGTTGATTTTCTAAATTTGAGACCCTGTTCTGTTTTGTAATTCAGTTTATGTGTAGCCAAGTTTACATTCCGTGTATTACTGATATATTATGATGTTTCTTTTTCTGTGTGACTTATTTCTCGTAGAATCATCGTACCTGAATCCACTCATTATGCCGCTACGGGCCTGATGATGTAGATTTCATTGCTGAGTGATATTCCATTGTACGTGCGTACCAGAACTTCTTTATTCATTTTTTGCTTTCTCGGATATTTAACTTGTACCGTAGACAAGGTTCTTGTAAACAGAGCCATCCCAAACTTTGGTTTGGCTGTGTGTTTTTGATTTTAATTTCCCTAAGCTATAGGACCATAAGTGGAAGTGACATAGGCTGTGTTGCTTTGTTTCCTACGTGTTTCAGGATACATCATACATTTCTCCAGAGTGGCTGTTGGCAATTTACATCCCGCCCATCAGCATAACAAGGCTCCCGGTTCTCCATGACCTGTCCTGTCTTTCTGGATTTTACACTTTTTTCAGATGGCCCTTTTGACCGGGGGGCAGTGAGACTTCATTGTAGTGCAGATTTCCTTTACACGCTTGCTTGGTTGGCCAAAAAGGGCGTATGCGTTTTTTCCTGAATATATTCAGGAAAAAACGCATACGCCCTTTTTGGCCAAGTGCATCATTGTTGACATTCTGCCTCTTTTCCTACGCTTTAAGTGCAATTCCAGTCTACCCCCTGAAATCGTTTTCCTGAAATTCTGCCCCGCTTTCAAGTCCTCTTTGAAGACTTACTTCAGTATATTTTTGGACGATAGCTGTCATTCATAACTCTGCAGGTTTGTGAATTACAGTGCCCCTGAGCTCCTTTCTTCAACTCCTTTTCTTGTGAGCTGGTCGCAAAACCGCAGGATTGCTTCAGGCCCTAATATGTTTCCGGCCGGGCACGCTGAGCCTTTGTTTAATTCCTCTTCCTGTTCGGAAATGAGCGTTCCATTTGCCCATGCAGACACCTACAGCTAGTCTCTCATTGGTTCTCCCTATGCCTGTTCATCTTGCGCAGAAATTGCAAAGTGTGCCAAACAGGAGGTTAAATGCACTGACTCTCCAAGTGGGGAGAGTGTTAGTAAAGCGTCTGGAATGGTGAACCCGAGTACCAGGGGACGAAAACTGAGATGCATTTGAAAACGTTTCCCAATCACACGGTGGACGATAGTCTGGGTTTCCCATGCATGTTTTAGCTGAAGGAAGAATCCCTTAAACCTGGAGAGTTGGGACCCCTGGAATGGGTACCATGCAGTATGACTTCAAAGGGTCTGCGTTTGCTCACCGAACCTCACCAATGCTATCAGCCCGAAGTGTCCAGCCTTATGTCTCACCCAGCTCTGGGTGTAGATGTGGTAAATCCAGGTTGCATCACAAAGCCTGAATGAATTATTTAAGAATTGCTCTCTATTTCACTGTCATTTTGTTTTGTTTTTGAAATTTATTTTGATAATTGGATTTATCGGATTTTCACTGCTGCGTTTAGGCCGCTGTACACACGCTTGATTTTCTTATGGAGACATATAAATCCATGGGTTTTAAGATTCTTACTTGTCAGGTATCTTGCCAGGCGTTGAATATGGGGTGTTGAGTCCATTTCGTTGAGCAAGGAGTAGGTCTTGTCTATTATATATTTGGCTTATGGAACGGTATCTGTGCTAATTTCAATCTCTGCTTTTATGCAGCACCCCAACTGACCTTTCCCCATAAGCAAGCATAAGTTGTTTTTCTAAATTTGAGACCCTGTTCTGTTTTGTAATTCAGTTCATGGGTAGCCAAGTTTACATTCCGTGTATTAGTCATATCTTATGATGTTTCTTTTTCTGTGTGACTTATTTCTCGTAGAATCATCGTACCTGAATCCACTCATTATGCCGCTATGGGCCTGATGACGTAGATTTCATTGCTGAGTGATATTCCATTGTACGTGCGTACCACAACTTCTTTATCCATTTTTTACTTTCTGGGATATTTTACTTGTACCGTAGACGAGGTTCTTGTAAACAGAGCCGTCCCAAACTCTGGGGTGGCTGTGTGTTTTTGATTTTAATTTCCCTAAGCTATAGGATCATAAGTGGAAGTGCCATAGGCTGTGTTGCTTTGTTTCCTACGTGTTTCTGGAAACACCATACACTTCTCCAGAGTGGTTGTTGGCAATTTACATCCCGCCCATCAACATGACAAGGCTCCCTGTTCTCCATGACCTGTCCTGCCTTTCTGGATTTTACCCTTTTTTCAGATGGCCCTTTTGACCGGGGGGCAGTGAGACTTCATTGTAGTGCAGATTTCCTTTACACGCTTGCTTGGTTGGCCAAAAAGGGCGTATGCGTTTTTGTCTGAATATATTCAGGAAAAAACGCATACGCCCTTTTTGGCCAAGTGCATCGTTGTCGACATTCTGCCTCTTTTCCTATGCTTTTAGTACAATTCCAGTCTACCCCCTGAAATCGTTTTCCTGAAATTCTGCCCCGCTTACAAGTCCTCTTCCAAGACTTACTTCAATACATTTTTGGACGATAGCTGTCATTCATAACTCGGCAGGTTTGTGAATTACAGTGCCCCTGAGCTCATTTCTTCAACTTGCTTTCTTGTGAGCTGGCCGCAAAACCGCAGGATTGCTTCAGGCCATAATCTCTTTCCGGCAGGGCATGCTGAGCCTTTGTTTAATTCCTCTTCCTGGTCGGAAATGAGTGTTCCTTTTGCCCGTGCAGGCACCTACAGCTAGTCTCTCATTGGTTCTCCCTATGCCTGTTCATCTTGCGCAGAAATTGCAAACTGTGCCAAACAGGAGGTTAATGGCACTGACTCTCCAAGTGGGGAGAGTGTTAGTAAAGCGTCTGGAATGGTGAACCCGAGTACCAGGGGACGATAACTGAGATGCATTTGAAAACGTTTCCCGGTCACACAGTGCACTGTACTGTGGGTTTCCCATGCATGTTTTAGCTGAAGGAAGAATTCCTTAAACCTGGAGAGTTGGGACCCATGGAATGGTTACCATGCAGTATGACTTCAAAGGGTCTGCGTTTGCTCACCGAACCTCACCAATGCTATCAGCCCGAAGTGTCCAGCCTTATGTCTCACCCAGCTCTGGGTGTAGATGTGGTAAATCCAGGTTGCATCACAAACCCTGAATGAATTATTTAAGAATTGCTCTCTATTTCACTGTCATTTTGTTTTGTTTTTGAAATTTATTTTGATAATGGGATTTATCGGATTTTCACTGCTGCATTTAGGCCGCTGTACACACGCTTGATTTCCTTATGGAGACATATAAATCCATGGGTTTTAAGATTCTTACTTGTCAGGTATCTTGCCAGGCGTTGAATATGGGGTGTTGAGTCCATTTCGTTGAGCAAGGAGTAGGTCTTGTCTATTATATATTTGGCTTATGGAACGGTATCTGTGCTAATTTCAATCTCTGGTTTTATGCAGCACCGCAACTCACCTTTCCCCATAAGCAAGCATAAGTTGGTTTTCTAAATTTGAGACCCTGTTCTGTTTTGTAATTCAGTTTATGTGTAGCCAAGTTTACATTCCGTGTATTACTGATATATTATGATGTTTCTTTTTCTGTGTGACTTATTTCTCGTAGAATCATCGTACCTGAATCCACTCATTATGCCGCTACGGGCCTGATGACTTAGATTTCATTGCTGAGTGATATTCCATTGTACGTGCGTACCAGAACTTCTTTATTCATTTTTTGCTTTCTCGGATATTTAACTTGTACCGTAGACAAGGTTCTTGTAAACAGAGCCATCCCAAACTTTGGTTTGGCTGTGTGTTTTTGATTTTAATTTCCCTAAGCTATAGGACCATAAGTGGAAGTGCCATAGGCTGTGTTGCTTTGTTTCCTACGTGTTTCAGGATACATCATACATTTCTCCAGAGTGGCTGTTGGCAATTTACATCCCGCCCATCAGCATAACAAGGCTCCCTGTTCTCCATGACCTGTCCTGTCTTTCTGGATTTTACACTTTTTTCAGATGGCCCTTTTGACCGGGGGGCAGTGAGACTTCATTGTAGTGCAGATTTCCTTTACACGCTTGCTTGGTTGGCCAAAAAGGGCGTATGCATTTTTTCCTGAATATATTCAGGAAAAAACGCATACGCCCTTTTTGGCCAAGTGCATCATTGTCTACATTCTCCCTCTTTTCCTATGCGTTTAGTACAATTCCAGTCTACCCCCTAAAATCGTTTTCCTGAAATTCTGCCCCGCTTTCAAGTCCTCTTCGAAGACTTACTTCAATACATATTTGGATGATAGCTGTCATTCATAACTCTGCAGGATTGTGAATTACAGTGTCCCTGAGCTCATTTCTTCAACTCGCTTTCTTGTGAGCTGGCCGCAAAACCGCAGGATTGCTTCAGGCCCTAATCTGTTTCCGGCAGGGCACGCTGAGCCTTTGGATAATTCCTCTTCCTTGTGGGCAATGAGCGTTCCATTTGCCCATGCAGACACCTACAGCTAGTCTCTCATTGCTTCTCCCTATTCCTGTTCATCTTGCACAGAAATTGCAAACTGTGCAAAACAGGAGGTTAATGGCACTGACTCTCCAAGTGGGGAGAGTGTTAGTAAAGCGTTCAAATGTTGAACCCGAGTACCAGGGGACGAAAACTGAGATGCATTTGAAAACGTTTCCCAATCACATGGTGGACCATACTCTGGGTTTCCCATGCATGTTTTAGCTGAAGGAAGAATCCCTTAAACCTGGAGAGTTGGGACCTATGGAATGGGTACCATGCAGTATGACTTCAAAGGGTCTGCGTTTGCTCACCGAACCTCACCAATGCTATCAGCCTGAAGTGTCCAGCCTTATGTCTCAACCAGCTCTGGGTGTAGATGTGGTAAATACAGGTTGCATCACAAGCCCTGAATGAATTATTTAAGAATTGCTCTCTATTTCACTGTCATTGTGTTTTGTTTTTGAAATTCATTTTGATAATGGGATTTATCTTATTTTCACTGCTGCTTTTAGGCCACTGTACACACGCTTGATTTCCTTATGGAGACATATAAATCCATGGGTTTTAAGAGTCTTACTTGTCAGGTATCTTCCCAGGCGTTGAATATAGGGTGTTGAGTCCATTTCGTTGAGCAAGGAGTAGGTTTTGTCTATTATATATTTGGCTTATGGAACGGTATCTGTGCTAATTTCAATCTCTGGTTTTATGCAGCATCCCAACTGACCTTTCCCCATAAGCAAGCATAAGTTGGTTTTCTAAATTTGAGACCCTGTTCTGTTTTGTAATTCAGTTCATGGGTAGCCAAGTTTACATTCCGTGTATTAGTGATAACTTATGATGTTTCTTTTTCTGTCTGACTTATTTCTCATAGAATCATCGTACCTGAATCCACTCATTATGCCGCTACGGTCCTGATGACGTAGATTTCATTGCTGAGAGATATTCCATTGTACGTGCGTACCACAACTTCTTTATCCATTTTATGCTTTCTCGGATATTTAACTTCTACCGTAGATGAGGTTCTTGTAAACAGAGCCATCCCAAACTCTGGGGTGGCTGTGTGTTTTTGATTTTAATTTCCCTAAGCTATAGGACCATAAGTGGAAGTGCCATAGGCTGTGTTGCTTTGTTTCCTACGTGTTTCTGGAAACACCATACACTTCTCCAGAGTGGTTGTTGGCAATTTACATCCCGCCCATCAGGATGACAAGGCTCCCTGTTCTCCATGACCTGTCCTGCCTTTCTGGATTTTACACTTTTTTCAGATGGCCCTTTTGACCGGGGGGGCAGTGAGACTTCCTTGTAGTGCAGAGTTCCTTTACACGCTTGCTTGGTTGGCCAAAAAGGGCGTATGCGTTTTTTCCTGAATATATTCAGGAAAAACCGCATACGCCCTTTTTGGCCAAGTGCATCATTGTCGACATTCTGCCTCTTTTCCTACGCTTTAAGTGCAATTCCAGTCTACCCCCTGAAATCGTTTTCCTGAAATTCTGCCCCGCTTTCAAGTCCTCTTCGACGACTTACTTTTATACATTTTTGGACGATAGGTGTCATTCATAACTCTGCAGGTTTGTGAATTACAGTGCCCCTGAGCTCCTTTCTTCAACTCGCTTTCTTGTGAGCTGGCCGCAAAACCGCAAGATTGCTTCAGGCCCTAATCTGTTTCCGGCAGGGCACGCTGAGCTTTTGGTTAATTCCTCTTCCTGGTGGGAAATGAGCGTTCCATTTGCCCGTGCAGACACCTACAGCTAGTCTCTCATTGCTTCTCCCTATGCCTGTTCATCTTGCGCAGAAATTGCCAAGTGTGCAAAACAGGAGGTTAAAGGCACTGACTCTCCAAGTGGGGAGAGTGTTAGTAAAGCGTCTGGAATGGTGAACCCGAGTACCAGGGGACGAAAACTAAGATGCATTTGAAAACGTTTCCCAATCACACGGCGGACGATAGTCTGGGTTTCCCATTCATGTTTTAGCTGAAGGAAGAATCCCTTAAACCTGGAGAGTTGGGACGCATGGAATGGGTACCATGCAGTATGACTTCAAAGGGTCTGCGTTTGCTCACCGAACCTCACCAATGCTATCAGCCCGAAGGGTCCAGCCTTATGTCTCACCCAGCTCTGGGTGTAGATGTGGTAAATCCAGGTTGCATCACAAGCCCTGAATGAATTATTTAAGAATTGCTCTCTATTTCACTGTCATTGTGTTTTGTTTTTGAAATTTATTTTGATAATGGGATTTATCGGATTTTCACTGCTGCGTTTAGGTCGCTGTACACACGCTTGATTTCCTTATGGAGACATATAAATCCATGGGTTTTAAGATTCTTACTTGTCAGGTATCTTGCCAGGCGTTGAATATGGGGTGTTGAGTCCATTTCGTTGAGCAAGGAGTAGGGCTTGTCTATTATATATTTGGCTTATGGAACGGTATCTATGCTAATTTCAATCTCTGGTTTTATGCAGCACCCCAACTCACCTTTCCCCATAAGCAAGCATAAGTTGGTTTTCTAAATTTGAGACCCTGTTCTGTTTTGTATTTCAGTTCATGTGTAGCCAACTTTACATTCCGTGTATTAGTGATATCTTATGATGTTTCTTTTTCTGTGTGACTTATTTCTCGTAGAATCATCGTACCTGAATCCACTCATTATGCCGCTACGGGCCTGATGACGTAGATTTCTTTGCTGAGTGATATTCCATTGTACGTGCGTACCACAACTTCTTTATCCATTTTTTGCTTTCTGGGATATTTTACTTGTACCGTAGACGAGGTTCTTGTAAACAGAGCCGTCCCAAACTCTGGGGTGGCTGTGTGTTTTTGAATTTAATTTCCCTAAGCTATAGGACCATAAGTGGAAGTGCCATAGGCTGTGTTGCTTTGTTTCCTATGTGTTTCTGGAAAAACCATACACTTCTCCAGAGTGGTTGTTGGCAATTTACATCCCGCCCATCAGCATGACAAGGCTCCCTGTTCTCCATGACCTGTCCTGCCTTTCTGGATTTTACACTTTTTTCAGATGGCCCTTTTGACCGGGGGGCAGTGAGACTTCATTGTAGTGCAGATTTCCTTTACACGCTTGCTTGGTTGGCCAAAAAGTGCGTATGCGTTTTTTCCTGAATATATACAGGAAAAAACGCATACGCCCTTTTTGGCCAAGTGCATCATTGTTGACATTCTGCCTCTTTTCCTACGCTTTAAGTGCAATTCCAGTCTACCCCCTTAAAATCGTTTTCCTGAAATTCTGCCCCGCTTTCAAGTCCTCTTTGAAGACTTACTTCAGTACATTTTTGGACGATAGCTGTCATTCATAACTCTGCAGGTTTGTGAATTACAGTGCCCCTGAGCTCATTTCTTCAACTCGTTTTCTTGTGAGCTGGCCGCAAAACCGCAGGATTGCTTCAGGCCCTAATATGTTTCCGGCCGGGCACGCTGAGCCTTTGGTTAATTCCTCTTCCTGGTGGGTAATGAGCGTTCAATTTGCCCGTGCAGACACCAACAGCTAGTCTCTCATTGCTTTTCCCTATTCCTGTTCATCTTGCGCAGAAATTGCAAACTGTGCCAAACAGGAGGTTAATGGCACTGACTCTCCAAGTGGGGAGAGTGTTAGTAAAGCGTTCAAATGTTGAACCCGAGTACCAGGGGACGAAAACTGAGATGCATTTTAAAACGTTTCCCAATCACATGTTGGACCATACTCTGGGTTTCCCATGCATGTTTTAGCTGAAGGAAGAATCCCTTAAACCTGGAGAGTTGGGACCCATGGAATGGGTACCATGCAGTATGACTTCAAAGGGTCTGCGTTTGCTCAACGAACCTCACCAATGCTATCAGCCCGAAGTGTCCAGCCTTATGTCTCATCCAGCTCTGGGTGTAGATGTGGTAAATACAGGTTGCATCACAAGCCCTGAATGAATTATTTAAGAATTGCTCTCTATTTCACTGTCATTGTGTTTTGTTTTTGAAATTCATTTTGATAATGGGATTTATCGGATTTTCACTGCTGCTTTTAGGCCACTGTACACACGCTTGATTTCCTTATGGAGACATATAAATCCATGGGTTTTAAGATTCTTACTTGTCAGGTATCTTCCCAGGCGTTGAATATAGGGTGTTGAGTCCATTTCGTTGAGCAAGGTGTAGGTTTTGTCTATTATATATTTGGCTTATGGAACGGTATCTGTGCTAATTTCAATCTCTGGTTTTATGCAGCATCCCAACTGAACTTTCCCCATAAGCAAGCATAAGTTGGTTTGCTAAATTTGAGACCCTGTTCTGTTTTGTAATTCAGTTCATGGGTAGCCAAGTTTACATTCCGTGTATTAGTGATAACTTATGATGTTTCTTTTTCTGTCTGACTTATTTCTCATAGAATCATCGTACCTGAATCCACTCATTATGCCGCTACGGTCCTGATGACGTAGATTTCATTGCTGAGTGATATTCCATTGTACGTGCGTACCACAACTTCTTTATCCATTTTATGCTTTCTGGGATATTTAACTGCTACCGTAGATGAGGTTCTTGTAAACAGAGCCATCCCAAACTTTGGGGTGGCTGTGTGTTTTTGATTTTAATTTCCCTAAGCTATAGGACCATAAGTGGAAGTGCCATAGGCTGTGTTGCTTTGTTTCCTACGTGTTTCAGGAAACACCATACACTTTTCCAGAGTGGCTGTTGGCAATTTAAATCCGCCCATCAGCATAACAAGGCTCCCTGTTCTCCATGACCTGTCCTGCCTTTCTGGATTTTACCCTTTTTTCAGGTGGCCCTTTTGACCGGGGGGCAGTGAGACTTCATTTTAGTGCAGATTTCCTTTACACGCTTGCTTGGTTGGCCAAAAAGGGCGTATGCGGTTTTTCCTGAATATATTCAGGTAAAAACGCATACGCCCTTTTTGGCCAAGTGCATCATTGTCAACATTCTGCCTCTTTTCCTATGCTTTAAGTGCAATTCCAGTCTACCCCCTGAAATCGTTTTCCTGAAATTCTGCCCCGCTTTCAAGTCCTCTTCGAAGACTTACTTTTATACATTTTTGGAAGATAGGTGTCATTCATAACTCTGCAGGTTTGTGAATTACAGTGCCCCTGAGCTCCTTTCTTCAACTCGCTTTCTTGTGAGCTGGCCGCAAAACCGCAAGATTGCTTCAGGCCCTAATCTGTTTCCGGCAGGGCACGCTGAGCTTTTGGTTAATTCCTCTTCCTGGTGGGAAATGAGCGTTCCATTTGCCCGTGCAGACACCTACAGCTAGTCTCTCATTGCTTCTCCCTATGCCTGTTCATCTTGCGCAGAAATTGCCAAGTGTGCCAAACAGGAGTTTAAATGCACTGACTCTCCAAGTGGGGAGAGTGTTAGTAAAGCGTCTGGAATGGTGAACCCGAGTACCAGGGGACGAAAACTGAGATGCATTTGAAAACGTTTCCCAGTCACACGGTGGACCACACTATGGGTTTCCCATGCATGTTTTAGCTGAAGGAAGAATCCCTTAAACCTGGAAATTTGGGACGCATGGAATGGGTACCATGCAGTATGACTTCAAAGGGTCTGCGTTTGCTCACCGAACCTCACCAATTCTATCAGCCCGAAGTGTCCAGCCTTATGTCTCACCCAGCTCTGGGTGTAGATGTGGTAAATCCAGGTTGCATCACAAACCCTGAATGAATTATTTAAGAATTGCTCTCTATTTCACTGTCATTTTGTTTTGTTTATGAAATTTATTTTGATAATGGGATTTATCGCTTGTTCACTGCTGCGTTTAGGCCGCTGTACACACGCTTGATTTCCTTATGGAGACATATAAATCCATGGGTTTTAAGATTCTTACTTGTCAGGTATCTAGCCAGGCGTTGAATATGGGGTGTTGAGTCCATTTCGTTGAGCAAGGAGTAGGGCTTGTCTAATATATATTTGGCTTATGGAACGGTATCTGTGCTAATTTCAATCTCTGGTTTTATGCAGCACCCCAACTCACCTTTCCCCATAAGCAAGCATAAGTTGGTTTTCTAAATTTGAGACCCTGTTCTGTTTTGTAATTCAGTTTATGTGTAGCCAAGTTTACATTCCGTGTATTACTGATATATTATGATGATTCTTTTTCTGTGTGACTTATTTCTCGTAGAATCATCGTACCTGAATCCACTCATTATGCCGCTATGGGCCTGAAGACGTAGATTTCATTGCTGAGTGATATTCCATTGTACGTGCGTACCAGAACTTCTTTATCCATTTTTTCCTTTCTCGGATATTTAACTTGTACCGTAGACAAGGTTCTTGTAAACAGAGCCATCCCAAACTTTGGGGTGGCTGTGTGTTTTTGATTTTAATTTCCCTAAGCTATAGGACCATAAGTGGAAGAGACATAGGCTGTGTTGCTTTGTTTCCTACGTGTTTCAGGATACACCATACATTTCTCCAGAGTGGCTGTTGGCAATTTACATCCCGCCCATCAGCATAACAAGGCTCCCTGTTCTCCATGTCCTGTCCTGTCTTTCTGGATTTTACACTTTTTTCAGATGGCCCTTTTGACCGGGGGGCAGTGAGACTTCATTGTAGTGCAGATTTCCTTTACACGCTTGCTTGGTTGGCCAAAAAGTGAGTATGCGTTTTTTCCTGAATATATTCAGGAAAAAACGCATACGCCCTTTTTGGCCAAGTGCATCATTGTTGACATTCTGCCTCTTTTCCTACGCTTTAAGTGCAATTCCAGTCTACCCCCTGAAATCGTTTTCCTGAAATTCTGCCCCGCTTTCAAGTCCTCTTTGAAGACTTACTTCAGTACATTTTTGGACGATAGCTGTCATTCATAACTCTGCAGTTTTGTGAATTACAGTGCCCCTGAGCTCCTTTCTTCAACTCGCTTTCTTGTGAGCTGGCCGCAAAACCGCAGGATTGCTTCCGGCCCTAATCTCTTTCCAGCAGGGCACGCTGAGCCTTTGGTTAATTCCTCTTCCTGGTGGGAAATGAGCGTTCCATTTGCCCGTGCAAACACCAACAGGTAGTCTCTCATTGGTTCTCCCTATGCCTGTTCATCTTGCGCAGAAATTGCAAACTGTGCCATACAGGAGGTTAAAGGCACTGACTCTCCAAGTGGGGAGAGTGTTAGTAAAGCGTCTGGAATGGTGAACCCGAGTACCAGGGGACGAAAACTAAGATGCATTTGAAAACGTTTCCCAATCACACGGCGGACGATAGTCTGGGTTTCCCATTCATGTTTTAGCTGAAGGAAGAATCCCTTAAACCTGGAGAGTTGGGACCCATGGAATGGGTACCATGCAGTATGACTTCAAAGGGTCTGCGTTTGCTCACCGAACCTCACCAATGCTATCAGCCCGAAGGGTCCAGCCTTATGTCTCACCCAGCTCTGGGTGTAGATGTGGTAAATCCAGGTTGCATCACAAGCCCTGAATGAATTATTTAAGAATTGCTCTCTATTTCACTGTCATTGTGTTTTGTTTTTGAAATTTATTTTGATAATGGGATTTATCGGATTTTCACTGCTGCGTTTAGGCCGCTGTACACACGCTTGATTTCCTTATGGAGACATATAAATCCATGGGTTTTAAGATTCTTACTTGTCAGGTATCTTGCCAGGCGTTGAATATGGGGTGTTGAGTCCATTTCGTTGAGCAAGGAGTAGGGCTTGTCTATTATATATTTGGCTTATGGAACGGTATCTATGCTAATTTCAATCTCTGGTTTTATGCAGCACCCCAACTCACCTTTCCCCATAAGCAAGCATAAGTTGGTTTTCTAAATTTGAGACCCTGTTCTGTTTTGTATTTCAGTTCATGTGTAGCCAACTTTACATTCCGTGTATTAGTGATATCTTATGATGTTTCTTTTTCTGTGTGACTTATTTCTCGTAGAATCATCGTACCTGAATCCACTCATTATGCCGCTACGGGCCTGATGACGTGGATTTCTTTGCTGAGTGATATTCCATTGTACGTGCGTACCACAACTTCTTTATCCATTTTTTGCTTTCTGGGATATTTTACTTGTACCGTAGACGAGGTTCTTGTAAACAGAGCCGTCCCAAACTCTGGGGTGGCTGTGTGTTTTTGATTTTAATTTCCCTAAGCTATAGGACCATAAGTGGAAGTGCCATAGGCTGTGTTGCTTTGTTTCCTATGTGTTTCTGGAAAAACCATACACTTCTCCAGAGTGGTTGTTGGCAATTTACATCCCGCCCATCAGCATGACAAGGCTCCCTGTTCTCCATGACCTGTCCTGCCTTTCTGGATTTTACACTTTTTTCAGATGGCCCTTTTGACCGGGGGGCCGTGAGACTTCATTGTAGTGCAGATTTCCTTTACACGCTTGCTTGGTTGGCCAAAAAGTGCGTATGCGTTTTTTCCTGAATATATACAGGAAAAAACGCATACGCCCTTTTTGGCCAAGTGCATCATTGTTGACATTCTGCCTCTTTTCCTACGCTTTAAGTGCAATTCCAGTCTACCCCCTGAAATCGTTTTCCTGAAATTCTGCCCCGCTTTCAAGTCCTCTTTGAAGACTTACTTCAGTACATTTTTGGACGATAGCTGTCATTCATAACTCTGCAGGTTTGTGAATTACAGTGCCCCTGAGCTCATTTCTTCAACTCGTTTTCTTGTGAGCTGGCCGCAAAACCGCAGGATTGCTTCAGGCCCTAATATGTTTCCGGCCGGGCACGCTGAGCCTTTGGTTAATTCCTCTTCCTGGTGGGAAATGAGCGTTCAATTTGCCCGTGCAGACACCAACAGCTAGTCTCTCATTGCTTTTCCCTATTCCTGTTCATCTTGCGCAGAAATTGCAAACTGTGCCAAACAGGAGGTTAATGGCACTGACTCTCCAAGTGGGGAGAGTGTTAGTAAAGCGTTCAAATGTTGAACCCGAGTACCAGGGGACGAAAACTGAGATGCATTTTAAAACGTTTCCCAATCACATGTTGGACCATACTCTGGGTTTCCCATGCATGTTTTAGCTGAAGGAAGAATCCCTTAAACCTGGAGAGTTGGGACCCATGGAATGGGTACCATGCAGTATGACTTCAAAGGGTCTGCGTTTGCTCAACGAACCTCACCAATGCTATCAGCCCGAAGTGTCCAGCCTTATGTCTCATCCAGCTCTGGGTGTAGATGTGGTAAATCCAGGTTGCAACACAAGCCCTGAATGAATTATTTAAGAATTGCTCTCTATTTCACTGTCATTGTGTTTTGTTTTTGAAATTCATTTTGATAATGGGATTTATCGGATTTTCACTGCTGCTTTTAGGCCACTGTACACACGCTTGATTTCCTTATGGAGACATATATATCCATGGGTTTTAAGATTCTTACTTGTCAGGTATCTTCCCAGGCATTGAATATAGGGTGTTGAGTCCATTTCGTTGAGCAAGGAGTAGGTTTTGTCTATTATATATTTGGCTAATGGAACGGTATCTGTGCTAATTTCAATCTCTGGTTTTATGCAGCATCCCAACTGACCTTTCCCCATAAGCAAGCATAAGTTGGTTTGCTAAATTTGAGACCCTGTTCTGTTTTGTAATTCAGTTCATGGGTAGCCAAGTTTACATCCCGTGTATTAGTGATAACTTATGATGTTTCTTTTTCTGTGTGACGTATTTCTCATAGAATCATCGTACCTGAATCCACTCATTATGCCGCTATGGTCCTGATGACGTAGATTTCATTGCTGAGAGATATTCCATTGTACGTGCGTACCACAACTTCTTTATCCATTTTATGCTTTCTCGGATATTTAACTTCTACCGTAGATGTGGTTCTTGTAAACAGAGCCATCCCAAACTTTGGGGTGGCTGTGTGTTTTTGATTTTAATTTCCCTAAGCTATAGGACCATAAGTGGAAGTGCCATAGGCTGTGTTGCTTTGTTTCCTACGTGTTTCAGGAAACACCATACACTTTTCCAGAGTGGCTGTTGGCAATTTAAATCCGCCCATCAGCATAACAAGGCTCCCTGTTCTCCATGACCTGTCCTGGCTTTCTGGATTTTACATTTTTTTCAGATGGCCCTTTTGACCAGGGGGCAGTGAGACTTCATTGTAGTGCAGATTTCCTTTACACGCTTGCTTGGTTGGCCAAAAAGGGCATATGCGTTTTTTCCTGAATATATTCAGGAATAAACGCATACGCCCTTTTTGGCCAAGTGCATCGTTGTCGACATTCTGCCTCTTTTCCTATGCTTTTAGTACAATTCCAGTCTACCCCCTGAAATCGTTTTCCTGCAATTCTGCCCCGCTTTCAAGTCCTCTTGGAAGACTTACTTCAATACATTTTTGGACGATAGCTGTCATTCATAACTCTGCAGGTTTTTGAATTACAGTGCCCCTGAGCTCATGTCTTCAACTCGCTTTCTTGTGAGCTGGCCGCAAAACCGCAGGATTGATTCAGGCCAAAGTCTCTTTCCAGCAGGGCACGCTGAGCCTTTGTTTAATTCCTCTTCCTGTTCGGAAATGAGCGTTCCATTTGCCCATGCAGACACCTACAGCTAGTCTCTCATTGCTTCTCCCTATTCCTGTTGATCTTGTGCAGAAATTGCAAAGTGTGCCAAACAGGAGGTGAAATGCACTGACTCTCCAAGTGGGGAGAGTGTTAATAAAGCGTCTGGAATGGTGAACCCGAGTACCAGGGGACGAAAACTGAGATGCATTTGAAAACGTTTCCCAATCACACGGTGGACCATACTATGGGTTTCCCATGCATGTTTTAGCTGAAGGAAGAATCCCTTAAACCTGGAAATTTGGAACCCATGGAATGGGTACCATGCAGTATGACTTCAAAGGGTCTGCGTTTGCTCACCGAACCTCACCAATGCTATCAGCCCGAAGTGTCCAGCCTTATGTCTCACCCAGCTCTGGGTGTAGATGTGGGAAATCCAGGTTGCATCACAAGCCCTGAATGAATTATTTAAGAATTGCTCTCTATTTCACTGTCATTGTGTTTTGTTTTTGAAATTTATTTTGATAATGGGATTTATCGGATTTTCACTGCTGCGTTTAGGCCGCTGTACACACGCTTGATTTCCTTATGGAGACATATAAATCCATGGGTTTTAAGATTCTTACTTGTCAAGTATCTTGCCAGGCGTTGAATATGGGGTGTTGAGTCCATTTCGTTGAGCAAGGAGTAGGTCTTGTCTATTATATATTTGGCTTATGGAACGGTATCTGTGCTAATTTCAATCTCTGGTTTTATGCAGCACCCCAACTCACCTTTCCCCATAAGCAAGCATAAGTTGGTTTTCTAAATTTGAGACCCTGTTCTGTTTTGTAATTCAGTTCATGGGTAGCCAAGTTTACATTCCGTGTATTAGTGATATCTTATGATGTTTCTTTTTCTGTGTGACTTATTTCTCGTAGAATCATCATACCTGAATCCACTCATTATGCCGCTACGGGCCTGATGACGTAGATTTCATTGCTGAGTGATATTCCATTGTACGTGCGTACCACAATTTCTTTATCCATTTTTTACTTTCTGGGATATTTTACTTGTACCGTAGACGAGGTTCTTGTAAACAGAGCCGTCCCAAACTCTGGGGTGGCTGTGTGTTTTTGATTTTAATTTCCCTAAGCTATAGGACCATAAGTGGAAGTGCCATAGGCTGTGTTGCTTTGTTTCCTACGTGTTTCTGGAAACACCATACACTTCTCCAGAGTGGTTGTTGGCAATTTACATCCCGCCCATCAGCATGACAAGGCTCCCTGTTCTCCATGACCTGTCCTGCCTTTCTGGATTTTACACTTTTTTCAGATGGCCCTTTTGACCGGGGGGGCAGTGAGACTTCCTTGTAGTGCAGAGTTCCTTTACACGCTTGCTTGGTTGGCCAAAAAGGGCGTATGCGGTTTTTCCTGAATATATTCAGGAAAAAACGCATACGCCCTTTTTGGCCAAGTGCATCGTTGTCGACATTCTGCCTCTTTTCCTATGCTTTTAGTACAATTCCAGTCTACCCCCTGAAATCGTTTTCCTGAAATTCTGCCCCGCTTTCAAGTCCTCTTGGAAGACTTACTTCAATACATTTTTGGACGATAGCTGTCATTCATAACTCTGCAGGTTTTTGAATTACAGTGCCCCTGAGCTCATGTCTTCAACTCGCTTTCTTGTGAGCTGGCCGCAAAACCGCAGGATTGATTCAGGCCAAAGTCTCTTTCCAGCAGGGCACACTGAGCCTTTGTTTAATTCCTCTTCCTGTTCGGAAATGAGCGTTCCATTTGCCCATGCAGACACCTACAGCTAGTCTCTCATTGCTTCTCCCTATTCCTGTTGATCTTGTGCAGAAATTGCAAAGTGTGCCAAACAGGAGGTGAAATGCACTGACTCTCCAAGTGGGGAGAGTGTTAATAAAGCGTCTGGAATGGTGAACCCGAGTACCAGGGGACGAAAACTGAGATGCATTTGAAAACGTTTCCCAATCACACGGTGGACCATACTATGGGTTTCCCATGCATGTTTTAGCTGAAGGAAGAATCCCTTAAACCTGGAAATTTGGAACCCATGGAATGGGTACCATGCAGTACGACTTCAAAGGGTCTGCGTTTGCTCACCGAACCTCACCAATGCTATCAGCCCGAAGTGTCCAGCCTTATGTCTCACCCAGCTCTGGGTGTAGATGTGGGAAATCCAGGTTGCATCACAAGCCCTGAATGAATTATTTAAGAATTGCTCTCTATTTCACTGTCATTGTGTTTTGTTTTTGAAATTTATTTTGATAATGGGATTTATCGGATTTTCACTGCTGCGTTTAGGCCGCTGTACACACGCTTGATTTCCTTATGGAGACATATAAATCCATGGGTTTTAAGATTCTTACTTGTCAAGTATCTTGCCAGGCGTTGAATATGGGGTGTTGAGTCCATTTCGTTGAGCAAGGAGTAGGTCTTGTCTATTATATATTTGGCTTATGGAACGGTATCTGTGCTAATTTCAATCTCTGGTTTTATGCAGCACCCCAACTCACCTTTCCCCATAAGCAAGCATAAGTTGGTTTTCTAAATTTGAGACCCTGTTCTGTTTTGTAATTCAGTTCATGGGTAGCCAAGTTTACATTCCGTGTATTAGTGATATCTTATGATGTTTCTTTTTCTGTGTGACTTATTTCTCGTAGAATCATCATACCTGAATCCACTCATTATGCCGCTATGGGCCTGATGACGTAGATTTCATTGCTGAGTGATATTCCATTGTACGTGCGTACCACAATTTCTTTATCCATTTTTTACTTTCTGGGATATTTTACTTGTACCGTAGACGAGGTTCTTGTAAACAGAGCCGTCCCAAACTCTGGGGTGGCTGTGTGTTTTTGATTTTAATTTCCCTAAGCTATAGGACCATAAGTGGAAGTGCCATAGGCTGTGTTGCTTTGTTTCCTACGTGTTTCTGGAAACACCATACACTTCTCCAGAGTGGTTGTTGGCAATTTACATCCCGCCCATCAGCATGACAAGGCTCCCTGTTCTCCATGACCTGTCCTGCCTTTCTGGATTTTACAATTTTTTCAGATGGCCCTTTTGACCGGGGGGGCAGTGAGACTTCCTTGTAGTGCAGAGTTCCTTTACACGCTTGCTTGGTTGGCCAAAAAGGGCGTATGCGGTTTTTCCTGAATATATTCAGGAAAAAACGCATACGCCCTTTTTGGCCAAGTGCATCGTTGTCGACATTCTGCCTCTTTTCCTATGCTTTTAGTACAATTCCAGTCTACCCCCTGAAATCGTTTTCCTGAAATCCTGCCCCGCTTTCAAGTCCTCTTGGAAGACTTACTTCAATACATTTTTGGACGATAGCTGTCATTCATAACTCTGCAGGTTTGTGAATTACAGTGCCCCTGAGCTCATGTCTTCAACTCGCTTTCTTGTGAGCTGGCCGCAAAACCGCAGGATTGCTTCAGGCCAAAGTCTCTTTCCGGCAGGGCATGCTGCACCTTTGTTTAATTCCTCTTCCTGGTCGGAAATGATCGCTCCTTTTGCCCGTGCAGGCACCTACAGCTAGTCTCTCATTGGTTCTCCCTATTCCTGTACAACTTGCGCAGAAATTGCAAACTGTGCCAAACAGGAGGTTAATGGCACTGACTCTCCAAGTGGGGAGAGTGTTAGTAAAGCGTCTGGAATGGTGAACCCGAGTACCAGGGGACGAAAACTGAGATGCATTTGAAAACGTTTCCCGGTCACACAGTGCACTGTACTGTGGGTTTCCCATGCATGTTTTAGCTGAAGGAAGAATCCCTTAAACCTGGAGAGTTGGGACCCATGGAATGGGTACCATGCAGTATGACTTCAAAGGGTCTGCGTTTGCTCACCGAACCTCACCAATGCTATCAGCCCAAAGGGTCCAGCCTTATGTCTCACCCAGCTCTGGGTGTAGATGTGGTAAATCCAGGTTGCATCACAAGCCCTGAATGAATTATTTAAGAATTGCTCTCTATTTCACTGTCATTGTGTTTTGTTTTTGAAATTTATTTTGATAATGGGATTTATCGGATTTTCACTGCTGCGTTTAGGCCGCTGTACACACGCTTGATTTCCTTATGGAGACATATAAATCCATGGGTTTTAAGATTCTTACTTGTCAGGTATCTTGCCAGGCGTTGAATATGGGGTGTTGAGTCCATTTCGTTGAGCAAGGAGTAGGGCTTGTCTATTATATATTTGGCTTATGGAACGGTATCTGTGCTAATTTCAATCTCTGGTTTTATGCAGCACCCCAACTCACCTTTCCCCATAAGCAAGCATAAGTTGGTTTTCTAAATTTGAGACCCTGTTCTGTTTTGTAATTCAGTTTATGTGTAGCCAAGTTTACATTCCGTGTATTACTGATATATTATGATGTTTCTTTTTCTGTGTGACGTATTTCTCGTAGAATCATCGTACCTGAATCCACTCATTATGCCGCTACGGGCCTGAAGACGTAGATTTCATTGCTGAGTGATATTCCATTGTACGTGCGTACCAGAACTTCTTTATCCATTTTTTCCTTTCTCGGATATTTAACTTGTACCGTAGACAAGGTTCTTGTAAACAGAGCCATCCCAAAATTTGGGGTGGCTGTGTGTTTTTGATTTTAATTTCCCTAAGCTATAGGACCATAAGTGGAAGTGACATAGGCTGTGTTGCTTTGTTTCCTACGTGTTTCAGGATACACCATACATTTCTCCAGAGTGGCTGTTGGCAATTTACATCCCGCCCATCAGCATAACAAGGCTCCCTGTGATCCATGTCCTGTCCTGTCTTTCTGGATTTTACTCTTTTTTCAGATGGCCCTTTTGACCGGGAGGCAGTGAGACTTCATTGTAGTGCAGATTTCCTTTACACGCTTGCTTGGTTGGCCAAAAAGGGCGTATGCGTTTTTTCCTGAATATATTCAGGAAAAAACGCATACGCCCTTTTTGGCCAAGTGCATCATTGTCGACATTCTGCCTCTTTTCCTATGCTTTAACGGCAATTCCAGTCTACCCCCTGAAATCGTTTTCCTGAAATTCTGCCCCGCTTTCAAGTCCTCTTTGAAGACTTACTTCAGTACATTTTTGGACGATAGCTGTCATTCATAACTCTGCAGGTTTGTGAATTACAGTGCCCCTGAGCCCCTTTCTTCAACTCGTTTTCTTGTGAGCTGGCCGCAAAACCGCAGGATTTCTTCAGTCCCTAATCTCTTTCCGGCAGGGCACGCTGAGCCTTTGGTTAATTCCTCTTCCTGGTGGGAAATGAGCGTTCCATTTGCCCGTGCAGACACCAACAGCTTGTCTCTCATTGGTTCTCCCTATGCCTGTTCATCTTGCGCAGAAATTGCAAACTGTGCCAAACAGGAGGTTAAAGGCACTGACTCTCCTAGTGGGGAGAGTGTTAGTAAAGCGTCTGGAATGGTGAACCCGAGTACCAGGGGACGAAAACTGAGATGCATTTGAAAACGTTTCCCAATCACACGGCGGACGATAGTCTGGGTTTCCCATTCATGTTTTAGCTGAAGGAAGAATCCCTTAAACCTGGAGAGTTGGGACCCATGGAATGGGTACCATGCAGTATGACTTCAAAGGGTCTGCGTTTGCTCACCGAACCTCACCAATGCTATCAGCCCGAAGTGTCCAGCCTTATGTCTCACCCAGCTCTGGGTGTAGATGTGGTAAATCCAGGTTGCATCACAAGCCCTGAATGAATTATTTAAGAATTGCTCTCTATTTCACTGTCATTTTGTTTTGTTTTTGAAATTTATTTTGATAATGGGATTTATCGGATTTTCACTGCTGCGTTTAGGCCGCTGTACACACGCTTGATTTCCTTATGGAGACATATAAATCCATGGGTTTTAAGATTCTTACTTGTCAGGTATCTTGCCAGGCGTTGAATATGGGGTGTTGAGTCCATTTCGTTGAGCAAGGAGTAGGGCTTGTCTATTATATATTTGGCTTATGGAACGGTATCCGTGCTAATTTCAATCTCTGGTTTTATGCAGCACCCCAACTCACCTTTCCCCATAAGCAAGCATAAGTTGGTTTGCTAAATTTGAGACGCTGTTCTGTTTTGTAATTCATTTCATGTGTAGCCAACTTTACATTCCGTGTATTAGTGATATCTTATGATGTTTCTTTTTCTGTGTGACTTATTTCTCGTAGAATCATCGTACCTGAATCCTCTCATTATGCCGCTACAGGCCTGATGCCGTAGATTTCATTGCTGAGTGATATTCCATTGTACGTGCGTACCACAACTTCTTTATCCATTTTTTGCTTTCTGGGATATTTTACTTGTACCGTAGACGAGGTTCGTGTAAACAGAGCCGTCCCAAACTCTGGGGTGGCTGTGTGTTTTTGAATTTAATTTCCCTAAGCTATAGGACCATAAGTGGAAGTGCCATAGGCTGTGTTGCTTTGTTTCCTATGTGTTTCTGGAAAAACCATACACTTCTCCAGAGTGGTTGTTGGCAATTTACATCCCGCCCATCAGCATGACAAGGCTCCCTGTTCTCCATGACATGTCCTGTCTTTCTGGATTTTACACTTTTTTCAGATGGCCCTTTTGACCGGGGGGCAGTGAGACTTCATTGTAGTGCAGATTTCCTTTACACGCTTGCTTGGTTGGCCAAAAAGGGCATATGCGTTTTTTCCTGAATATATTCAGGAAAAAACGCATACGCCCTTTTTGGCCAAGTGCATCATTGTTGACATTCTGCCTCTTTTTCTACGCTTTAAGTGCAATTCCAGTCTACGCCCTGAAATCGTTTTCCTGAAATTCTGCCCTGCTTTCAAGTCCTCTTTTAAGACTTACTTCAATATATTTTTGGACGATAGCTGTCATTCATAACTCTGCAGGTTTGTGAATTACAGTGCCCCTGAGCTCCTTTCTTCAACTCGTTTTCTTGTGAGCTGGCCGCAAAACCGCAGGATTGCTTCAGGCCCTAATATGTTTCCGGCCGGGCACGCTGAGCCTTTGGTTAATTCCTCTTCCTGGTGGGAAATGAGCGTTCAATTTGCCCGTGCAGACACCAACAGCTAATCTCTCATTGCTTCTCCCTATTCCTGTTCAACTTGCGCAGAAATTGCAAACTGTGCCAAACAGGAGGTTAATGGCACTGACTCTCCAAGTGGGGAGAGTGTTAGTAAAGCGTTCAAATGTTGAACCCGAGTACCAGGGGACGAAAACTGAGATGCATTTGAAAACGTTTCCCAATCACATGGTGGACCATACTCTGGGTTTCCCATGCATGTTTTAGCTGAAGGAAGAATCCCTTAATCCTGGAAATTTGGAACCCATGGAATGGGTACCATGCAGTATGACTTCAAAGGGTCTGCGTTTGCTCACCGAACCTCACCAATGCTATCAGCCCGAAGTGTCCAGCCTTATGTCTCACCCAGCTCTGGGTGTAGATGTGGGAAATCCAGGTTGCATCACAAGCCCTGAATGAATTATTTAAGAATTGCTCTCTATTTCACTGTCATTGTGTTTTGTTTTTGAAATTTATTTTGATAATGGGATTTATCGGATTTTCACTGCTGCGTTTAGGCCGCTGTACACACGCTTGATTTCCTTATGGAGACATATAAATCCATGGGTTTTAAGATTCTTACTTGTCAGGTATCTTGCCAGGCATTGAATATGGGGTGTTGAGTCCATTTCGTTGAGCAAGGAGTAGGTCTTGTCTATTATATATTTGGCTTATGGAATGGTATCTGTGCTAATTTCAATCTCTGGTTTTATGCAGCACCGCAACTCACCTTTCCCCATAAGCAAGCATAAGTTGGTTTTCTAAATTTGAGACCCTGTTCTGTTTTGTAATTCAGTTCATGGGTAGCCAAGTTTACATTCCGTGTATTAGTGATATCTTATGATGTTTCTTTTTCTGTGTGACTTATTTCTCGTAGAATCATCGTACCTGAATCCACTCATTATGCCGCTACGGGCCTGATGACGTGGATTTCTTTGCTGAGTGATATTCCATTGTACGTGCGTACCACAACTTCTTTATCCATTTTTTGCTTTCTGGGATATTTTACTTGTACCGTAGACGAGGTTCTTGTAAACAGAGCCGTCCCAAACTCTGGGGTGGCTGTGTGTTTTTGATTTTAATTTCCCTAAGCTATAGGACCATAAGTGGAAGTGCCATAGGCTGTGTTGCTTTGTTTCCTATGTGTTTCTGGAAAAACCATACACTTCTCCAGAGTGGTTGTTGGCAATTTACATCCCGCCCATCAGCATGACAAGGCTCCCTGTTCTCCATGACCTGTCCTGCCTTTCTGGATTTTACACTTTTTTCAGATGGCCCTTTTGACTGGGGGGCCGTGAGACTTCATTGTAGTGCAGATTTCCTTTACACGCTTGCTTGGTTGGCCAAAAAGTGCGTATGCGTTTTTTCCTGAATATATACAGGAAAAAACGCATACGCCCTTTTTGGCCAAGTGCATCATTGTTGACATTCTGCCTCTTTTCCTACGCTTTAAGTGCAATTCCAGTCTACCCCCTGAAATCGTTTTCCTGAAATTCTGCCCCGCTTTCAAGTCCTCTTTGAAGACTTACTTCAGTACATTTTTGGACGATAGCTGTCATTCATAACTCTGCAGGTTTGTGAATTACAGTGCCCCTGAGCTCATTTCTTCAACTCGTTTTCTTGTGAGCTGGCCGCAAAACCGCAGGATTGCTTCAGGCCCTAATATGTTTCCGGCCGGGCACGCTGAGCCTTTGGTTAATTCCTCTTCCTGGTGGGAAATGAGCGTTCAATTTGCCCGTGCAGACACCAACAGCTAGTCTCTCATTGCTTTTCCCTATTCCTGTTCATCTTGCGCAGAAATTGCAAACTGTGCCAAACAGGAGGTTAATGGCACTGACTCTCCAAGTGGGGAGAGTGTTAGTAAAGCGTTCAAATGTTGAACCCGAGTACCAGGGGACGAAAACTGAGATGCATTTTAAAACGTTTCCCAATCACATGTTGGACCATACTCTGGGTTTCCCATGCATGTTTTAGCTGAAGGAAGAATCCCTTAAACCTGGAGAGTTGGGACCCATGGAATGGGTACCATGCAGTATGACTTCAAAGGGTCTGCGTTTGCTCAACGAACCTCACCAATGCTATCAGCCCGAAGTGTCCAGCCTTATGTCTCATCCAGCTCTGGGTGTAGATGTGGTAAATCCAGGTTGCAACACAAGCCCTGAATGAATTATTTAAGAATTGCTCTCTATTTCACTGTCATTGTGTTTTGTTTTTGAAATTCATTTTGATAATGGGATTTATCGGATTTTCACTGCTGCTTTTAGGCCACTGTACACACGCTTGATTTCCTTATGGAGACATATATATCCATGGGTTTTAAGATTCTTACTTGTCAGGTATCTTCCCAGGCATTGAATATAGGGTGTTGAGTCCATTTCGTTGAGCAAGGAGTAGGTTTTGTCTATTATATATTTGGCTAATGGAACGGTATCTGTGCTAATTTCAATCTCTGGTTTTATGCAGCATCCCAACTGACCTTTCCCCATAAGCAAGCATAAGTTGGTTTGCTAAATTTGAGACCCTGTTCTGTTTTGTAATTCAGTTCATGGGTAGCCAAGTTTACATCCCGTGTATTAGTGATAACTTATGATGTTTCTTTTTCTGTCTGACTTATTTCTCATAGAATCATCGTACCTGAATCCACTCATTATGCCGCTATGGTCCTGATGACGTAGATTTCATTGCTGAGAGATATTCCATTGTACGTGCGTACCACAACTTCTTTATCCATTTTATGCTTTCTCGGATATTTAACTTCTACCGTAGATGTGGTTCTTGTAAACAGAGCCATCCCAAACTTTGGGGTGGCTGTGTGTTTTTGATTTTAATTTCCCTAAGCTATAGGACCATAAGTGGAAGTGCCATAGGCTGTGTTGCTTTGTTTCCTACGTGTTTCAGGAAACACCATACACTTTTCCAGAGTGGCTGTTGGCAATTTAAATCCGCCCATCAGCATAACAAGGCTCCCTGTTCTCCATGACCTGTCCTGGCTTTCTGGATTTTACATTTTTTTCAGATGGCCCTTTTGACCAGGGGGCAGTGAGACTTCATTGTAGTGCAGATTTCCTTTACACGCTTGCTTGGTTGGCCAAAAAGGGCATATGCGTTTTTTCCTGAATATATTCAGGAATAAACGCATACGCCCTTTTTGGCCAAGTGCATCGTTGTCGACATTCTGCCTCTTTTCCTATGCTTTTAGTACAATTCCAGTCTACCCCCTGAAATCGTTTTCCTGCAATTCTGCCCCGCTTTCAAGTCCTCTTGGAAGACTTACTTCAATACATTTTTGGACGATAGCTGTCATTCATAACTCTGCAGGTTTTTGAATTACAGTGCCCCTGAGCTCATGTCTTCAACTCGCTTTCTTGTGAGCTGGCCGCAAAACCGCAGGATTGATTCAGGCCAAAGTCTCTTTCCAGCAGGGCACGCTGAGCCTTTGTTTAATTCCTCTTCCTGTTCGGAAATGAGCGTTCCATTTGCCCATGCAGACACCTACAGCTAGTCTCTCATTGCTTCTCCCTATTCCTGTTGATCTTGTGCAGAAATTGCAAAGTGTGCCAAACAGGAGGTGAAATGCACTGACTCTCCAAGTGGGGAGAGTGTTAATAAAGCGTCTGGAATGGTGAACCCGAGTACCAGGGGACGAAAACTGAGATGCATTTGAAAACGTTTCCCAATCACACGGTGGACCATACTATGGGTTTCCCATGCATGTTTTAGCTGAAGGAAGAATCCCTTAAACCTGGAAATTTGGAACCCATGGAATGGGTACCATGCAGTATGACTTCAAAGGGTCTGCGTTTGCTCACCGAACCTCACCAATGCTATCAGCCCGAAGTGTCCAGCCTTATGTCTCACCCAGCTCTGGGTGTAGATGTGGGAAATCCAGGTTGCATCACAAGCCCTGAATGAATTATTTAAGAATTGCTCTCTATTTCACTGTCATTGTGTTTTGTTTTTGAAATTTATTTTGATAATGGGATTTATCGGATTTTCACTGCTGCGTTTAGGCCGCTGTACACACGCTTGATTTCCTTATGGAGACATATAAATCCATGGGTTTTAAGATTCTTACTTGTCAAGTATCTTGCCAGGCGTTGAATATGGGGTGTTGAGTCCATTTCGTTGAGCAAGGAGTAGGTCTTGTCTATTATATATTTGGCTTATGGAACGGTATCTGTGCTAATTTCAATCTCTGGTTTTATGCAGCACCCCAACTCACCTTTCCCCATAAGCAAGCATAAGTTGGTTTTCTAAATTTGAGACCCTGTTCTGTTTTGTAATTCAGTTCATGGGTAGCCAAGTTTACATTCCGTGTATTAGTGATATCTTATGATGTTTCTTTTTCTGTGTGACTTATTTCTCGTAGAATCATCATACCTGAATCCACTCATTATGCCGCTACGGGCCTGATGACGTAGATTTCATTGCTGAGTGATATTCCATTGTACGTGCGTACCACAACTTCTTTATCCATTTTTTACTTTCTGGGATATTTTACTTGTACCGTAGACGAGGTTCTTGTAAACAGAGCCGTCCCAAACTCTGGGGTGGCTGTGTGTTTTTGATTTTAATTTCCCTAAGCTATAGGACCATAAGTGGAAGTGCCATAGGCTGTGTTGCTTTGTTTCCTACGTGTTTCTGGAAACACCATACACTTCTCCAGAGTGGTTGTTGGCAATTTACATCCCGCCCATCAGCATGACAAGGCTCCCTGTTCTCCATGACCTGTCCTGCCTTTCTGGATTTTACAATTTTTTCAGATGGCCCTTTTGACCGGGGGGGCAGTGAGACTTCCTTGTAGTGCAGAGTTCCTTTACACGCTTGCTTGGTTGGCCAAAAAGGGCGTATGCGGTTTTTCCTGAATATATTCAGGAAAAAACGCATACGCCCTTTTTGGCCAAGTGCATCGTTGTCGACATTCTGCCTCTTTTCCTATGCTTTTAGTACAATTCCAGTCTACCCCCTGAAATCGTTTTCCTGAAATTCTGCCCCGCTTTCAAGTCCTCTTGGAAGACTTACTTCAATACATTTTTGGACGATAGCTGTCATTCATAACTCTGCAGGTTTTTGAATTACAGTGCCCCTGAGCTCATGTCTTCAACTCGCTTTCTTGTGAGCTGGCCGCAAAACCGCAGGATTGATTCAGGCCAAAGTCTCTTTCCAGCAGGGCACGCTGAGCCTTTGTTTAATTCCTCTTCCTGTTCGGAAATGAGCGTTCCATTTGCCCATGCAGACACCTACAGCTAGTCTCTCATTGCTTCTCCCTATTCCTGTTGATCTTGTGCAGAAATTGCAAAGTGTGCCAAACAGGAGGTGAAATGCACTGACTCTCCAAGTGGGGAGAGTGTTAATAAAGCGTCTGGAATGGTGAACCCGAGTACCAGGGGACGAAAACTGAGATGCATTTGAAAACGTTTCCCAATCACACGGTGGACCATACTATGGGTTTCCCATGCATGTTTTAGCTGAAGGAAGAATCCCTTAAACCTGGAAATTTGGAACCCATGGAATGGGTACCATGCAGTATGACTTCAAAGGGTCTGCGTTTGCTCACCGAACCTCACCAATGCTATCAGCCCGAAGTGTCCAGCCTTATGTCTCACCCAGCTCTGGGTGTAGATGTGGGAAATCCAGGTTGCATCACAAGCCCTGAATGAATTATTTAAGAATTGCTCTCTATTTCACTGTCATTGTGTTTTGTTTTTGAAATTTATTTTGATAATGGGATTTATCGGATTTTCACTGCTGCGTTTAGGCCGCTGTACACACGCTTGATTTCCTTATGGAGACATATAAATCCATGGGTTTTAAGATTCTTACTTGTCAAGTATCTTGCCAGGCGTTGAATATGGGGTGTTGAGTCCATTTCGTTGAGCAAGGAGTAGGTCTTGTCTATTATATATTTGGCTTATGGAACGGTATCTGTGCTAATTTCAATCTCTGGTTTTATGCAGCACCCCAACTCACCTTTCCCCATAAGCAAGCATAAGTTGGTTTTCTAAATTTGAGACCCTGTTCTGTTTTGTAATTCAGTTCATGGGTAGCCAAGTTTACATTCCGTGTATTAGTGATATCTTATGATGTTTCTTTTTCTGTGTGACTTATTTCTCGTAGAATCATCATACCTGAATCCACTCATTATGCCGCTACGGGCCTGATGACGTAGATTTCATTGCTGAGTGATATTCCATTGTACGTGCGTACCACAATTTCTTTATCCATTTTTTACTTTCTGGGATATTTTACTTGTACCGTAGACGAGGTTCTTGTAAACAGAGCCGTCCCAAACTCTGGGGTGGCTGTGTGTTTTTGATTTTAATTTCCCTAAGCTATAGGACCATAAGTGGAAGTGCCATAGGCTGTGTTGCTTTGTTTCCTACGTGTTTCTGGAAACACCATACACTTCTCCAGAGTGGTTGTTGGCAATTTACATCCCGCCCATCAGCATGACAAGGCTCCCTGTTCTCCATGACCTGTCCTGCCTTTCTGGATTTTACAATTTTTTCAGATGGCCCTTTTGACCGGGGGGGCAGTGAGACTTCCTTGTAGTGCAGAGTTCCTTTACACGCTTGCTTGGTTGGCCAAAAAGGGCGTATGCGGTTTTTCCTGAATATATTCAGGAAAAAACGCATACGCCCTTTTTGGCCAAGTGCATCGTTGTCGACATTCTGCCTCTTTTCCTATGCTTTTAGTACAATTCCAGTCTACCCCCTGAAATCGTTTTCCTGAAATCCTGCCCCGCTTTCAAGTCCTCTTGGAAGACTTACTTCAATACATTTTTGGACGATAGCTGTCATTCATAACTCTGCAGGTTTGTGAATTACAGTGCCCCTGAGCTCATGTCTTCAACTCGCTTTCTTGTGAGCTGGCCGCAAAACCGCAGGATTGCTTCAGGCCAAAGTCTCTTTCCGGCAGGGCATGCTGCACCTTTGTTTAATTCCTCTTCCTGGTCGGAAATGATCGCTCCTTTTGCCCGTGCAGGCACCTACAGCTAGTCTCTCATTGGTTCTCCCTATTCCTGTACAACTTGCGCAGAAATTGCAAACTGTGCCAAACAGGAGGTTAATGGCACTGACTCTCCAAGTGGGGAGAGTGTTAGTAAAGCGTCTGGAATGGTGAACCCGAGTACCAGGGGACGAAAACTGAGATGCATTTGAAAACGTTTCCCGGTCACACAGTGCACTGTACTGTGGGTTTCCCATGCATGTTTTAGCTGAAGGAAGAATCCCTTAAACCTGGAGAGTTGGGACCCATGGAATGGGTACCATGCAGTATGACTTCAAAGGGTCTGCGTTTGCTCACCGAACCTCACCAATGCTATCAGCCCAAAGGGTCCAGCCTTATGTCTCACCCAGCTCTGGGTGTAGATGTGGTAAATCCAGGTTGCATCACAAGCCCTGAATGAATTATTTAAGAATTGCTCTCTATTTCACTGTCATTGTGTTTTGTTTTTGAAATTTATTTTGATAATGGGATTTATCGGATTTTCACTGCTGCGTTTAGGCCGCTGTACACACGCTTGATTTCCTTATGGAGACATATAAATCCATGGGTTTTAAGATTCTTACTTGTCAGGTATCTTGCCAGGCGTTGAATATGGGGTGTTGAGTCCATTTCGTTGAGCAAGGAGTAGGGCTTGTCTATTATATATTTGGCTTATGGAACGGTATCTGTGCTAATTTCAATCTCTGGTTTTATGCAGCACCCCAACTCACCTTTCCCCATAAGCAAGCATAAGTTGGTTTTCTAAATTTGAGACCCTGTTCTGTTTTGTAATTCAGTTTATGTGTAGCCAAGTTTACATTCCGTGTATTACTGATATATTATGATGTTTCTTTTTCTGTGTGACGTATTTCTCGTAGAATCATCGTACCTGAATCCACTCATTATGCCGCTACGGGCCTGAAGACGTAGATTTCATTGCTGAGTGATATTCCATTGTACGTGCGTACCAGAACTTCTTTATCCATTTTTTCCTTTCTCGGATATTTAACTTGTACCGTAGACAAGGTTCTTGTAAACAGAGCCATCCCAAAATTTGGGGTGGCTGTGTGTTTTTGATTTTAATTTCCCTAAGCTATAGGACCATAAGTGGAAGTGACATAGGCTGTGTTGCTTTGTTTCCTACGTGTTTCAGGATACACCATACATTTCTCCAGAGTGGCTGTTGGCAATTTACATCCCGCCCATCAGCATAACAAGGCTCCCTGTGATCCATGTCCTGTCCTGTCTTTCTGGATTTTACTCTTTTTTCAGATGGCCCTTTTGACCGGGAGGCAGTGAGACTTCATTGTAGTGCAGATTTCCTTTACACGCTTGCTTGGTTGGCCAAAAAGGGCGTATGCGTTTTTTCCTGAATATATTCAGGAAAAAACGCATACGCCCTTTTTGGCCAAGTGCATCATTGTCGACATTCTGCCTCTTTTCCTATGCTTTAACGGCAATTCCAGTCTACCCCCTGAAATCGTTTTCCTGAAATTCTGCCCCGCTTTCAAGTCCTCTTTGAAGACTTACTTCAGTACATTTTTGGACGATAGCTGTCATTCATAACTCTGCAGGTTTGTGAATTACAGTGCCCCTGAGCCCCTTTCTTCAACTCGTTTTCTTGTGAGCTGGCCGCAAAACCGCAGGATTTCTTCAGTCCCTAATCTCTTTCCGGCAGGGCACGCTGAGCCTTTGGTTAATTCCTCTTCCTGGTGGGAAATGAGCGTTCCATTTGCCCGTGCAGACACCAACAGCTTGTCTCTCATTGGTTCTCCCTATGCCTGTTCATCTTGCGCAGAAATTGCAAACTGTGCCAAACAGGAGGTTAAAGGCACTGACTCTCCTAGTGGGGAGAGTGTTAGTAAAGCGTCTGGAATGGTGAACCCGAGTACCAGGGGACGAAAACTGAGATGCATTTGAAAACGTTTCCCAATCACACGGCGGACGATAGTCTGGGTTTCCCATTCATGTTTTAGCTGAAGGAAGAATCCCTTAAACCTGGAGAGTTGGGACCCATGGAATGGGTACCATGCAGTATGACTTCAAAGGGTCTGCGTTTGCTCACCGAACCTCACCAATGCTATCAGCCCGAAGTGTCCAGCCTTATGTCTCACCCAGCTCTGGGTGTAGATGTGGTAAATCCAGGTTGCATCACAAGCCCTGAATGAATTATTTAAGAATTGCTCTCTATTTCACTGTCATTTTGTTTTGTTTTTGAAATTTATTTTGATAATGGGATTTATCGGATTTTCACTGCTGCGTTTAGGCCGCTGTACACACGCTTGATTTCCTTATGGAGACATATAAATCCATGGGTTTTAAGATTCTTACTTGTCAGGTATCTTGCCAGGCGTTGAATATGGGGTGTTGAGTCCATTTCGTTGAGCAAGGAGTAGGGCTTGTCTATTATATATTTGGCTTATGGAACGGTATCCGTGCTAATTTCAATCTCTGGTTTTATGCAGCACCCCAACTCACCTTTCCCCATAAGCAAGCATAAGTTGGTTTGCTAAATTTGAGACGCTGTTCTGTTTTGTAATTCATTTCATGTGTAGCCAACTTTACATTCCGTGTATTAGTGATATCTTATGATGTTTCTTTTTCTGTGTGACTTATTTCTCGTAGAATCATCGTACCTGAATCCTCTCATTATGCCGCTACAGGCCTGATGCCGTAGATTTCATTGCTGAGTGATATTCCATTGTACGTGCGTACCACAACTTCTTTATCCATTTTTTGCTTTCTGGGATATTTTACTTGTACCGTAGACGAGGTTCGTGTAAACAGAGCCGTCCCAAACTCTGGGGTGGCTGTGTGTTTTTGAATTTAATTTCCCTAAGCTATAGGACCATAAGTGGAAGTGCCATAGGCTGTGTTGCTTTGTTTCCTATGTGTTTCTGGAAAAACCATACACTTCTCCAGAGTGGTTGTTGGCAATTTACATCCCGCCCATCAGCATGACAAGGCTCCCTGTTCTCCATGACATGTCCTGTCTTTCTGGATTTTACACTTTTTTCAGATGGCCCTTTTGACCGGGGGGCAGTGAGACTTCATTGTAGTGCAGATTTCCTTTACACGCTTGCTTGGTTGGCCAAAAAGGGCATATGCGTTTTTTCCTGAATATATTCAGGAAAAAACGCATACGCCCTTTTTGGCCAAGTGCATCATTGTTGACATTCTGCCTCTTTTTCTACGCTTTAAGTGCAATTCCAGTCTACGCCCTGAAATCGTTTTCCTGAAATTCTGCCCTGCTTTCAAGTCCTCTTTTAAGACTTACTTCAATATATTTTTGGACGATAGCTGTCATTCATAACTCTGCAGGTTTGTGAATTACAGTGCCCCTGAGCTCCTTTCTTCAACTCGTTTTCTTGTGAGCTGGCCGCAAAACCGCAGGATTGCTTCAGGCCCTAATATGTTTCCGGCCGGGCACGCTGAGCCTTTGGTTAATTCCTCTTCCTGGTGGGAAATGAGCGTTCAATTTGCCCGTGCAGACACCAACAGCTAGTCTCTCATTGCTTCTCCCTATTCCTGTTCATCTTGCGCAGAAATTGCAAACTGTGCCAAACAGGAGGTTAATGGCACTGACTCTCCAAGTGGGGAGAGTGTTAGTAAAGCGTTCAAATGTTGAACCCGAGTACCAGGGGACGAAAACTGAGATGCATTTGAAAACGTTTCCCAATCACATGGTGGACCATACTCTGGGTTTCCCATGCATGTTTTAGCTGAAGGAAGAATCCCTTAATCCTGGAAATTTGGAACCCATGGAATGGGTACCATGCAGTATGACTTCAAAGGGTCTGCGTTTGCTCACCGAACCTCACCAATGCTATCAGCCCGAAGTGTCCAGCCTTATGTCTCACCCAGCTCTGGGTGTAGATGTGGGAAATCCAGGTTGCATCACAAGCCCTGAATGAATTATTTAAGAATTGCTCTCTATTTCACTGTCATTGTGTTTTGTTTTTGAAATTTATTTTGATAATGGGATTTATCGGATTTTCACTGCTGCGTTTAGGCCGCTGTACACACGCTTGATTTCCTTATGGAGACATATAAATCCATGGGTTTTAAGATTCTTACTTGTCAGGTATCTTGCCAGGCATTGAATATGGGGTGTTGAGTCCATTTCGTTGAGCAAGGAGTAGGTCTTGTCTATTATATATTTGGCTTATGGAACGGTATCTGTGCTAATTTCAATCTCTGGTTTTATGCAGCACCGCAACTCACCTTTCCCCATAAGCAAGCATAAGTTGGTTTTCTAAATTTGAGACCCTGTTCTGTTTTGTAATTCAGTTCATGGGTAGCCAAGTTTCCATTCCGTGTATTAGTGATATCTTATGATGTTTCTTTTTCTGTGTGACTTATTTCTCGTAGAATCATCATACCAGAATCCACTCATTATGCCGCTACGGGCCTGATGACGTAGATTTCATTGCTGAGTGATATTCCATTGTACGTGCGTACCACAACATCTTTATCCATTTTTTACTTTCTGGGATAATTTACTAGTACCGTAGACGAGGTTCTTGTAAACAGAGCCGTCCCAAACTCTGGGGTGGCTGTGTGTTTTTGAATTTAATTTCCCTAAGCTATAGGACCATAAGTGGAAGTGCCATAGGCTGTGTTGCTTTGTTTCCTACGTGTTTCTGGAAACACCATACACTTCTCCAGAGTGGTTGTTGGCAATTTACATCCCGCCCATCAGCATGACAAGGCTCCCTGTTCTCCATGACCTGTCCTGCCTTTCTGGATTTTACACTTTATTCAGATGGCTCTTTTGACCGGGGGGGCAGTGAGACTTCATTGTAGTGCAGATTTCTTTTACACGCTTGCTTGGTTGGCCAAAAAGGGCGTATGCGTTTTTTCCTGAATATATTCAGGAAAAAACGCATACGCCCTTTTTGGCCAAGTGCATCGTTGTCGACATTCTGCCTCTTTTCCTATGCTTTTAGTACAATTCCAGTCTACCCCCTGAAATCGTTTTCCTGAAATTCTGCCCCGCTTTCAAGTCCTCTTGGAAGACTTACTTCAATACATTTTTGGACGATAGCTGTCATTCATACCTCTGCAGGTTTGTGAATTACAGTGCCCCTGAGCTCATGTCTTCAACTCGCTTTCTTGTGAGCTGGCCGCAAAACCGCAGGATTGCTTCAGGCCAAAGTCTCTTTCTGGCAGGGCACGCTGAGCCTTTGTTTAATTCCTCTTCCTGGTCGGAAATGAGCGTTCCATTTGCCCGTGCCGACACCTACAGCTAGTCTCTCATTGCTTCTCCCTGTTCCTGTTCATTTTGCACAGAAATTGCAAAGTGTGCCAAACAGGAGGTTAAATGCAGTGACTCTCCAAGTGGGGAGAGTGTTAGTAAAGCGTCTGGAATGGTGAACCCGAGTACCAGGGGACGAAAACTGAGATGCATTTGAAAACGTTTCCCAATCACACGGTGGACCATACTATGGGTTTCCCATGCATGTTTTAGCTGAAGGAGGAATCCCTTAAACCTGGAAATTTGGAACCCATGGAATGGGTACCATGCAGTATGACTTCAAAGGGTCTGCGTTTGCTCACCGAACCTCACCAATGCTATCAGCCCGAAGTGTCCAGCCTTATGTCTCACCCAGCTCTGGGTGTAGATGTGGGAAATCCAGGTTGCATCACAAGCCCTGAATGAATTATTTAAGAATTGCTCTCTATTTCACTGTCATTTTGTTTTGTTTTTGAAATTTATTTTGATAATGGGATTTATCGTATTTTCACTGCTGCGTTTATGCCGCTGTACACACGCTTGATTTCCTTATGGAGACATATAAATCCATGGGTTTTAAGATTCTTACTTGTCAGGTATATTCCCAGGCGTTGAATATGGGGTGTTGAGTCCATTTCGTTGAGCAAGGAGTAGGTCTTGTCTATTATATATTTGGCTTATGGAACGGTATCTGTGCTAATTTCAATCTCTGGTTTTATGCAGCACCCCAACTCACCTTTCCCCATAAGCAAGCATAAGTTGGTTTTCTAAATTTGAGACCCTGTTCTGTTTTGTAGTTCAGTTCATGGGTAGCCAAGTTTACATTCCGTGTATTAGTGATATCTTATGATGTTTCTTTTTCTGTGTGACTTATTTCTCGTAGAATCATCATACCTGAATCCACTCATTATGCTGCTACGGGCCTGATGACGTAGATTTTATTGCTGAGTGATATTCCATTGTACGTGCGTACCACAACTTCTTTATCCATTTTTTACTTTCGGGGATATTTTACTTGTACCGTAGACGAGGTTCTTGTAAACAGAGCCGTCCCAAACTCTGGGGTGGCTGTGTGTTTTTGATTTTAATTTCCCTAAGCTATAGGACCATAAGTGGAAGTGCCATAGGCTGTGTTGCTTTGTTTCCTACGTGTTTCAGGAAACACCATACACTTCTCCAGAGTGGTTGTTGGTAATTTACATCCCACCCATCAGCATGACAAGGCTCCCTGTTCTCCATGACCTGTCCTGCCTTTCTGGATTTTACACTTTTTTCAGATGGCCCTTTTGACCGGGGGGGCAGTGAGACTTCATTGTAGTGCAGATTTCCTTTACACGCTTGCTTGGTTGGCCAAAAAGGGCGTATGCGTTTTTTCCTGAATATATTCAGGAAAAAACGCATACGCCCTTTTTGGCCAAGTGCATCGTTGTCGACATTCTGCCTCTTTTCCTATGCTTTTAGTACAATTCCAGTCTACCCCCGAAATCGTTTTCCTGAAATTCTGCCCCGCTTACAAGTCCTCTTTGAAGACTTACTTCAATACATTTTTGGACGATAACTGTCATTCATAACTCTAAACGTTTGTGAATTACAGTGCCCCTGAGCTCATGTCTTCAACTCGCTTTCTTGTGAGCTGCCCGCAAAACCGCAGGATTCCTTCAGCCCAAAGTCTCTTTCCGGCAGGGCATGCTGAGCCTTTGGTTAATTCCTCTTCCTGGTGGGAAATGATCGTTCAATTTGCCCGTGCAGACACTAACAGCTAGTCTCTCATTGGTTCTCCCTATGCCTGTTCATCTTGCGCAGAAATTGCATACTGTGCCAAACAGGAGGTTAAAGGCACTGACTCTCCAAGTGGGGAGAGTGTTAGTAAAGCGTCTGGAATTGTGAACCCGAGTACCAGAGGATGAAAACTGAGATGCATTTGAAAACGTTTCCCAATCACATGGTGGACCATACTCTGGGTTTAACATGCATGTTTTAGCTCAAGGAAGAATCCCTTAAACCTGGAGAGTTGGGACCCTTGGAATGGGTACCATGCAGTATGACTTCAAGAGGTCTGCGTTTGCTCACCGAACCTCACCAATGCTTTCAGCCCGAAGGGTCCAGCCTTATGTCTCACCCAGCTCTGGGTGTAGATGTGGTAATTCCAGGTTGCATCACAATCCCTGTATGAATTATTTAAGAATTGCTCTCTATTTCACTGTCATTGTGTTTTGTTTTTGAAATTTATTTTGATAATGGGATTTATCGGAGTTTCACTGCTGCATTTAGGCCGCTGTACACACGCTTGACTTCCTTATGGAGACATATAAATCCATGGATTTTAAGATTCTTACTTGTCAGGTATAGTCCCAGGCGTTGCGTCCGTTTCGTTGAGCAAGGAGTAGGTCTTGTCTATTATATATTTGGCTTATGGAACGGTATCTGTGCTAATTTCAATCTCTGGTTTTATGCAGCACCCCAACTGAACTTTCCGCATAAGCAAGCATAAGTTGATTTTCTCAATTTGAGACCATTTTCTGTTTTGTAATTCAGTTCATGTGTAGCCAAGTTTACATTCCGTGTATTAGTCATATCTTATGATGTTTCTTTTTCTGTGAGACTTATTTCTCATAGAATCATCGTAACTGAATCCACTCATTATGGCGCTTCGGGCCTGATGATGTAGATTTCATTGCTGAGTGATATTCCATTGTACGTGCGTATCACAACTTCTTTATCCATTTTTTGCTTTCTCGGATATTTAACTTGTACCATAGACGACGTTCTTGTAAACAGAGCCGTCCCAAATTTTGGGGTGGCTGGGTGTTTTTGATTTTAATTTCCCTAAGCTATAGGACCATAAGTGGAAGTGCCGTTGGCTGTGTTGATTTGTTGCCTACGTGTTTCAGGAAACACTATACACTTCTCCAGAGTGGCTGTTGGCAGTTTATATCCCGCACATCAGCATAACTAGGCTCCCTGTTCTCCATGACCTGTCCTGCCTTTCAAGATTTTACACTTTTTTCAGATGGCCCTTTTGATTGGGGAGCAGTGAGACTTCATTGTAGTGCATATTTCCTTTACACGCCTGCTTGGTTGGCCAAAAAGGGCGTATGCGTTTTTTCCTGAATATATTCAGGAAAAAACGCATACGCCCTTTTTGGCCAAGTGCATCATTGTGGACATTCTGCCTCTTTTCCTATGCTTTAAGTGCAATTCCAGTCTACCCCCTGAAATCGTTTTCCTGAAATTCTGCCCCGCTTTCAACTCCTTTTCGAAGACTTACTTCAATACATTTTTGGACGATAGCTGTCATTCATAACTCTGCAGGTTTGTGAATTTCAGTGGCCCTGAGCTCCTTTCTTCAAGTCACTTTCTTGTGAGCTGGCTGCAAAACCGCAGGATTGCTTAAGGCGCTAATCTGTTTCTGGCAGGGCACGCTGAGTCTTTCGATAATTCCACTTTCTGGTGGGAAATGAGCGTTCCATTTGCCAGTGCAGACACCTACAGCTAGTCTCTCATTGCTTCTCCCTATTCCTGTTCATCTTGCGCAGAAATTGCAAACTGTGCCAAACAGGAGTTTAAAGTCCCTGACTCTCCAAGTGGGGAGAGTGTTAGTAAAGCGTCTGCAATGCTAAACCCGAGTACCAGGGTTCGAAAACTGAGATGCATTTGAAAACGTTTCCCAATCACACGGTGGACCAAACTCTGGGTTTCCCATGCATGTTTTAGCTGAAGGAAGAATCCCTTAAACGTGGAGAGTTGGGACCCATGGAATGGGTACCGTGCAGTATGACTTCAAAGGGTCTGCGTTTGCTCACCGAACCTCACCAATGCTATCAGCCCGATGTGTCCAGCCTTATGTCTCACCCAGCTCTGGGTGTAGATGTTGTAAATCCAGGTGCATCACAAGCCCTGAATGAATTATTTAAGAATTGCTCTCTATTTCACTGTCATTGTGTTTTGTTTTTGAAATTTATTTTGATAATGGGACTTATCGGATTTTCACTGCTGCGTTTAGGCCGCTGTACACACGCTTGATTTCCTTATGGAGACATATAAATCCATGGGTTTTAAGATTCTTACTTGTCAGGTATCTTCCGAGGCATTGAATATGGGGTGTTGAGTCCATTTCATTGAGCAAGGAGTAGGTCTTGTCTATTATATATTGAGCTTATGGAAAGGTATCTGTGCTAATTTCACTCTCTGGTTTTATGCAGCACCCCAACTCAACTTTCCCCATATGCAAGCATAAGTTGGTTTTCTAAATTTGAGACCCTGTTCTGTTTTGTAATTCAGTTCATGTGTAGGCAAGTTTACATTCCGTGTATTAGTGATATCCTATGATATTTCTTTTTCTGTGTGACTTATTTCTCGTAAAATCATCGTACCTGAATCCACTCATTATGCCGCCACGGGCCTGATGACTTAGATTTCATTGCTGAGTGATATTCCATTGTACGTGCGTACCACAACTTCTTTATCCATTTTTTGCTCTCTCGGATATTTAACTTGTACTGTAGACGAGGTTCTTGTAAACAGAGCCGTCCCAAACTTTGGGGTGGCTGTGTGTTTTTGATTTTAATTTCCCTAAGCTATAGGACCATAAGTGGAAGTGCCATAGGCTGTGTTGCTTTGTTTCCTACGTGTTTCAGGAAACACCATACAGTTCTCCAGAGTGGCTGTTGGCAATTTACACCCCGCCCATCAGCATGACAAGGCTCCCTGTTCTCCATGACCTGTCCTGCCTTTCTGGATTTTACACGTTTTTCAGATGGCCCTTTTCACCGCTGGGCAGTGAGACTTCACTGTAGTGCAGATTTCTTTTACACGCCGACCTGGTTGGCCAAAAAGGGCGTATGCGTTTTTTCCTGAATATATTCAGGAAAAAACGCATACGCCCTTTTTGGCCAAGTGCATCATTGTCGACATTCTGCCTCTTTTCCTATGCTTTAAGTGCAATTCCAGCCTACCCCCTGAAATCGTTTTCCTGAAATTCTGCCCCGCTTTCAAGTCCTCTTCGAAGACTTACTTCAGTACATTTTTGGACGATAGCTGTCATTCATAACTCTGCAGGTTTGTGAATTACAGTGCCCCTGAGCTCCTTTCCTCAACACGCTTTCTTGTGATCTGGCCGCAAAACCGCAGGATTGCTTCAGGCCCTAATCTGTTTCCGGCAGGGCACGCTGAGCCTTTGGTTAATTCCTCTTCCTGGTGGGAAATGAGCGTTCCATTTGCCCGTGCAGACACCTACAGCTAGTCTCTCATTGGTTCTCCCTATTCCTGTTCATCTTGCGCAGAAATTGCAAACTGTGCCAAACAGGACGTTAAAGGCACTGACTCTCCAAGAGGGGAGAATGTTAGTAAAGCGTCTGGAATGGTGAACCCGAGTACCAGGGTTCGAAAACTGAGATGCATTTGAAAACGTTTCCCAATCACACGGTGGACCATACTCTGGGTTTCCCATGCATGTTTTAGCTGAAGGAAGAATCCCTTAAACGTGGAGAGTTGGGACCCATGGAATGGGTACCATGCAGTATGACTTCAAAGGGTCTGCGTTTGGTCACCGAAGCTCACCAATGCTATCAGCCCAAAGTGTCCAGCCTTATGTCTCACCCAGCTCTGGGTGTAGATGTGGTAAATCCAGGTTGCATCACAAGCCCTGAATGAATTATTTAAGAATTGCTCTCTATTTCACTGTCATTGTGTTTTGTTTTTGAAATTTATTTTGATAATGGGATTTATCGGATTTTCACTGCTGCATTTAGGCCGCTGTACACACGCTTGATTTCCTTATGGAGACATATAAATCCATGGGTTTTAAGATTCTTAATTGTCAGGTATCTTGCCAGGCGTTGAATATGGGGTGTTGAGTCCATTTCGTTGAGCAAGGAGTAGGTATTGTCTATTATATATTTGGCTTATGGAATGGTATCTGTGCTAATTTCAATCTCTACTTTTATGCAGCACCCCAACTCACCTTTCCCCATAAGCAAGCATAAGTTGGTTTTCTAAATTTGAGACCCTGTTCTGTTTTGTAATTCAGTTCATGTGTGGCCAAGTTTACATTCCGTGTATTAGTGATATCTTATGATGTTTCTTTTTCTGTGTGACTTATTTCTCGTAGAATCATCGTACCTGAATCCACTCATTATGCCGCTACGGGCCTGATGACGTAGGTTTCATTACTGAGTGATATTCCATTGTACGTGCGTACCACAACATCTTTATCCATTTTTTGCTTTCTCGGATATTTAACTTGTACCGTAGATGAGGTTCTTGTAAACAGAGCCATCCCAAATTTTGGGGTGGCTGTGTGATTTTGATTTTAATTTCTCTATGCTATAGGACCATAAGTGGAAGTGCCATAGGCTGTGTTGCTTTTTTTCCTACGTGTTTCAGGAAACACCATACACTTCTCCAGAGTGGCTGTTGGCAATTTACATCCCGCCCATCAGCATAACAAGGCTCCCTGTTCTCCATGACCTGTCCTGCCTTTCTGGAATTTACACATTTTTCAGATGGCCCTTTTGACCGGGGGGCAGTGAGACTTCATTGTAGTGCACATTTCCTTTACACGGTTGCTTGGTTGGCCAAAAAGGGCGTATGCGTTTTTTCCTGAATATATTCAGGAAAAAACGCATACGCCCTTTTTGGCCAAGTGCATCATTGTCGACATTCTGCCTCTAATCTTATTCTTTAAGTGCAATTTCATTCTACCCCCTGAAATCGTTTTCCTGAAATTCTGCCCCGATTTCAAGTCCTCTTCGAAGACTTACTTCAAAATATTTTTGGACGATAGCTGTCATTCATTACTCTGCAGGTTTGTGAATTACAGTGCCCCTGAGCTCCTTTCTTCAACTCGCTTTCTTGTGAGCTGGCCGCAAACCCGAAGGATTGCTTCAGGCCCTAATATAGTTCCGGCATGGCATGCTGAGCCTTTGGTTAATTCCTCTTCCTTGTGGGAAATGAGCGTTAAATTTGCATGTGCAGACACCTTCACATGAGTCGTCATGGTGCCCCTTTGCCCCGGTTATCTGTATGGAGGTTGGAGTTGGAGGGCCTCCCCACTCAAGATCAGTGTGCCCACGGAGCCAACCCTGCAACTTCAGGGCATGGTTGGGGGTGAGGATCACCACGAGGGTTCCTTTTCCCTTAGGAGGGAGGTGGCCTTTTGGGCTGCTGATTTCCAGGTTATCAGATACTGCCAGTATCTTGGCCAGATGTGGCGGTGGGCCAAGCCCCTTGGTGACCGTATTTTATCCTACCTGGATCGCATTCTTGCATTGTTCCATTTCAAGTGGTCCCAGGTTTTGCACTAATACTCCAGTGGCGATTCACCGTTCACCAGGAATGTAAAGGTCAAAGGGTTTAGCTAAATTAGGGAGTTCCAGGGCAAGGGTCTGAATTGACTGCTCTTTCCATTCTTGAAAGGCCACTTCTGCATTCTATTCAAAAGGATCATCACCTTTTCCTTTCAGTGTTTCATATAGAGGCCGAGCTAGTAGACTGTAGTTAGGGATCCAGAAGCAGCAAACCCTGGCCTCCCCAGGAACCCCTAAGCTGTCTTCTAGTTTTAGAAATGGGTAAGGCTGTAAATTGTTTCTTCCCTTTCCTGGGATGGGCTTCTCCGACCTTCTGTGAGAATGAAGCCCAGGCAGGTCACCGTAGTCTGTGATATTTGAGCTTTTTCTTGGACAACTTGTATCCTTTATTGGCTTCGTAGTTCAGAGGTATCCTTAGTAGGGCTGGCGATCAGAATGTCGTCTGCATATTGAAGGAGTGTTTCCTTTTCCAGAGGTAGAACTTTTAGGTCTTTAGCTGAGCTTTCCCCAAAGATGGTGTGGGAATTTTTGAACCCTTGGGGCAACACGGCCCGGAAGTATTGTTTTAGTTGTATGTTGAGTCCTGCCACTCACAAGCCAAAATTTCTTGTGACTCTGGGACCAATAGAATACAAAAGAAGGCATCATTGAAGACTAATACAGAATACCATGTCCTGGTGGTTGGTAGAATGACCAGCAGGGTGTAGGATTTAGGAACTACTGGAGGTATATCCTCGGTGGCTTCACTGACTGTCCTGACATCCTTTACCAGGACTCCAGCAGCCTATGGGGCTCTCGAGGTCAGGCCAATCCCAGGATATGGAGCTCACCTGGGCAGGTACCCCACCCCAGCCCACGGGGCTCTCGTGGTCAGGCCCCTCCCAGGATACAGAGCTACCCTTGCAGGTACCATGGCAGGGCTGGGAACACAGGAACCGTGCATATCGCCCTCATTGCAGAGCACTCCCAGCTCACCTGTCACTCAGATCTGACACAGAGCACCTCAGAGCAGGACTTGAACTAACAAACAGCAGCTCCGACAGGTCTGTGACCCTGGGCATCACTCTGTGTGGCCTCCCTCCACCTGGTCTTCCAGAGACTTCCACTGCACCCGGGGCACCAGGCCTCTGTCTCCACCCACCAGCCACCCCTCCTCTCCCTGACTCCTGGGTTCCTCTCATTAGGAGAGGGTTTTCTTGAAGTTGTCTCCCACTCATGGGCCAGATAATATAATTAGAAAACAAGCCAGAGCTGCAGCCCCTTGTCTATCCTGACTCTCAGGAGCCCACACCTGTTCCTTGGACCTGGCCGATTCAGCAAGTTCCAGTTTCTGCAACTGTGAGCCCCTGAGGGGTGATTATTGGCTGGCCTGGGAAGCCTGACCGTGCCGGCCAGCCCTCCCCAGGTGTGCCTGGGTTCAGATCAATATAAACACCGCTCCAGGCAGCAAGAGCCCCTGCAGCTGTGCCTGACGCCATTTTCTCTGCCCTGTCAGCAGTCTTGGGGCTGGACTGGTGGGAGGGAGTGAGAGGCCACGGCTTTGTGGGTGGCCCAGTGTGAGTGGGGCTCTGCTGGACTTTCTGCAGCAGTTGCCAAGATGCCACCTGCTAAAGAAGAGGATGTGTCACCCATACCTGCCGCTGGAATTTCTCCCTGGGCAGAGGTGAGTGAGGAAGAAAGCAGTGGGGGCCGGGACAGCAGGGGTATCTCAGGCAGGGAAATGGAAAGCTTCCAGAAGAGCACCCAGGGCCAGGACCATCCTGGCTGGCCTGCAGGCACCAAGTCGGCTGGCATGCTGTCGCTCATGTGGCTCCATGGCCCTTCCTCTAGGCTTTCAAGTCCTTGTACATATTCAGGTGTTTTACCTGGGAAGGGTGGGAACATTTCAGCAGCAGCTGGCCTGGGGCTCAGCCCACGTTTACTCACAGATGCCTCGGCACGGTCCCCCAGCTTTGCAATGAGGACGCTTGTTGCGTGGGGCCTGCTGGCTGAATGGGAGATGATTCCCCACCACCGACCAACTTCAGAATTGTTTACAACTGGAGCAAGTGCCCTGATAAGGTTTTCCTCTGTGTAGCTGGTGGGTTCTGTTTTTTTTTCTTTTTTTCTTTTTTGGTTCAAGGTAGATTTTATTCCTCTTTTTTGTATTTACAGATATAAGCATGGAAATAATTTATTCATATAAATACATGTATGTGAAGGGAAGAATATTTTTTCTGTTTTACTTTTTGTAATTTGAATTTTATTTTATTTTTTTATACAGCAGGTTCTTTTTGGTTATCTATTTTATACATATAAATGTATACATGCCAATCCCAATCTCTCAACTCCTCCCACCACCACCCCCCAACAGCTTTCGCCCCTTGGTGTCCATACGTTTGTTGTCTACATCTGTTGCTCTATTTCTGCCTTGCAAAACGGTTCATCTGTACAATTTGTCTAGGTTCCACATATAGCCATTAATAGACAAGATTTCTTTTTCTCTTTCTGACTTACTTCACTCTGTATGACAGTCTCTAGATCCATCAACGTCTCTACAAATGACCCAATTTCATTCCTTTTTATGGCTTAGTAATATTCCATTTTATATATGTACCACGTCTTTATGCATTCGTCTGTCTGTGGGCATTTAGGTTGCTTCCATTACCTGGATATTGTAAATAGTGATGCAATGAACATTGCGGTGAATGTCTCTTTTTGATTTATGGCTTTGTCTGGGTATATGCCCAGTAGTGGGACTGCTGTATCATATGGTAATTCTATTCTTAGTTTTATAAGAAACTCCATAACTTTCTCCACAGTGACTGTATCAATTTCATTCCCAACAATAGAGGAAGAGGGTTCCTTATCTCCACACCCTTTCCAGCATTTGTTGTTTGTAGATATTCTGATGATGCCCATTCTAACAGGTGTGAGGTGATACACCATGGATGAGTCTATTTCGTTGAGCAAAGAGTAGGTCTTGTCTATTACATATTTGGCTTATGGAACGGTATGTGTGCTAATTTCAATCTCTGGTTTTATACAGCACCGCAACTCAACTTTCCCCTTAAGCAAGCATAACTTTTTATCTAAATGTGAGACTCTGTTCAGTTTTGGAATTCAGTTTATGTGTAGCCAAGTTTACACTCTCTCTATTAGTGATATCTTATGATAATTACCTTTCTCTGTGTGACATATTTCTCTTAGAATCATCATACTTAAATCCACTCAATTTGCTGCTACAGGCCTGATGACATTGATTTCATTGCTGAGTGATATTCCATTGTACATAAGTAGCACAACTCCTTTATCCATATTTTTCTTTCTGGGATATTTAATTTGTACTGGACTCAAGGTTCTTGTAAACACAGCAGCCCTAAATTTGGTGTTGGCTGTGTCTTGTTGATTTTAATTTTCCTAAGCTATAGGGCCAAAAGTGGAAGTGCCCTAGGGTCTGTAGCTTTGTTTTTCAGATGTTTCAGGATACACCATAAACATCTCCAGAGTGTCTGTTGGCAATTTACATCCCGCCCATCAGCATAACAAGGCTCCCTGTTCTCCATGGCCTGTCCTGTGTTTCTGGTTTTTACACTTTTTTCAGATGGCCCTTTTGACGAATGGGAAATGAGACTTCATTGTAGTGCGGATTTCCATTGCTCGAGTGCTTGGTTGGCCAAAAAGGGCATATGTGTTTTTTCCTGAATATATTCAGGAAAAAATGTTTACGCACTTTTGTCCAAGTGCATCACTGTCAAAGATCTGCCGCTTTTCACATGCTTTAAACGCAATTCCAATCTACCTCCTGAAATATGATTCCTGCAATTCTGCCTCGTTTTGAAGTCCTCTTTGCAGACTTACTTCAGTATATTTTTGCCAATAGCTGTCATTTATAACTCTGCAGGTTTGTGAATTACAGTGCCTGTGATTTCCTTTCTTAACTCGTTTCCTTGAAAGCTGGCCACAGAACCGCAGGTTTGCTTTAGGCCATAATCAGGGTCTGGCACGGCACTCTGAGCCTTTGGTTAATTCCTCTTCCTGGTGGGAAATTAGAGTTAAATGTGCCCCTCCGGACACCTGCCTCACTCCCAGCCCCTTGGTGATGTGTGTCCTGTGGTTTGAGGCCACATGTGCTGGGTTCCTCACCTTTGGCTGATGTGGCCCCACTGGTGTGAGGACACTCCTGCCTGGTTCCCATCCCCTTGGTGATGTGGGCCATCCGGTGAGAGTCTGATCCTGGTTGGGTTCCTCACACTTCTGTGAGGTGGGCCCTCTTCTCTGACGTCACTCCTGCCTGGCTGGCACACCCCGCCTTGGCGAAGTCGGCCCTCTGGTGGGATTTGGTGCCTGCTGGGGGTCTCCTGCCCTCGGTAATGAGGGCCCTCTGGCGTCAGGCCCTAATTCCTGGGCTCCCAATATTTTCTGATATACGCCCTGTGGTTCGAGTACACTCCTGCCAGGTTCCCAACCCCATGGGAATGTGGGCCTTCTGCTCTGAGGTCCCAACCGTGGGTTGCTCAGTTTCATGATGAGGGCCCTCTGCTGTGAGTTCTCTCCGGCCTGGATCCCATAGCCTCGCTGCTCCTGGCCACCTGCTGGGAGGTTCCAACTGCGGGATTCCTCACCTTTTTTCTTCTATGGGCCCTCTGTTTTGAGACTCCTCCTGCCTGCCTCACTCCCAGTCCCTTGGTGATGTGTGTCCTCTGGTGTGAGGCCACGTGTGCTGGGTCCCTCGCCTTTGGATGATGTGGCCACACTGGTGTGAGGACACTCCTGCCTGCTTCCTATCCCCTTGATGATGTGGGCCCTCTGGTGAGAGTCTGATCCTGGCTGGGTTCCTCACCCTTCTGTGAGGTGGGCCCTCTGCTGTGAGGTCACTCCTGCCTGGCTGGCACACCCCACCTGGGCAACATCGGCCCTCTTGTGGCACTTGGAGCCTGCTGGGAGCCTCCTCCCCTCGGTGATGGGGGCCCTCTAGCGTCAGGCCCTAACTGCTGGGTACCCACATTTTCTGATACGTGCTAAGTGGTGCGAGGACACTCCTGCGAGGTTCCCATCCCCATGGGCATGTGGGCCTTCTGCTCTAAGGTCCCAACACCTGTGTTGTTCACCGTTTCATGATGTTGTCTCTCTGGTGTTAGTTCACTCAGGCCTAGATCCCATAGACTCTGTGCTCTGAGCCGACTGCTGGGAGGTTCCTACTGCTGGATTCCTTACCTTTTTTATTCTTTGGGTCCTGTGTTTTTATGCTCCTACTTCCTGACTCACTCCCAGCCCCTTTGTGATGTAGGTCCTCTGGTTTAAGGCCACATGTACCGGTTTCCTCACCTTTATTGATGTGGCCCCACTGGTGTGAGGACACTCCTGCCTGGTTCCCATCCCCTTGGTGATTGGGGCCCTCTTGTGAGAGTCTGATCCTGTCTGGATTCCTCACACTTCTGGGAGGTGGGCCCTCTGCTGTGAGGTCACTCCTGCCTGGCTGGCACACGTCACGTTGGCGATGTGGGCCCTCAGTTGGGAGTTGGTGCCTGCTGGGAGTCTCCTCCCCTCGGTAATGAGGGCCCTCTGGCGTCAGGCCCTAACTCATGGGCTCCCAAAATTTTCTGATGTGCGCCCTGTCGTGTGAGTACACTCCAGCCAGGGTCCCTTCCCTAGGGGATGTGGGCTTTCTGCTCTGTGGTTCCAACGGCTGGGTTGCTCACAGTGTCAGAATGTGGGCCCTCTGTTTTGAGTTCAGTCAGGCCTGGATCCCATAGCCTCGCTGCTCCTGGCCGCCTGCTGGGAGGTTCCAACTGCGGGATTCCTCACCTTTTTTACGCAATGGGCCCTCGGTTTTGAGGCTCCTCCTGCCTGCCTCACTCCCAGCCCCTTGGTGATGTGTGTCCTGTAGTTTGAGGCCACGTGTGCTGGGTCCGTCACATTTCGGTGATGTGGCCCCACTGGTGTGAGGACACTCCTGCCTGGTTTCCATTCCCTTGGTGATGTGGGCCCTCTGGTGAGAGTCTGATCCTCTTTGGGTTCCTCACACTTTTGTGTGGTTGGCCCTCTGCTCTGAGGTCACTCCTGCCTGGCTGGCACACCCCGCATTGGCGACGTCGGCCCTCTGGTAGCAGTTGGAGCTTGCTGGGAGCCTCCTCTCCTCAGTGATGAGGGCCCTCTGGCGTCCGGCCCTAACTGCTGGGCTCCCCACATTTTCTGTTGTGTGCCCACTGGTGCGATGACACTCCTGCTTGGTTCCCTTCCCCATGGGGATGTGGGCCTTGTGCTCTGAGGTCACAACGGCTGGGTTGCTTACAGTATCACGATGAGGGCCCTCTGTTGTGAGTTCATCACTGCCTGGATCCCATAGCCTCGGTGCTCTGGGCCGCCTGCTGGGATGTTCCAACTGCTGGATTCCTCACCTTTTTATACAATGGGCCATGTGTTTTGAGGTTAATCCTGCCTGCCTCGCTCTGAGACCCATGGTGATGTGGGTCTTCTGGTTTGAGGCCACATGTGCTGGGTACCTCAACTTTCGATGATGTGGCCCCACGGGTGTGAGGACACTCGTGCCTGATTCCCAGCCCCTTGCTTATGTGGGCACTCTGGTGAGAGTCTGATCATGACTGGGTTCCTTACCCTTCTGTGAGGTGGGCGCTCTGATGTGAGGTCACTCCTGCCTGGATGGCTCACGTCGCCTTGGCGACGTAGGCCCTCTGTTGGCCACTGAAGCATGCTGGGAGCCTCCTACCCTCTTTAATGAGGGCCCTGGAAGAAACACATATGCCCTTTTTGACCAAGTGCATCATTGTCGAAGTTCTGCCTCTTCTCCTATACTTTCAGAGGACTTCTCATCTACCTCCTGAAATCGTATTCCTGGAATTCTGCCCCGCGTTCCAGTCCTCTTTGCAGCCTTACTTCAATATATTTTTGGACGATAGCTGTCATTTATAACTCTGCAGGTTTGTGAATTACAGTGCCCCTGAGCTCCATTCTTCAACTCGCTTTCTTGTGAGCTGGCCGCAAAACCGCAGGATTGCTTCAGGCCCTAATCTGGTTCCGGCACGGCATGTTGAGCCTTTGGCTAATTCCTCTTCCTGATGGGAAATGAGCGTTAAATTTGCTCGTGCAGACACCTACAGCTAATCTCTCATTGGTTCTCCCTATTCCTGTTCATCTTGCTCAGAAATTCCAAACTGTGCCAAACAGGAGGTTAAAGGCACTGACTCTCCAATTGGGGAAAGAGTTAGTAAAGCGTCTGGAATGGTAAAACCGAGTATGAGGGGAAGAAAACTGAGATGCATTTAAAAAGGTTTCCCGGTCACACGGTGGACCATATTCTGGGTTTCCCATGCGTGTTTTACCTGAAGGAAGAATCCCTTAAACCTGGAGGGGTGGGACCCATGCAATGGGTACCATGCAGTATGACTTCAAATGGCCTGCATTTTCTCACCGAACCTCACCAATGCTATCAGCCCAAAGTGTCGGACCTTATGTCTCACTCAGCTCTAGGTGTAGATGTGGTAAATCCAGGTTGCATCACAAGCTCTGAATGAATTATTTAAGAATTGCTCTCTATTTCACTGTCAATGTGTTTTGGCTTTGAAATTTATTTTGATAATGAAATTTATCGGATTTTCACTGCTGCGTTTAGGCTGCTGTACACACGCTTGATTTCCTTATGGAGACATATAAATCCATGGGTTTTAAGATTCTTACTTGTCAGGTATATTCCCAGGCTTTGAGTCCGTTTCGTTGAGCAAGGAGTAGGTCTTGTCTATTATATATTTGGCTTATGGAACGGTATCTGTGCTAATTTCAATCTCTGGTTTTATGCAGCACCCCAACTCACCTTTCCCCATAAGCAAGCATAAGTTGGTTTTCTAAATTTGAGACCCTGTTCTGTTTTGTAATTCAGTTCATGGGTAGCCAAGTTTACATTCCGTGTATTAGTGATATCTTATGATGTTTCTTTTTCTGTGTGACTTATTTCTCGTAGAATCATCGTACCTGAATCCACTCATTATGCCGCTACGGGCCTGATGACGTAGATTTCATTGCTGAGTGATATTCCATTGTACGTGCGTACCACAACTTCTTTATCCATTTTTTGCTTTCTGGGATATTTTACTTGTACCGTAGACGAGGTTCTTGTAAACAGAGCCGTCCCAAACTCTGGGGTGGCTGTGTGTTTTTGATTTTAATTTCCCTAAGCTATAGGACCATAAGTGGAAGTGACATAGGCTGTGTTGCTTTGTTTCCTACGTGTTTCTAGAAACACCATACACTTCTCCAGAGTGGTTGTTGGCAATTTACATCCCGCCCATCAGCATGACAAGGCTCCCTGTTCTCCATGACCTGTCCTGCCTTTCTGGATTTTACACTTTTTTTCAGATGGCCCTTTTGACCGGGGGGGCAGTGAGACTTCATTGTAGTGCAGATTTCCTTTACACGCTTGCTTGGTTGGACAAAAAGGGCGTAAGCATTTTTTCCTGAATATATTCAGGAAAAAACGCATACGCCCTTTTTGTCCAAGTGCATCGTTGTCGACATTCTGCCTCTTTTCCTATGCTTTTAGTACAATTCCAGTCTACCCCCTGAAATCGTTTTCCTGAAATTCTTCCCCGCATTCAAGTTCTCTTCGAAGACTTACTTCAATACATTTTTGGACGATAGCTGTCATTCATAACTCTGCAGGTTTGTGAATTACAGTGCCCCTGAGCTCATTTCTTCAACCCGCTTTCTTGTGAGCTGGCCGCAAAACCGCAGGATTGCTTCAGGCCGTAATCTGTTTCTGGCAGGGCACGCTGAGCATTTGGTTAATTCCTCTTCCTGGTGGGAAACGAGCGTTCCATTTGCCCGTGCAGACACCTACAGCTAGTCTCTCATTGGTTCTCCCTATTCCTGTACATCTTGCGCAGAAATTGCAAACTGTGCCAAACAGGAGGTTAATGGCACTGACTCTCCAAGTGGGGAGAGTGTTAGTAAAGCGTCTGGAATGGTGAACCCGAGTACCAGGGGACGAAAACTGAGATGCATTTGAAAACGTTTCCCGGTCACACAGTGCACTGTACTGTGGGTTTCCCATGCATATTTTAGCTGAAGGAAGAATCCCTTAAACCTGGAGAGTTGGGACCCATGGAATGGGTACCATGCAGTATGACTTCAAAGGGTCTGCGTTTGCTCACCGAACCTCACCAATGCTATCAGCCTGAAGTGTCCAGCCTTATGTCTCACCCAGCTCTGGGTGTAGATGTGGTAAATCCAGGTTGCATCACAAGCCCTGAATGAATTATTTAAGAATTGCTCTCTATTTCACTGTCATTGTGTTTTCTCTTTGAAATTTATTTTGATAATGGGATTTATCGGATTTTCACTGCTGCATTTAGGCCGTTGTACACACGCTTGATTTCATTATGGAGATATATAAATCCATGGGTTTTAAGATTCTTACTTGTCAGGTATCTTGCCAGGCGTTGAATATGGGGTGTTGAGTCCATTTCGTTGAGCAAGGAGTAGGGCTTGTCTATTATATATTTGGCTTATGGAACGGTATCTGTGCTAATTTCAATCTCTGGTTTTATGCAGCACCCCAACTCACCTTTCCCCATAAGCAAGCATAAGTTGGTTTCCTAAATTTGAGACCCTGTTCTGTTTTGTAATTCAGTTCATGTGTATCCAACTTTACATTCCGTGTATTAGTGATATCTTATGATGTTTCTTTTTCTGTGTGACTTATTTCTCGTAGAATCATTGTACCTGAATCCACTCATTATACCGCTACGGTCCTGATGACGTAGATTTCATTGCTGAGTGATATTCCATTGTACGTGCGTACCACAACTTCTTTATCCATTTTTTGCTTTCTGGGATATTTTACTTGTACCGTAGACGAGGTTCTTGTAAACAGAGCCGTCCCAAACTCTGGGGTGGCTGTGTGTTTTTGATTTTAATTTCCCTAAGCTATAGGACCATAAGTGGAAGTGCCATAGGCTGTGTTGCTTTGTTTCCTACGTGTTTCTGGAAACACCATACACTTCTCCAGAGTGGTTGTTGGCAATTTACATCCCGCCCATCAGCATGACAAGGCTCCCTGTTCTCCATGACCTGTCCTGACTTTCTGGATTTCACATTTTTTTCAGATGGCCCTTTTGACCGGGGGGCAGTGAGACTTCACTGTAGTGCAGATTTCCTTTACACGCTTGCTTGGTTGGCCAAAAAGTGCGTATGCGTTTTTTCCTGAATATATTCAGGAAAAAACGCATACGCCCTTTTTGGCCAAGTGCATCATTGTCGACATTCTCCCTCTTTTCCTATGCTTTTAGTACAATTCCAGTCTACCCCCTGAAATCGTTTTCCTGAAATTCTGCCCCGCTTTCAAGTCCTCTTCGAAGACTTACTTCAATACATTTTTGGACAATAGGTGTCATTCATAACTCTGCAGGTTTGTGAATTACAGTGCCCCTGAGCTCATTTCTTCAACCCGCTTTCTTGTGAGCTGGCCGCAAAACCGCAGGATTGCTTCAGGCCCTAATCTGTTTCCGGCAGGGCACGCTGAACATTTGGTTAATTCCTCTTCCTGGTGGGAAACGAGCGTTCCATTTGCCCGTGCAGACACCTACAGCTAGTCTCTCATTGGTTCTCCCTATTCCTGTACATCTTGCGCAGAAATTGCAAACTGTGCCAAACAGGAGGTTAATGGCACTGACTCTCCAAGTGGGGAGAGTGTTAGTAAAGCGTCTGGAATGGTGAACCCGAGTACCAGGGGACGAAAACTGAGATGCATTTGAAAACGTTTCCCGGTCACACAGTGCACTGTACTGTGGGTTTCCCATGCATGTTTTAGCTGAAGGAAGAATCCCTTAAACCTGGAGAGTTGGGACCCATGGAATGGGTACCATGCAGTATGACTTCAAAGGGTCTGCGTTTGCTCACCGAACCTCACCAATGCTATCAGCCTGAAGTGTCCAGCCTTATGTCTCACCCAGCTCTGGGTGTAGATGTGGTAAATCCAGGTTGCATCACAAGCCCTGAATGAATTATTTAAGAATTGCTCTCTATTTCACTGTCATTGTGTTTTCTCTTTGAAATTTATTTTGATAATGGGATTTATCGGATTTTCACTGCTGCATTTAGGCCGTTGTACACACGCTTGATTTCATTATGGAGATATATAAATCCATGGGTTTTAAGATTCTTACTTGTCAGGTATCTTGCCAGGCGTTGAATATGGGGTGTTGAGTCCATTTCGTTGAGCAAGGAGTAGGGCTTGTCTATTATATATTTAGCTTATGGAAGGGTATCTGTGCTAATTTCAATCTCTGGTTTTATTCAGCACCCCAACTCACCTTTCCCCATAAGCAAGCATAAGTTGGTTTTCTAAATTTGAGACCCTGTTCTGTTTTGTATTTCAGTTCATGTGTAGCCAACTTTACATTCCGTATATTAGTGATATCTTATGATGTTTCTTTTTCTGTGTGACTTATTTCTTGTAGAATCATTGTACCTGAATCCACTCATTATGCCGCTACGGGCCTGAAGACGTAGATTTCATTGCTGAGTGATATTCCATTGTACGTGCGTACCACAACTTCTTTATCCATTTTTTGCTTTCTGGGATATTTTACTTGTACCGTAGACGAGGTTCTTGTAAACAGAGCCGTCCCAAACTCTGGGGTGGCTGTGTGTTTTTGAATTTAATTTCCCTAAGCTATAGGACCATAAGTGGAAGTGCCATAGGCTGTGTTGCTTTGTTTCCTACGTGTTTCTGGAAAAACCATACACTTCTCCAGAGTGGTTGTTGGCAATTTACATCCCGCCCATCAGCATGACAAGGCTCCCTGTTCTCCATGACCTGTCCTGTCTTTCTGGATTTTACACTTTTTTCAGATGGCCCTTTTGACCGGGGGGCAGTGAGACTTCATTGTAGTGCAGATTTCCTTTACACGCTTGCTTGGTTGGCCAAAAAGCGCGTATGCGTTTTTTCCTGAATATATACAGGAAAAAACGCATACGCCCTTTTTGGCCAAGTGCATCATTGTTGATATTCTGCCTCTTTTCCTACGCTTTAAGTGCAATTCCAGTCTACCCCCTGAAATCGTTTTCCTGAAATTCTGCCCCGCTTTCAAGTCCTCTTTGAAGACTTACTTCAGTACATTTTTGGACGATAGCTGTCATTCATAACTCTGCAGGTTTGTGAATTACAGTGCCCCTGAGCTCATTTCTTCAACTCGTTTTCTTGTGAGCTGGCCGCAAAACCGCAGGATTGCTTCAGGCCCTAATATGTTTCCGGCCGGGCACGCTGAGCCTTTGGTTAATTCCTCTTCCTGGTGGGAAAAGAGCGTTCAATTTGCCCGTGCAGACACCTACAGCTAGTCTCTCATTGCTTCTCCCTATTCCTGTTCTTCTTGCACAGAAATTGCAAACTGTGAAAACAGGAGGTTAATGGCACTGACTCTCCAAGTGGGGAGAGTGTTAGTAAAGCGTTCAAATGTTGAACCCGAGTACCAGGGGACGAAAACTGAGATGCATTTGAAAACGTTTCCCAATCACATGGTGGACCATACTCTGGGTTTCCCATGCATGTTTTAGCTGAAGGAAGAATCCCTTAAACCTGGAGAGTTGGGACCTATGGAATGGGTACCATGCAGTATGACTTCAAAGGGTCTGCGTTTGCTCACCGAACCTCACCAATGCTATCAGCCCGAAGTGTCCAGCCTTATGTCTCATCCAGCTCTGGGTGTAGATGTGGTAAATACAGGTTGCATCACAAGCCCTGAATGAATTATTTAAGAATTGCTCTCTATTTCACTGTCATTTTGTTTTGTTTTTGAAATTCATTTTGATAATGGGATTTATCGGATTTTCACTGCTGCTTTTAGGCCACTGTACACACGCTTGATTTCCTTATGGAGACATATAAATCCATGGGTTTTAAGATTCTTACTTGTCAGGTATCTTGCCAGGCGTTGAATATGGGGTGTTGAGTCCATTTCGTTGAGCAAGGAGTAGGTTTTGTCTATTATATATTTGGCTTATGGAACGGTATCTGTGTTAATTTCAATCTCTGGTTTTATGCAGCATCCCAACTGACCTTTCCCCATAAGCAAGCATAAGTTGGTTTGCTAAATTTGAGACCCTGTTCTGTTTTGTAATTCAGTTCATGGGTAGCCAAGTTTACATTCCGTGTATTAGTGATAACTTATGATGTTTCTTTTTCTGTCTGACTTATTTCTCATAGAATCATCGTACCTGAATCCACTCATGATGCCGCTACGGTCCTGATGACGTAGATTTCATTGCTGAGAGATATTCCATTGTACGTGCGTACCACAACTTCTTTATCCATTTTTTACTTTCTCGGATATTTAACTTGTACCGTAGAAAAGGTTCTTGTAAACAGAGCCATCCCAAACTTTGGGGTGGCTGTGTGTTTGTTATTTTAATTACCCTAAGCTATAGGACCATAGTGGAAGTGACAAAACCTGTGTTGCTTTGTTTCCTACGTGTTTCAGGATACACCATACATTACTCCAGAGTGGCTGTTGGCAATTTACATCCCGCCCATCAGCATAACAGGGCTCCCTGTTCTCCAAGACCTGTTCTGCCTTTCTGGACTTTACACTTTTTTCAGATGGCCCTTTTGACCGGGGGGCAGTGAGACTTCATTGTAGTGCAGATTTCCTTTACACGCTTGCTTGGTTGGCCAAAAAGGGCGTATGCGTTTTTTCCTGAATATATTCAGGAAAAAACGCATACGCCCTTTTTGGCCAAGTGCATCATTGTTGACATTCTGCCTCTTTTCCTATGCTTTAAGTGCAAATCCAGTCTACCCCCTGAAATCGTTTTCCTGAAATTCTGCCCCGCTTTCAAGTCCTCTTTGAAGACTTACTTCAGTACATTTTTGGACGATAGCTGTCATTCATAACTCTGCATGTTTGTGAATTACAGTGCCCCTGAGCTCCTTTCTTCAACTCCTTTTCTTGTGAGCTGGCCGCAAAACCGCCGGATTGCTTCAGGCCCTAATATGTTTCCGGCCGGGCACGCTGAGCCTTTGGGTAATTCCTCTTCCTGGTGGGAAATGATCGTTCAATTTGCCCGTGCAGACACCAACAGCTAGTCTCTCATTGCTTCTCCCTATTCCTGTTCATCTTGCGCAGAAATTGCAAACTGTGCCAAACAGGAGGTTAATGGCACTGACTCTACAAGTGGGGAGAGTGTTAGTAAAGCGTCTGGAATGGTGAACCCGAGTACCAGGGGACGAAAACTGAGATGCATTTGAAAACGTTTCCCAATCACACGGTGGACCATACTCTGCGTTTCCAATGCATGTTTTAGCTGAAGGAAGAATCCCTTAAACCTGGAGAGTTGGGACCCATGGAATGGGTACCATGCAGTATGAATTCAAAGGGTCTGCGTTTGCTCACCGAACCTCACCAATGCTATCAGCCCGAAGTGTCCAGCCTTATGTCTCATCCAGCTCTGGGTGTAGATGTGGTAAATACAGGTTGCATCACAAGCCCTGAATGAATTATTTAAGAATTGCTCTCTATTTCACTGTCATTGTGTTTTGTTTTTGAAATTCATTTTGATAATGGGATTTATCGGATTTTCACTGCTGCTTTTAGGCCACTGTACACACGCTTGATTTCCTTATGGAGACATATAAATCCATGGGTTTTAAGATTCTTACTTGTCAGGTATCTTCCCAGGCGTTGAATATAGGGTGTTGAGTCCATTTCGTTGAGCAAGGAGTAGGTTTTGTCTATTATATATTTGGCTTAAGGAACGGTATCTGTGCTAATTTCAATCTCTGGTTTTATGCAGCATCCCAACTGACCTTTCCCCATAAGCAAGCATAAGTTGGTTTGCTAAATTTGAGACCCTGTTCTGTTTTGTAATTCAGTTCATGGGTAGCCAAGTTTACATTCCGTGTATTAGTGATAACTTATGATGTTTCTTTTTCTGTCTGACTTATTTCTCATAGAATCATCGTACCTGAATCCACTCATTATGCCGCTACTGTCCTGATGACGTAGATTTCATTGCTGAGTGATATTCCATTGTACGTGCGTACCACAACTTCTTTATCCATTTTTTACTTTCTGGGATATTTTACTTGTACCGTAGACGAGGTTCTTGTAAACAGCGCCGTCCCAAACTCTGGGGTGGCTGTGTGTTTTTGATTTTAATTTCCCTAAACTATAGGACCATAAGTGGAAGTGCCATAGGCTGTGTTGCTTTGTTTCCTACGTGTTTCTGGAAACACCATACACTTCTCCAGAGTGGTTGTTGGCAATTTACATCCCGCCCATCAGGATGACAAGGCTCCCTGTTCTCCATGACCTGTCCTGCCTTTCTGGATTTTACACTTTTTTCAGATGGCCCTTTTGACCGGGGGGGCAGTGAGACTTCATTGTAGTGCAGAGTTCCTTTACACGCTTGCTTGGTTGGCCAAAAAGGGCGTATGCGTTTTTTTCTGAATATATTCAGGAAAAAACGCATACGCCCTTTTTGGCCAAGTGCATCGTTGTCGACATTCTGCCTCTTTTCCAATGCTTTTAGTACAATTCCAGTCTACCCCCTGAAATCGTTTTCCTGAAATTCTGCCCCGCTTACAAGTCCTCTTCGAAGACTTACTTCAATACATTTTTGGACGATAGCTGTCATTCATAACTCTGCAGGTTTGTGAATTACAGTGCCCCTGAGCTCATGTCTTCAACTCGCTTTCTTGTGAGCTGGCCGCAAAACCGCAGGATTGCTTCAGGCCATAATCTCTTTCCGGCAGGGCATGCTGAGCCTTTGTTTAATTCCTCTTCCTGGTCGGAAATGAGTGTTCCTTTTGCCCGTGCAGGCACCTACAGCTAGTCTCTCATTGGTTCTCCCTATTCCTGTACATCTTGCGCAGAATTTGCAAACTGTGCCAAACAGGAGGTTAATGGCACTGACTCTCCAAGTGGGGAGAGTGTTAGTAAAGCGTCTGGAATGGTGAACCCGAGTACCAGGGGACGATAACTGAGATGCATTTGAAAACGTTTCCCGGTCACACAGTGCACTGTACTGTGGGTTTCCCATGCATGTTTTAGCTGAAGGAAGAATTCCTTAAACCTGGAGAGTTGTGACCCATGGAATGGTTACCATGCAGTATGACTTCAAAGGGTCTGCGTTTGCTCACCGAACCTCACCAATGCTATCAGCCCGAAGTGTCCAGCCTTATGTCTCACCCAGCTCTGGGTGTAGATGTGGGAAATCCAGGTTGCATCACAAACCCTGAATGAATTATTTAAGAATTGCTCTGTATTTCACTGTCATTTTGTTTTGTTTTTGAAATTTATTTTGATAATGGGATTTATCGGATTTTCACTGCTGCGTTTAGGCCGCTGTACACACGCTTGATTTCCTTATGGAGACATATAAATCCATGGGTTTTAAGATTCTTACTTGTCAGGTATCTTGCCAGGCGTTGAATATGGGGTGTTGAGTCCATTTCGTTGAGCAAGGAGTAGGGCATGTCTATTATATATTTGGCTTATGGAACGGTATCTGTGCTAATTTCAATCTCTGATTTTATGCAGCACCCCAACTCACCTTTCCCCATAAGCAAGCATAAGTTGGTTTTCTACATTTGAGACCCTGTTCTGTTTTGTAATTCAGTTTATGTGTAGCCAAGTTTACATTCCGTGTATTACTGATATATTATGATGTTTCTTTTTCTGTGTGACTTATTTCTCGTAGAATCATCGTACCTGAATCCACTCATTATGCCGCTATGGGCCTGAAGACGTAGATTTCATTGCTGAGTGATATTCCATTGTACGTGCGTACCAGAACTTCTTTATCCATTTTTTCCTTTCTCGGATATTTAACTTGTACCGTAGAAAAGGTTCTTGTAAACAGAGCCATCCCAAACTTTGGGGTGGCTGTGTGTTTTTGATTTTAATTTCCCTAAGCTATAGGACCATAAGTGGAAGTGACATAGGCTGTGTTGCTTTGTTTCCTACGTGTTTCAGGATACACCATACATTTCTCCAGAGTGGCTGTTGGCAATTTACATCCCGCCCATCAGCATAACAAGGCTCCCTGTTCTACATGACCTGTCCTGTCTTTCTGGATTTTACACTTTTTTCAGATGGCCCTTTTGACCGAGGGGCAGTGAGACTTCATTGTAGTGCAGATTTCCTTTACACGCTTGCTTGGTTGGCCAAAAAGGGCGTATGCGTTTTTTCCTGAATATATTCAGGAAAAAACGCATACGCCCTTTTTGGCCAAGTGCATCATTGTTGACATTCTGCCTCTTTTCCTACGCTTTAATTGCAATTCCAGTCTACCCCCTGAAATCGTTTTCCTGAAATTCTGCCCCGCTTTCAAGTCCTCTTTGAAGACTTACTTCAGTAGATTTTTGGACGATAGCTGTCATTCATAACTCTGCAGGTTTGTGAATTACAGTGCCCCTGAGCTCCTTTCTTCAACTCCTTTTCTTGGGAGCTGGCCGCAAAACCGCAGGATTGCTTCAGGCCCTAATATGTTTCCGGCCGGGCACGCTGAGCCTTTGGTTAATTCCTCTTCCTGGTGGGAAATGAGCGTTCAATTTGCCCGTGCAGACACCAACAGCTAGTCTCTCATTGGTTCTCCCTATGCCTGTTCATCTTGCGCAGAAATTGAAAACTGTGCCAAACAGGAGGTTAAAGGCACTGACTCTCCAAGTGGGGAGAGTGTTAGTAAAGCGTCTGGAATGGTGAACCCGAGTACCAGGGGACGAAAACTGAGATGCATTTGAAAACATTTACCGGTCACACAGTGCACTGTACTGTGGGTTTCCCATGCATGTTTTAGCTGAAGGAAGAATCCCTTAAACCTGGAGAGTTGGGACCCATGGAATGGGTACCATGCAGTATGACTTCAAAGGGTCTGCGTTTGTTCATCGAACCTCACCAATGCTATCAGCCTGAAGTGTCCAGCCTTATGTCTCACCCAGCTCTGGGTGTAGATGTGGGAAATCCAGGTTGCATCACAAGCCCTGAATGAATTATTTAAGAATTGCTCTCTATTTCACTGTCATTGTGTTTTGTTTTTGAAATTCATTTTGATAATGGGATTTATCGGATTTTCACTGCTGCTTTTAGGCCACTGTACACACGCTTGATTTCCTTATGGAGACATATAAATCCATGGGTTTTAAGATTCTTACTTGTCAGGTATCTTCCCAGGCGTTGAATATGGGGTGTTGAGTCCATTTCGTTGAGCAAGGAGTAGGGCTTGTCTATTATATATTTGGCTTATGGAACGGTATCTGTGCTAACTTCAATCTCTGTTTTTATGCAGCACCCCAACTCACCTTTCCCCATAAGCAAGCATAAGTTGGTTTTCTAAATTTGAGACCCTCTTCTGTTTTGTAATTCAGTTCATGGGTAGCCAAGTTTACATTCCGTGTATTAGTGATATCTTATGATGTTTCTTTTTCTGTGTGACTTATTTCTCGTAGAATCATCATACCTGAATCCACTCATTATGCCGCTACGGGCCTGATGACGTAGATTTCATTGCTGAGTGATATTCCATTGTACGTGCGTACCACAACTTCTTTATCCATTTTTTACTTTCTGGGATATTTTACTTGTACCGTAGACGAGGTTCTTGTAAACAGAGCCGTCCCAAACTCTGGGGTGGCTGTGTGTTTTTGAATTTAATTTCCCTAAGCTATAGGACCATAAGTGGAAGTGCCATAGGCTGTGTTGCTTTGTTTCCTACGTGTTTCTGGAAACACCATACACTTCTCCAGAGTGGTTGTTGACAACTTACATCCCGCCCATCAGCATGACAAGGCTCCCTGTTCTCCATGACCTGTCCTGCCTTTCTGGATTTTACACTTTTTTCAGATGTCCCTTTTGACCGGGGGGGCAGTGAGACTTCATTGTAGTGCAGATTTCCTTTACACGCTTGCTTGGTTTGCCAAAAAGGGCGTATGCGTTTTTCCCTGAATATATTCAGGAAAAAACGCATACGCCCTTTTTGGCCAAGTGCATCGTTGTCGACATTCTGCCTCTTTTCCTATGCTTTTAGTACAATTCCAGTCTACCCCCTGAAATCGTTTTCCTGAAATTCTGCCCCGCTTTCAAGTCCTCTTGGAAGACTTACTTCAATACATTTTTGGACGATAGCTGTCATTCATAACTCTGCAGGTTTGTGAATTACAGTGCCCCTGAGCTCATGTCTTCAACTCGCTTTCTTGTGAGCTGGCCGCAAAACTGCAGGATTGCTTCAGTCCAAAGTCTCTTTCCGGCAGGGCACGCTGAGCCTTTGTTTAATTCCTCTTCCTGGTCGGAAATGAGCGTTCCATTTGCCCGTTCAGACACCTACAGCTAGTCTCTCATTGCTTCTCCCTATTCCTGTTCATCTTGCGCAGAAATTGCAAAGTGTGCCAAACAGGAGGTTAAATGCACTGACTCTCCAAGTGGGGAGAGTGTTAGTAAAGCGTCTGGAATGGTGAACCCGAGTACCAGGGGACGAAAACTGAGATGCATTTGAAAACGTTTCCCAATCACACGGAGGACCATACTCTGGGTTTCCCATGCATGTTTTAGCTGAAGGAAGAATCCCTTAAACCTGGAAATTTGGAACCCATGGAATGGGTACCATGCAGTATGACTTCAAAGGGTCTGCGTTTGCTCACCGAACCTCACCAATGCTATCAGTCCGAAGTGTCCAGCCTTATGTCTCACCCACCTCTGGGTGTAGATGTGGGAAATCCAGGTTGCATCACAAGCCCTGAATGAATTATTTAAGAATTGCTCTCTATTTCACTGTCACTGTGTTTTGTTTTTGAAATTTATTTTGATAATGGGATTTATCGGATTTTCACTGCTGCGTTTAGGCCGCTGTACACACGCTTGATTTCCTTATGGAGACATATAAATCCATGGGTTTTAAGATTCTTACTTGTCAGGTATCTTGCCAGTTGTTGAATATGGGGTGTTGAGTCCATTTCGTTGAGCAAGGAGTAGGTCTTGTCTATTATATATTTGGCTTATGGAACGGTATCTGTGCTAATTTCAATGTCTGGTTTTATGCAGCACCCCAACTCACCTTTCCCCATAAGCAAGCATAACTTGGTTTTCTAAATTTGAGACCCTGTTCTGTTTTGTAATTCAGTTCATGGGTAGCCAAGTTTACATTCCGTGTATTAGTGATATCTTATGATGTTTCTTTTTCTGTGTGACTTATTTCTCGTAGAATCATCATACCTGAATCCACTCATTATGCCGCTATGGGCCTGATGACGTAGATTTCATTGCTGAGTGATATTCCATTTTACGTGCGTACCACAACTTCTTTATCCATTTCTTACTTTCTGCGATATTTTACTTGTACCGTAGACGAGGTTCTTGTAAACAGAGCCGTCCCAAACTGTGGGGTGGCTGTGTGTTTTTGATTTTAATTTCCCTAAACTATAGGACCATAAGTGGAAGTGCCATAGGCTGTGTTGCTTTGTTTCCTACGTGTTTCTGGAAACACCATACACTTCTCCAGAGTGGTTGTTGGCAATTTACATCCCGCCCATCAGCATGACAAGGCTCCCTGTTCTCCATGACCTGTCCTGTCTTTCTGGATTTTACACTTTTTTCAGATGGCCCTTTTGACCGGGGGGGCAGTGAGACTTCATTGTAGTGAAGATTTCCTTTACACGCTTGCTTGGTTGGCCAAAAAGGGCGTATGCGTTTTTTCCTGAATATATTCAGGAAAAAACGCATACGCCCTTTTTGGTCAAGTGCATCGTTGTCGACATTCTGCCTCTTTTCCTATGCTTTTAGTACAATTCCAGTCTACCCCCTGAAATCGTTTTCCTGAAATTCTGCCCCGCTTACAAGTCCTCTTGGAAGACTTACTTCAATACATTTTTGGACGATAGCTGTCATTCATAACTCTGCAGGTTTGTGAATTACAGTGCCCTGAGCTCATGTCTTCAACTCGCTTTCTTGTGAGCTGGCCGCAAAACCGCAGGATTGCTTCAGGCCAAAGTCTCTTTCCGGCAGGGCATGCTGAGCCTTTGTTTAATTCCTCTTCCTGGTCGGAAATGAGTGTTCCTTTTGCCCGTGCAGGCACCTACAGCCAGTCTCTCATTGGTTCTCCCTATTCCTGTACATCTTGCGCAGAATTTGCAAACTGTGCCAAACAGGAGGTTAATGGCACTGACTCTCCAAGTGGGGAGAGTGTTAGTAAAGCGTCTGGAATGGTGAACCCGAGTACCAGGGGACGATAACTGAGATGCATTTGAAAACGTTTCCCGGTCACACAGTGCACTGTACTGTGGGTTTCCCATGCATGTTTTAGCTGAAGGAAGAATTCCTTAAACCTGGAGAGTTGGGACCCATGGAATGGTTACCATGCAGTATGACTTCAAAGGGTCTGCGTTTGCTCACCGAACCTCACCAATGCTATCAGCCCGAAGTGTCCAGCCTTATGTCTCACCCAGCTCTGGGTGTAGATGTGGGAAATCCAGGTTGCATCACAAACCCTGAATGAATTATTTAAGAATTGCTCTGTATTTCACTGTCATTTTGTTTTGTTTTTGAAATTTATTTTGATAATGGGATTTATCGGATTTTCACTGCTGCGTTTAGGCCGCTGTACACACGCTTGATTTCCTTATGGAGACATATAAATCCATGGGTTTTAAGATTCTTACTTGTCAGGTATCTTGCCAGGCGTTGAATATGGGGTGTTGAGTCCATTTCGTTGAGCAAGGAGTAGGGCATGTCTATTATATATTTGGCTTATGGAACGGTATCTGTGCTAATTTCAATCTCTGGTTTTATGCAGCACCCCAACTCACCTTTCCCCATAAGCAAGCATAAGTTGGTTTTCTACATTTGAGACCCTGTTCTGTTTTGTAATTCAGTTTATGTGTAGCCAAGTTTACATTCCGTGTATTACTGATATATTATGATGTTTCTTTTTCTGTGTGACTTATTTCTCGTAGAATCATCGTACCTGAATCCACTCATTATGCCGCTATGGGCCTGAAGACGTAGATTTCATTGCTGAGTGATATTCCATTGTACGTGCGTACCAGAACTTCTTTATCCATTTTTTCCTTTCTCGGATATTTAACTTGTACCGTAGAAAAGGTTCTTGTAAACAGAGCCATCCCAAACTTTGGGGTGGCTGTGTGTTTTTGATTTTAATTTCCCTAAGCTATAGGACCATAAGTGGAAGTGACATAGGCTGTGTTGCTTTGTTTCCTACGTGTTTCAGGATACACCATACATTTCTCCAGAGTGGCTGTTGGCAATTTACATCCCGCCCATCAGCATAACAAGGCTCCCTGTTCTACATGACCTGTCCTGTCTTTCTGGATTTTACACTTTTTTCAGATGGCCCTTTTGACCGAGGGGCAGTGAGACTTCATTGTAGTGCAGATTTCCTTTACACGCTTGCTTGGTTGGCCAAAAAGGGCGTATGCGTTTTTTCCTGAATATATTCAGGAAAAAACGCATACGCCCTTTTTGGCCAAGTGCATCATTGTTGACATTCTGCCTCTTTTCCTACGCTTTAATTGCAATTCCAGTCTACCCCCTGAAATCGTTTTCCTGAAATTCTGCCCCGCTTTCAAGTCCTCTTTGAAGACTTACTTCAGTAGATTTTTGGACGATAGCTGTCATTCATAACTCTGCAGGTTTGTGAATTACAGTGCCCCTGAGCTCCTTTCTTCAACTCCTTTTCTTGGGAGCTGGCCGCAAAACCGCAGGATTGCTTCAGGCCCTAATATGTTTCCGGCCGGGCACGCTGAGCCTTTGGTTAATTCCTCTTCCTGGTCGGAAATGAGCGTTCCATTTGCCCGTTCAGACACCTACAGCTAGTCTCTCATTGCTTCTCCCTATTCCTGTTCATCTTGCGCAGAAATTGCAAAGTGTGCCAAACAGGAGGTTAAATGCACTGACTCTCCAAGTGGGGAGAGTGTTAGTAAAGCGTCTGGAATGGTGAACCCGAGTACCAGGGGACGAAAACTGAGATGCATTTGAAAACGTTTCCCAATCACACGGAGGACCATACTCTGGGTTTCCCATGCATGTTTTAGCTGAAGGAAGAATCCCTTAAACCTGGAAATTTGGAACCCATGGAATGGGTACCATGCAGTATGACTTCAAAGGGTCTGCGTTTGCTCACCGAACCTCACCAATGCTATCAGTCCGAAGTGTCCAGCCTTATGTCTCACCCACCTCTGGGTGTAGATGTGGGAAATCCAGGTTGCATCACAAGCCCTGAATGAATTATTTAAGAATTGCTCTCTATTTCACTGTCACTGTGTTTTGTTTTTGAAATTTATTTTGATAATGGGATTTATCGGATTTTCACTGCTGCGTTTAGGCCGCTGTACACACGCTTGATTTCCTTATGGAGACATATAAATCCATGGGTTTTAAGATTCTTACTTGTCAGGTATCTTGCCAGTTGTTGAATATGGGGTGTTGAGTCCATTTCGTTGAGCAAGGAGTAGGGCTTGTCTATTATATATTTGGCTTATGGAACGGTATCTGTGCTAATTTCAATCTCTGGTTTTATGCAGCACCCCAACTCACCTTTCCCCATAAGCAAGCATAACTTGGTTTTCTAAATTTGAGACCCTGTTCTGTTTTGTAATTCAGTTCATGGGTAGCCAAGTTTACATTCCGTGTATTAGTGATATCTTATGATGTTTCTTTTTCTGTGTGACTTATTTCTCGTAGAATCATCATACCTGAATCCACTCATTATGCCGCTATGGGCCTGATGACGTAGATTTCATTGCTGAGTGATATTCCATTTTACGTGCGTACCACAACTTCTTTATCCATTTCTTACTTTCTGCGATATTTTACTTGTACCGTAGACGAGGTTCTTGTAAACAGAGCCGTCCCAAACTGTGGGGTGGCTGTGTGTTTTTGATTTTAATTTCCCTAAACTATAGGACCATAAGTGGAAGTGCCATAGGCTGTGTTGCTTTGTTTCCTACGTGTTTCTGGAAACACCATACACTTCTCCAGAGTGGTTGTTGGCAATTTACATCCCGCCCATCAGCATGACAAGGCTCCCTGTTCTCCATGACCTGTCCTGTCTTTCTGGATTTTACACTTTTTTCAGATGGCCCTTTTGACCGGGGGGGCAGTGAGACTTCATTGTAGTGAAGATTTCCTTTACACGCTTGCTTGGTTGGCCAAAAAGGGCGTATGCGTTTTTTCCTGAATATATTCAGGAAAAAACGCATACGCCCTTTTTGGTCAAGTGCATCGTTGTCGACATTCTGCCTCTTTTCCTATGCTTTTAGTACAATTCCAGTCTACCCCCTGAAATCGTTTTCCTGAAATTCTGCCCCGCTTACAAGTCCTCTTGGAAGACTTACTTCAATACATTTTTGGACGATAGCTGTCATTCATAACTCTGCAGGTTTGTGAATTACAGTGCCCTGAGCTCATGTCTTCAACTCGCTTTCTTGTGAGCTGGCCGCAAAACCGCAGGATTGCTTCAGGCCAAAGTCTCTTTCCGGCAGGGCATGCTGAGCCTTTGTTTAATTCCTCTTCCTGGTCGGAAATGAGTGTTCCTTTTGCCCGTGCAGGCACCTACAGCCAGTCTCTCATTGGTTCTCCCTATTCCTGTACATCTTGCGCAGAATTTGCAAACTGTGCCAAACAGGAGGTTAATGGCACTGACTCTCCAAGTGGGGAGAGTGTTAGTAAAGCGTCTGGAATGGTGAACCCGAGTACCAGGGGACGATAACTGAGATGCATTTGAAAACGTTTCCCGGTCACACAGTGCACTGTACTGTGGGTTTCCCATGCATGTTTTAGCTGAAGGAAGAATTCCTTAAACCTGGAGAGTTGGGACCCATGGAATGGTTACCATGCAGTATGACTTCAAAGGGTCTGAGTTTGCTCACCGAACCTCACCAATGCTATCAGCCCGAAGTGTCCAGCCTTATGTCTCACCCAGCTCTGGGTGTAGATGTGGGAAATCCAGGATGCATCACAAACCCTGAATGAATTATTTAAGAATTGCTCTGTATTTCACTGTCATTGTGTTTTGTTTTTGAAATTCATTTTGATAATGGGATTTATCGGATTTTCACTGCTGCGTTTAGGCCGCTGTACACACGCTTGATTTCCTTATGGAGACATATAAATCCATGGGTTTTAAGATTCTTACTTGTCAGGTATCTTGCCAGGCGTTGAATATGGGGTGTTGAGTCCATTTCGTTGAGCAAGGAGTAGGGCATGTCTATTATATATTTGGCTTATGGAACGGTATCTGTGCTAATTTCAATCTCTGGTTTTATGCAGCACCCCAACTCACCTTTCCCCATAAGCAAGCATAAGTTGGTTTTCTACATTTGAGACCCTGTTCTGTTTTGTAATTCAGTTTATGTGTAGCCAAGTTTACATTCCGTGTATTACTGATATATTATGATGTTTCTTTTTCTGTGTGACTTATTTCTCGTAGAATCATCGTACCTGAATCCACTCATTATGCCGCTATGGGCCTGAAGACGTAGATTTCATTGCTGAGTGATATTCCATTGTACGTGCGTACCAGAACTTCTTTATCCATTTTTTCCTTTCTCGGATATTTAACTTGTACCGTAGAAAAGGTTCTTGTAAACAGAGCCATCCCAAACTTTGGGGTGGCTGTGTGTTTTTGATTTTAATTTCCCTAAGCTATAGGACCATAAGTGGAAGTGACATAGGCTGTGTTGCTTTGTTTCCTACGTGTTTCAGGATACACCATACACTTCTCCAGAGTGGCTGTTGGCAATTTACATCCCGCCCATCAGCATAACAAGGCTCCCTGTTCTACATGACCTGTCCTGTCTTTCTGGATTTTACACTTTTTTCAGATGGCCCTTTTGACCGAGGGGCAGTGAGACTTCATTGTAGTGCAGATTTCCTTTACACGCTTGCTTGGTTGGCCAAAAAGGGCGTATGCGTTTTTTCCTGAATATATTCAGGAAAAAACGCATACGCCCTTTTTGGCCAAGTGCATCATTGTTGACATTCTGCCTCTTTTCCTACGCTTTAATTGCAATTCCAGTCTACCCCCTGAAATCGTTTTCCTGAAATTCTGCCCCGCTTTCAAGTCCTCTTTGAAGACTTACTTCAGTAGATTTTTGGACGATAGCTGCCATTCATAACTCTGCAGGTTTCTGAATTACAGTGCCCCTGAGCTCCTTTCTTCAACTCCTTTTCTTGGGAGCTGGCCGCAAAACCGCAGGATTGCTTCAGGCCCTAATATGTTTCCGGCCGGGCACGCTGAGCCTTTGGTTAATTCCTCTTCCTGGTGGGAAATGAGCGTTCAATTTGCCCGTGCAGACACCAACAGCTAGTCTCTCATTGGTTCTCCCTATGCCTGTTCATCTTGCGCAGAAATTGAAAACTGTGCCAAACAGGAGGTTAAAGGCACTGACTCTCCAAGTGGGGAGAGTGTTAGTAAAGCGTCTGGAATGGTGAACCCGAGTACCAGGGGACGAAAACTGAGATGCATTTGAAAACATTTACCGGTCACACAGTGCACTGTACTGTGGGTTTCCCATGCATGTTTTAGCTGAAGGAAGAATCCCTTAAACCTGGAGAGTTGGGACCCATGGAATGGGTACCATGCAGTATGACTTCAAAGGGTCTGCGTTTGCTCACCGAACCTCACCAATGCTATCCGCCCGAAGTGCCCAGCCTTATGTCTCACCTAGCTCTGGGTGTAGATGTGGAAAATCCAGGTTGCATCACAAGCCCTGAATGAATTATTTAAGAATTGCTCTCTATTTCACTGTCATTGCGTTTTGTTTTTGAAATTTATTTTGATAATGGGATTTATCGGATTTTCACTGCTACGTTTAGGCCGCTGTACACACGCTTGATTTCCTTATGGAGACATATAAATCCATGGGTTTTAAGATTCTTACTTGTCAGGTATCTTGCCAGGCGTTGAATATGGGGTGTTGAGTCCATTTCGTTGAGCAAGGAGTAGGGCTTGTCTATTATATATTTGGATTATGGAACGGTATCTGTGCTAATTTCAATCTCTGGTTTTATGCAGCACCCCAACTCACCTTTCCCCATAAGCAAGCATAAGTTGGTTTTCTAAATTTGAGACCCTGTTCTGTTTTGTAATTCAGTTCATGTGTAGCCAACTTTACATTCCGTGTATTAGTGATATCTTATGATGTTTCTTTTTCTGTGTGACTTATTTCTCGTAGAATCATCGTACCTGAATCCACTCATTATGCCGCTACGGGCCTGATGACGTAGATTTCATTGCTGAGTGATATTCCATTGTACGTGCGTACCACAACTTCTTTATCCATTTTTTGCTTTCTGGGATATTTTACTTGTACCGTAGACGAGGTTCTTGTAAACAGAGCCGTCCCAAACTCTGGGGTGGCTGTGTGTTTTTGATTTTAATTTCCCTAAGCTATAGGACCATAAGTGGAAGTGCCATAGGCTGTGTTGCTTTGTTTCCTACGTGTTTCTGGAAACACCATACACTTCTCCAGAGTTGTTGTTGGCAATTTACATCCCGCCCATCAGCATGACAAGGCTCCCTGTTCTCCATGACCTGTCTTGACTTTCTGGATTTTACATTTTTTTCAGATGACCCTTTTGACCAGGGGGCAGTGAGACTTCATTGTAGTGCAGATTTCCTTTACACGCTTGCTTGGTTGGCCAAAAAGGGCGTATGCGTTTTTTCCTGAATATATTCAGGAAAAAACGCATACGCCCTTTTTGGCCAAGTGCATCATTGTCGACATTCTCCCTCTTTTCCTATGCTGTTAGTACAATTCCAGTCTACCCCCTGAAATCGTTTTCCTGAAATTCTGCCCCGCTTTCAAGTCCTCTTCGAAGACTTACTTCAATACATTTTTGGACGATAGCTGTCATTCATAACTCTGCAGGTTTGTGAATTACAGTGCCCCTGAGCTCATTTCTTCAACTCGCTTTCTTGTGAGCTGGCCGCAAAACCGCAGGATTGCTTCAGGCCCTAATCTGTTTACGGCAGGGCACGATGAGCCTTTGGTTAATTCCTCTTCCTGGTGGGAAATGAGCGTTCCATTTGCCCGTGCAGACACCTACAGCTAGTCTCTCATTGCTTCTCCCTATTCCTGTTCATCTTGCGCAGAAATTGCAAACTGTGCCAAAGAGGAGGTTAATGGCACTGACTCTCCAAGTGGGGAGAGTGTTATTAAAGCGTTCAAATGTTGAACCCGAGTACCAGGGTCGAAAACTGAGATGCATTTGAAAACGTTTCCCAATCACATGGTGGACCATACTCTGCGTTTCCCATACATGTTTTAGCTGAAGGAAGAATCCCTTAAACCTGGAGAGTTGGGACCCATGGAATGGGTACCATGCAGTATGACTTCAAAGGGTCTGGGTTTGTTCACCGAACCTCACCAATGCTATCAGCCCGAAGTGTCCAGCCTTATGTCTCATCCAGCTCTGGGTGTAGATGTGGTAAATACAGGTTGCATCACAAGCCCTGAATGAATTATTTAAGAATTGCTCTCTATTTCACTGTTATTGTGTTTTGTTTTTGAAATTCATTTTGATAATGGGATTTATCGGATTTTCACTGCTGCTTTTAGGCCACTGTACACACGCTTGATTTCCTTATAGAGACATATAAATCCATGGGTTTTAAGATTCTTACTTGTCAGGTATCTTCCCAGGCGTTGAATATAGGGTGTTGAGTCCATTTCGTTGAGCAAGGAGTAGGTTTTGTCTATTATATATTTGGCTTATGGAACAGTATCTGTGCTAATTTCAATCTCTGGTTTTATGCAGCATCCCAACTGACCTTTCCCCATAAGCAAGCATAAGTTGGTTTGCTAAATTTGAGACCCTGTTCTGTTTTGTAATTCAGTTCATGGGTAGCCAAGTTTACATTCCGTGTATTAGTGATAACTTATGATGTTTCATTTTCTGTCTGACTTATTTCTCATACAATCATCGTACCTGAATCCACTCATTAGGCCGCTACGGTCCTGATGACGTAGATTTCATTGCTGAGTGATATACCATTGTACGTGCGTACCACAACTTCTTTATCCATTTTATGCTTTCTCGGATATTTAACTTCTACCGTAGATGAGGTTCTTGTAAACAGAGCCATCCCAAACTTTGGGGTGGCTGTGTGTTTTTGATTTTAATTTCCCTAATCTATAGGACCATAAGTGGAAGTGCCATAGGCTATGTTGCTTTGTTTCCTACGTGTTTCGGAAACACCATACACTTTTCCAGAGTGGCTGTTGGCAATTTAAATCCGCCCATCAGCATAACAAGGCTCCCTGTTCTCCAAGACCTGTCCTGCCTTTCTGGATTTTACACTTTTTTCAGATGGCCCTTTTGACCGGGGGTCAGTGAGACTTCATTGTAGTGCGGATTTCCTTTACACGCTTGCTTCGTTTGCCAAAAAGGGCGTATGCATTTTTTCCTGAATATATTCAGGAAAAAACGCATACGCCCTTTTTGGCCCAGTGCATCATTGTCGACATTCTGCCTCTTTTCCTATGCTTTAAGTGCAATTCCAGTCTACCCCCTGAAATCGTTTTCCTGAAATTCTGCCCCGCTTTCAAGTCCTCTCCGAAGACTTACTTCTATACATTTTTGGATGATAGCTGTCATTCATAACTCTGCAGGTTTGTGAATTACAGTGCCCCTGAGCTCCTTTCTTCAACTCCTTTTCTTGTGAGCTGGCCGCAAAACCGCAGGATTGCTTCAGGCCCTAATATGTTTCCGGCCGGGCACGCTGAGCCTTTGGTTAATTCCTCTTCCTGGTGGGAAATGATCGTTCCATTTGCCCGTGCAGACACCAACAGCTAGTCTCTCATTGGTTCTCCCTATGCCTGTTCATCTTGCGCAGAAATTGCAAACTGTGCCAAACAGGAGGTTAAAGGCACTGACTCTCCAAGTGGGAAGAGTGTTAGTAAAGCGTCTGGAATGGTGAACCCGAGTACCAGGGGACGAAAACTGAGATGCATTTGAAAACGTTTCCCAATCACATGGCGGACGATAGTCTGGGTTTCCCATGCATGTTTTAGCTGAAGGAAGAATCCCTTAAACCTGGAGAGTTGGGACCCATGGAATGGGTACCATGCAGTATGACTTCAAAGGGTCTGCGTTTGCTCACCGAACCTCACCAATGCTATCAGCCCGAAGTGTCCAGCCTTATGTCTCACCCAGCTCTGGATGTAGATGTGGTAAATCCAGGTTGCATCACATGCCCTGAATGAATTATTTAAGAATTGCTCTCTATTTCACTGTCATTGTGTTTTGTTTTTCTAATTCATTTTGATAATGGGATTTATCGGATTTTCTCTGCTGCGTTCATGCAGCTGTACACACGCTTGATTGTCTTAAGGAGACATATGAATCCATGGGTTTGAAGATTCTTACTAGTCAGGTGTATTCCTAGGCGTTGAATATGAGGTGTTGAGTCCATTTCGTTGAGCAAGGCGTAGGTCTTGACTATTACATATTTGGCTTATGGAAAGGTATCTGTGCTAATTTCTATCTCTGCTTTTATGCAGCACCCCAACTCACTTTTCCCCTTAAGCAAGCATAAGTTGGTTTTCTAAATTTGAGACCCTGTTCTGTTTTGTAATTCAGTTCATGTGTAGCCAAGTTTACATTCCGTGTATTAGTGATAACTTATGATGTTTCATTTTCTGTGTGACTTATTTCACTTAGAATCATCGTACCTGAATCCACTCATTATGCCGCGACGGGCCTGATGAAATAGATTTCATTGGTGAGTGATATCCATTTGTACGTACGTACCACACTTCTTTATCCATTTTTCGCTTTCTGGGATATTTAACTTGTTCCGTAGACGAGGTTCTTGTAAACAGAGCCGTCCGACACTTTGGGGTGGCTGTCTGTTTTTGATTTTAATTTCCGTGATCTATAAGACCATAAGTGGAAGTGCCGTAGTCTCCGTTGCTTTGTTTCTTAGGTGTTTCAGGAAACACCATACACTTCTCCAGAGTGGCTGTTGGCATTTACATCCCGCCCATCAGCATAACAAGGCTCCCTGTTCTCCATGGCCTGTCCTGTGTTTCTGGTTTTTACACTTTTTTCAGATGGCCCTTTTGACGAATGGGAAATGAGACTTCATTGTAGTGCGGATTTCCATTGCTCGAGTGCTTGGTTGGCCAAAAAGGGCATATGTGTTTTTTCCTGAATATATTCAGGAAAAAATGTTTACGCACTTTGGTCCAAGTGCATCACTGTCAAAGATCTGCCGCTTTTCACATGCTTTAAATGCAATTCCAATCTACCTCCTGACATATGATTCCTGCAATTCTGCCTCGTTTTCAAGTCCTCTTTGCAGACTTACTTCCATATATTTTTGCCAATAGCTGTCATTTATAACTCTGCAGGTTTGTGAATTACAGTGCCCGTGATTTCCTTTCTTAACTCGTTTCCTTGAAAACTGGCCACAGAACCGCAGGTTTGCTTCAGGCCGTAATCAGGGTCCGGCACGGCACTCTGAGACTTTGGTTCATTCCACTTCCTGGTGCGAAATTACAGTTAAATGTGCACCTCCAGACACCTGCCTCACTCCTAGCCCCTTGGTGATGTGTGTCCTCTGGCTTGAGGCCACATGTGCTGGGTTCCTCACCTTTGGCTGATGTGGCCCCACTGGTGTGAGGACACTCCTGCCTGGTTCCCATCCCCTTGGTGATGTGGGCCCTCCGGTGAGAGTCTGATCCTGGTTGGGTTCCTCACACTTCTGTGAGGTGGGCCCTCTTCTCTGAGGTCACTCCTGCCTGGCTGGCACACCCCGCCTTGGCGACGTCGGCCCTCTGGTGGGATTTGGTGCCTGCTGGGTGTCTCCTCCCCTCGGTAATGAGGGCCCTCTGGCGTCAGGCCCTAACTCCTGGGCTCCCAATATTTTCTGATATGCGCCCTGTGGTTCGAGTGCACTCCTGCCAGGTTCCCAACCCCATGGGAATGTGGGCCTTCTGCTCTGAGGTCCCAACCGTGGGTTACTCAGTTTCATGATGAGGGCCCTCTGCTGCGAGTTCTCTCCGGCCTGGATCCCATAGCCTCGCTGCTCTTGGCCACCTGCTGGGAGGTTACAACTGCGGGATTCCTCACCTTTTTTCTTCTATGGGCCCCCTGTTTTGAGACTCCTCCTGCCTGCCTCACTCCCAGCCCCTTGGTGATGTGTGTCCTCTGGTTTGAGGCCACGTATGCTGGGTCCCTCGCCTTTCGATGATGTGGCCCCACTGATGTGAGGACACTCCTGCCTGGTTCCTATCCCCTTGATGATGTGGGCCCTCTGGTGAGAGTCTGATCCTGGCTGGGTTCCTCACCCTTCTGTGAGGGGGGCCCTCTGCTGTGAGGTCACTCCTGCCTGGCTGGCACACCCCACCTGGGCAACATCGGCCCTCTTGTGGCAGTTGGAGCCTGCTGAGAACCTCCCCTCGGTGATGGGGTCCCTCTTGCCTCAGGCCCTAACTGCTGGGTACCCACATTTTCTGATACGTGCTAAGTGGTGCGAGGACACTCCTGCGAGGTTCCCATCCCCATGGGCATGTGGGCCTTCTGATCTAAGGTCCCAACACCTGTGTTGTTCACCGTTTCATGATGTTGGCTCTCTGGTGTTAGTTCACCCAGGCCTAGATCCCATAGACTCTGTGCTCTGAGCGGCCTGCTGGGAGGTTCCTACTGCTGGATTCCTTAACTCTTTTATTCTTTGGGTCCTGTGTTTTCATGCTCCTACTTCCTGACTCACTTCCAGCCCATTTGTGATGTAGGTCCTCTGGTTTAAGGCCACATGTACCGGTTTCCTCACCTTTATTGATGTGGCCCCACTGGTGTGAGGACACTCCTGCCTGGTTCCCATCCCCTTGGTGATGGGGGCCCTCTGGTGAGAGTCTGATCCTGTCTGGATTCCTCACACTTCTGGGAGGTGGGCCCTCTGCTGTGAGGTCACTCCTGCCTGGCTGGCACACGTCACGTTGGCGATGTGGGCCCTCAGTTGGGAGTTGGTGCCTGCTGGGAGTCTCCTCCCCTCGGTAATGAGGGCCCTCTGGCGTCAGGCCCTAACTCATGGGCTCCCAAAATTTTCTGATGTGCGCCCTGTCGTGCGAGTACACTCCAGCCAGGGTCCCATCCCCATGGGTATGTGGGCTTTCTGCTCTGTGGTCCCAACGGCTGGGTTGCTCACAGTGTCAGAATGTGGGCCCTCTGCTGTGAGTTCACTCCGGCATGGATCCCATAGCCTCGGTGCTCTGGGCCACCTGCTTGGAGCTTCCAACTGCGGGGTTCCTCACCTTTTTTATTCTATGGGCGCTCTGTTGTGAGTTTCCTCCTGCATGCCTCACTCCCAGCCCTTTCGTGATGTGTGTCCCCTTGTTTGAGGCCACATGTGCTGTGTTCCTCACCTTTCGCTGATGTGGCCCCACTGGTGTGAGGACACTCCTGCCTGGTTTCCATCCCATTGGTGATGTGGGCGCTCTGGTTAGAGTCTGATCCTGTTTGGGCTCCTCACACTTCTGTGAGGTGGGCCCTCTGCTGTGAGGTAACTCCTGCCTGGCTTACTCCCATTGCCTTGGTGACGTCGGCCCTCTGGTGGCATTTGAAGCCTGCTGGTAGCCTCCTCTCCTCAGTGATGAGGGCCCTCTGGCGTCAGGCCATAACTGCTGGGTTCCCACATTTTCTGATACGTGCTAAGTTGTGCGAGGACACTCCTGCGAGGTTCCCATCCCCATGGGGATGTGGGCCTTCTGCTCTGAGGTCCCACTGGCTGGGTTGCTCACAGTTTCATGATGTGGGCCCTCTGCTGTGAGTTCACTGTGGCCTGGATCCCATAGACTCCATGCTCTGGGCCACCTGCTGGGAGGTTCAAACTGCTGGATTCCTCACATTTTTTATTCTGTGGGCCCTGTGTTGTTAGGCTACTCCTGCCTGCCTCACTCGGAGCACCTTGGAAATGTGGGTCCTCTGGTTTAGGCCACATGTGCTGGGTTCCTCACCTTTCGCTGATGTGGCCCCACTGGTGTGAGGACACTCCAGCCTTGTTCCGATCCCCTTGGTGATGTGGGCCCTCTGGTGAGAGTCTTATCCTGGCTGGGTTCCTCACCCTTCTGTGAGGTAGGCCCTCTGCTGTGAGGTCACTCCTGCCTGGCTGGCCCAGGTCACCTTGGCGACGTGGGCCCTCAGTTGGGAGTTGGTGCCTGCTGGGAGTCTCCTCCCCTCGGTAATGAGGGCCCTCTGGCGTCAGACCCTAACTCCTGGGCTCCCAAAATTTTCTGTTGTGCGCCCTGTGGTGCTAGTACACTCCTGCCAGGTTCCCAACCCCATGGGAATGTGGGCCTTCTGCTCTGAGGTCCCAACCGTGGGTTGCTCAGTTTCTTGATGAGGGCCCTCTGGTGTGAGTTCACTCCAGCATGGATCCCATAGCCTCGCTGCTCCTGGCCACCTGCGGGGAAGTTCCAACTGCAGGATTCCTCACCTTTTTCCTTCTATGGGCCCTCTGTTTTGAGACTCCTCCTGCCTGCCTCACTCCCAGCCCCTTGGTGATGTGTGTCCTCTGGTTTGAGGCCACGTGTGCTGGGTCCCTCACCTTTCGATGATGTGGCCCCACTGGTGTGAGGACACTCCTGCCTGGTTCCTATCCCCTTGGTGATGTGGGCCCTCTGGTGAGAGTCTGATCCTGGCTGGGTTCCTCACACTTCTGTGAGGTGGGCCCTCTGCTGTGAGGTCACTCCTGCCTGGCTGGCACACCCCGCCTTGGCAATGTCGGCCCTCTTGTGGCAGTTGGAGCCTACTGGGAGCCTCCTCCCCTCGGTGATGAGGGCCCTCTGGCGTCAGGCCCTAACTGCTGGGTACCCACATTTTCTGATACGTGCTAAGTTGTGCGAGGACACTCGTGCCATGTTCCCAACCCCATGGTGATGTGGGCCTTCTGCTCTGAGGTCCAAACGGCTGGGTTGCTCACAGTTTCATGATGTGGGCCCTCTGCTGTGAGTTCACTGTGGCCTGGATCGCATAGACTCGGTGCTCTGGGCCACCCACTGGGAGGTTCCCACTGCAGGATTCCTCAGCTTTTTTATTCTATTCACCCTGTGTTGTGAGGCTACTCATGCCTGCCTCACTCCGAACCCCTTGGAGATCTGGGTCCGCTGGTTTAGGCCACATGTGCTGGGTTCCTCACCTTTCTATGATGTGGTCACCCTGGTGTGAAGACAGTCCTGCCTGGTTCTGATGCCCTTGGTGATGTGGGCCCTCTGGTGAGAGTCTAATCCTGGCTGGGTTCCTCACCATTCTGTGAGGTAGGCCCTCAGCTGTGAGGTCACTCCTGCCTGGCTGTTGCACGTCACCTTGGCGACATGGTCCCTCCATAGGGAATTGGTGCCTGCTTGGGGTCTCCTCCCCTTGGCAATGAGGGCCCTCTGGCATCAGGCCCTAATTTCTGGGTTCCCAAAATTCTCTGATGTGCGCCCTGTGGTGCGAGTACACTTCTGCCAAGTTCCCAACCACATGGGAATGTGGGCCTTCTGCTCTAAAGTCCCAACGGCTGGGTTGCTCACAGTTTCATGATGAGGGCCCTCTGTTTTGAGTTCAGTCAGGCCTGGATCCCATAGCCTCGCTGCTCCTGGCCGCCTGCTGGGAGGTTCCAACTGCGGGATTCCTCACCTTTTTTACGCAATGGGCCCTCTGTTTTGAGGCTCCTCCTGCCTGCCTCACTCCCAGCCCCTTGGTGATGTGTGTCCTGTAGTTTGAGGCCACGTGTGCTGGGTCTGCACATTTCGGTGATGTGGCCCCACTGGTGTGAGGACACTCCTGCCTGGTTTCCATTCCCTTGGTGATGTGGGCCCTCTGGTGAGAGTCTGATCCTCTTTGGGTTCCTCACACTTTTGTGTGGTTGGCCCTCTGCTCTGAGGTCACTCCTGCCTGGCTGGCACACCCCGCATTGGCGACGTCGGCCCTCTGGTAGCAGTTGGAGCTTGCTGGGAGCCTCCTCTCCTCAGTGATGAGGGCCCTCTGGCATCCGGCCCTAACTGCTGGGCTCCCCACATTTTCTGTTGTGTGCCCACTGGTGCGATGACACTCCTGCTTGGTTCCCTTCCCCATGGGGATGTGGGCCTTGTGCTCTGAGGTCACAACGGCTGGGTTGCTTACAGTATCACGATGAGGGCCCTCTGTTGTGAGTTCATCACTGCCTGGATCCCATAGCCTCGGTGCTCTGGGCCGCCTGCTGGGATGTTCCAACTGCTGGATTCCTCACCTTTTTATACAATGGGCCATGTGTTTTGAGGTTAATCCTGCCTGCCTCGCTCTGAGACCCATGGTGATGTGGGACTTCTGGTTTGAGGCCACATGTGCTGGGTACCTCAACTTTCGATGATGTGGCCCCACGGGTGTGAGGACACTCGTGCCTGATTCCCAGCCCCTTGCTTATGTGGGCACTCTGGTGAGAGTCTGATCATGACTGGGTTCCTTACCCTTCTGTGAGGTGGGCGCTCTGATGTGAGGTCACTCCTGCCTGGATGGCTCACGTCGCCTTGGCGACGTAGGCCCTCTGTTGGCCACTGAAGCATGCTGGGAGCCTCCTACCCTCTTTAATGAGGGCCCTGGAAGAAACGCATATGCCCTTTTTGACCAAGTGCATCATTGTCGAAGTTCTGCCTCTTCTCCTATACTTTCAGAGGACTTCCCGTCTACCTCCTGAAATCGTATTCCTGGAATTCTGCCCCGCGTTCAAGTCCTCTTTGCAGCCTTACTTCAATATATTTTTGGACGATAGCTGTCATTTATAACTCTGCAGGTTTGTGAATTACAGTGCCCCTGAGCTCCATTCTTCAACTCGCTTTCTTGTGAGCTGGCCGCAAAACCGCAGGATTGCTTCAGGCCCTAATCTGGTTCCGGCACGGCATGTTGAGCCTTTGGCTAATTCCTCTTCCTGATGGGAAATGAGCGTTAAATTTGCTCGTGCAGACACCTACAGCTAATCTCTCATTGGTTCTCCCTATTCCTGTTCATCTTGCTCAGAAATTCCAAACTGTGCCAAACAGGAGGTTAAAGGCACTGACTCTCCAATTGGGGAAAGAGTTAGTAAAGTGTCTGGAATGGTAAAACCGAGTATGAGGGGAAGAAAACTGAGATGCATGTAAAAAGGTTTCCCGGTCACACGGTGGACCATATTCTGGGTTTCCCATGCGTGTTTTACCTGAAGGAAGAATCCCTTAAACCTGGAGAGGTGGGACCCATGCAATGGGTACCATGCAGTATGACTTCTAAGGGCCTGCATTTTCTCACCGAACCTCACCAATGCTATCAGCCCAAAGTGTCGAACCTGATGTCTCACTCAGCTCTAGGTGTAGATGTGGTAAATCCAGGTTGCATCACAAGCCCTGAATGAATTATTTAAGAATTGCTCTCTATTTCACTGTCATTGTGTTTGTTTTTGTAGTTTATTTTGATAATGGGATTTATCGGATTTTCTCTGCTGCCTTCATGCAGCTGTACACACACTTGATTCTCTTACGGAGACATATAAATCCATGGGTTTGAAGATTCTTACTAGTCATGTGTAATCCTAGGAGTTGAATATGGTGTGTTTAGTCCATTTCGTTGAGCAAGGTGTAGGTCTTGACTATTACATATTTGGCTTATGGAGAGGTATGTGTGCTAATTTCTATCTCTGGTTTTATGCAGCACCCCACCTCACCTTTCCCCATAAGCAAGCATAAGTTGGTGTTCTAAATTTGAGACCCTGTTCTGTTTTGTAATTCAGTTCATGTGTAGCCAAGTTTACATTCCGTGTATTAGTGATATCTTATGATGTTTCATTTTCTGTGTGACTTATTTCACTTAGAATCATCGTACCTGGATCCACTCAATATGCCGCGACGGGCCTGATGACATAGATTTCATTGGTGAGTGATATTCCATTGTACGTGCGTACCACAACTTCTTTAACCATTTTTCACATTCTGGGATATTTAACTTGTACCGTAGACGACGTTCTTGTAAACAGAGCCGTCCCAAACTTTGGGGTGGCTGTGTGTTTTTGATTTTAATTTCCCTAAGCTATAGGACCATAAGTGGAAGTGCCATAGGCTCTGTTGCTTTGTTTCCTACGTGTTTCAGGAAACCCCATACACTTCTCCAGAGTGGCTGTTTGCAATTTACATCCCCCCCATCAGCATAACAAGGCTCCCTGTTCTCCATGACCTGTCCTGCCTTTCTGGATTTTACACTTTTTCAGATGCCCCTTTTAACCGGGGGGCAGTGAGACTTCATTGTAGTGCAGATTTCATTTACCTGCTTGCTTGCTTGGCCAAAAATGGCGTATGCGTTTTTTCCTGAATATATTCAGGAAAAAACGCATAGGCACTTTTTGGCCAGTGCATCATTGTCGACATTCTGCCTCTATTCCTATGCTTTAAGTGCAATTCCAGTCTACCCCCTGAAATCGTTTTCCTGAAATTTTGCCCCGCTTTCAAGTCCTCTTCGAAGACTTACTTCAATACATTTTTGGACGATAGCTGTCATTCATAACTCTGCAGGTTTGTGAATTACAGTACCCCTGAGCTCGTTTCCTCAACTCGCTTTCTTGTGAGCTGGCCGCAAAACCGCAGGATTGCTGCAGGCCCTAATCTGTTTCCGTCAGGGCACGCTGAGCCTTTGGTGAATTCCTCTTCCTGGTGGGAAATGAGCGTTAAATTTGTTCGTGCAGACACCTACAGCTAATCTCTCATTGGTTCTCCCTATTCCTGTTCATCTTGCGCAGAAATTCCAAACTGTGCCAAACAGGAGGTTAAAGGCACTGACTCTCCAAGTGGGGAGAGTGTTAGTAAAGCGTCTGGAATGGTAAAACCGAGTACGAGTGGAGGAAAACTGAGATGCATTTGAAAACGTTTCCCAATCACACGGCGGACGATAGTCTGGGTTTCCCATGCATGTTTTAGCTGAAGGAAGAGTCCCTTAAACCTGGAGAGTTGGGACCCATGGAATGGGTACCATGCAGTATGACTTCAAAGGGTCTGCGTCTGCTCACCGAACCTCACCAATGCTATCAGCCCGAAGTGTCCAGCCTTATGTCTCACCCAGCTCTGGGTGTAGATGTGGTAAATCCAGGTTGCATCACAAGCCCTGAATGAATTATTTAAGAATTGCTCTCTATTTCACTGTCATTGTGTTTTTTTTTTTGAAATTTATTTTGATAATGGGATTTACCGGATTTTCACTGTTCCGTTTAGGCTGCTGTACACACGCTTGTTTTCCTTATGGAGACATATAAATCCATGGTTTTTAAGATTCTTACTTGTCAGGTATCTTGCAAGGCGTTGAATATGGGCTGTTGAGTCCATTTCGTTGAGCAAGTAGTAGGTCTTGTCTATAATATATTTGGCTTATGGAACGGTACCTGTGCTAATTCCAATCTCTGGTTTTATGCAGCACCCCAACTCACCTTTCCCCATAAGCAAGCATAAGTTGGTTTTCTAAATTTGAGACCCTGTTCTGTTTTCTAATTCAGTTTATGTGTACCCAAGCTTACATTCCGTGTATTACTGATATATTATGATGTTTCTTTTTCTGTGTGACTTATTTCTCGTAGAATCATCGAACCTGAATCCACTCATTATGCCGCTACGGGCCTGAAGACGTAGATTGCATTGCTGAGTGATATTCCATTGTACGTGCGTACCAGAACTTCTTTATCCATTTTTTGCTTTCTCGGATATTTAACTTGTACCGTAGACAAGGTTCTTGTAAACAGAGCCATCCCAAACTTTGGGGTGGCTGTGTGTTTGTGATTTTAATTACCCTAAGCTATAGGACCATAGTGGAAGTGACATAGGCTGTGTTGCTTTGTTTCCTACGTGTTTCAGGATACACCATACATTTCTCCAGAGTGGCTGCTGGCAATTTACATCCCACCCATCAGCATAACAAGGCTCCCTGTTCTCCAAGACCTGTCCTGCCTTTCTGGATTTTACACTTTTTTCAGATGGCCCTTTTGACCGGGGGGCAGTGAGACTTCATTGTAGTGTAGATTTCTTTACACGCTTGCTTGGTTGGCCAAAAAGGGCGTATGCGTTTTTTCCTGAATATATTCAGGAAAAAACGCATACGCCCATTTTGGCCAAGTGCATCATTGTTGACATTCTGCCTCTTTTCCTATGCTTTAAGTGCAATTCCAGTCTACCCCCTGAAATCGTTTTCCTGAAATTCTGCCCCGCTTTCAAGTCCTCTTTGAAGACTTACTTCAGTACATTTTTGGACGATAGCTGTCATTCATAACTCTGCAGGTTTGTGAATTACAGTGCCCCTGAGCTCCTTTCTTCAACTCCTTTTCTTGTGAGCTGGCCGCAAAACCGCAGGATTGCTTCAGGCCGTAATATGTTTCCGGCAGGGCACGCTGAGCCTTTGGTTAATTCCACTTCCTGGTGGGAAATGATCATTCAATTTGCCCGTGCAGACACCAACAGCTAGTCTCTCATTGGTTCTCCCTATGCCTGTTCATCTTGCGCAGAAATTGGAAACTGTGCCAAACAGGAGGTTAAAGGCACTGACTCTCCAAGTGGGGAGAGTGTTAGTAAAGCGTCTGGAATGGTGAACCCGAGTACCAGGGGACGAAAACTGAGATGCATTTGAAAACGTTTCCCAATCACACGGTGGACCATACTCTGGGTTTCCAATGCATGTTTTAGCTGAAGGAAGAATCCCTTAAACCTGGAGAGTTGGGACCCATGGAATGGGTACCATGCAGTATGACTTCAAAGGGTCTGCGTTTGCTCACCGAACCTCACCAATGCTATCAGCCCGAAGTGTCCAGCCTTATGTCTCACCCAGCTCTGGGTGTAGATGTGGGAAATCCAGGTTGCATCACAAGCCCTGAATGAATTATTTAAGAATTGCTCTCTATTTCACTGTCATTGTGTTTTGTTTTTGAAATTTATTTTGATAATGGGATTTATCGGATTATCACTGCTGCGTTTAGGCGGCTGTACACACACTTGATTTCCTTATGGAGACATATAAATCCATGGGTTTTAAGATTCTTACTTGTCAGGTATCTTGCCAGGCGTTGAATATGGGGTGTTGTGTCCATTTCGTTGAGCAAGGAGTAGGGCTTGTCTATTATATATTTGGCTTATGGAACGGTATCTGTGCTAATTTCAATCTCTGGTTTTATGCAGCACCCCAACTCACCTTTCCCCATAAGCAAGCATAAGTTGGTTTTCTAAATTTGAGACCCTGTTCTGTTTTGTAATTCAGTTTATGTGTAGCCAAGTTTACATTGCGTGTATTAGTGATATCTTATTATGTTTCTTTTTCTGTGTGACTTATTTCTCATAGAATCATCGTAACTGAATCCACTCATTATGCCGCTACGGGCCTGATGACGTAGATTTCATTGCTGAGTGATATTCCATTGTACGTGCGTACCACAACTTCTTTATCCATTTTTTGCTTTCTCGGATATTTCACTTGTACCGTAGACGAGGTTCTTGTAAACAGAGCCGTCACAAACTCTGGGGTGGCTGTGTGTTTTTGATTTTAATTTCCCTAAGCTATAGGACCATAAGTGGAAGTGCCATAGGCTGTGTTGCTTTGTTTCCTACGTGTTTCAGGAAACACCATACACTTTTCCAGAGTGGCTGTTGGCAATTTAAATCCACCCATCAGCATAACAAGGCTCCCTGTTCTCCATGACCTGTCCTGCCTTTCTGGAGTTTACACTTTTTTCATATGGCCTTTTTGACCGGGGGGCAGTGAGACTTCATTGTAGTGCAGATTTCCTTTACACGCTTGCTTGGTTGGCCAAAAAGGGCGTGTGCGTTTTTTCCTGAATATATTCAGGAGAAAACGCATACGCCATTTTTGGCCAAGTGCATCATTGTCAACATTCTGCCTCTTTTCCTATGCTTTCAGTGCAATTCCAGTCTACCCCCTGAAATCGTTTTCCTGAAATTCTGCCCCGCTTTCAAGTCCTCTTCGAAGACTTACTTCTATACATTTTTGGACGATAGGTGTCATTCATAACTCTGCAGGTTTATGAATTACAGTGCCCCTGAACTCCTTTCTTCAACTCGCTTTCTTGTGAGCTGGCCGCAAAACCGCAGGATTGCTTCAGGCCCTAATCTCTTTCCGGCAGGGCACGCTGAGCCTTTGGTTAATTCCTCTTCCTGGTGGGAAATGAGCGTTCCATTTGCCCGTGCAGACACCTACAGCTAGTCTCTCATTGCTTCTCCCTATTCCTGTTCATCTTGCGCAGAAATTGCAAACTGTGCCAAACAGGAGGTTAATGGCACTGACTCTCCAAGTGGGGAGAGTGTTAGTAAAGCGTCTGGAATGGTGAACCCGAGTACCAGGGGATGAAAACTGAGATGCATTTGAAAACGTTTGCCAATCACACGGTGGACCATACTATGGGTTTCCCATGCATGTTTTAGCTGAAGGAAGAATCCCTTAAACCTGGAAATTTGGGACCCATGGAATGGGTACCATGCAGTATGACTTCAAAGGGTCTGCGTTTGCTCACCGAACCTCACCAATGCTATCAGCCCGAAGTGTCCAGCCTTATGTCTCACCCAGCTCTGGGTGTAGATGTGGTAAATCCAGGTTGCATCACAAGCCCTGAATGAATTATTTAAGAATTGCTCTCTATTTCACTGTCATTTTGTTTTGTTTTTGAAATTCATTTTGATAATGGGATTTATCGGATTTTCACTGCTGCGTTTAGGCCGCTGTACACACGCTTGATTTCCTTATGGAGACATATAAATCCATGGGTTTTAAGATTCTTACTTGTCAGGTATCTTGCCAGGCGTTGAATATGGGGTGTTGAGTCCATTTCGTTGAGCAAGGAGTAGGTCTTGTCTATTATATATTTGGCTTATGGAACGGTATCTGTGCTAATTTCAATCTCTGGTTTTATGCAGCACCCCAACTCACCTTTCCCCATAAGCAAGCATAAGTTGGTTTTCTAAATTTGAGACCCTGTTCTGTTTTGTAATTCAGTTCATGGGTAGCCAAGTTTACATTCCGTGTATTAGTGATATCTTATGATGTTTCTTTTTCTGTGTGACTTATTTCTCGTAGAATCATCGTACCTGAATCCACTCATTATGCCGCTACGGGACTGATGACGTAGATTTCATTGCTGAGTGATATTCCATTGTACGTGCGTACCACAACTTCTTTATCCATTTTTTACTTTCTGGGATATTTTACTTGTACCGTAGACGAGGTTCTTGTAAACAGAGCCGTCCCAAACTCTGGGGTGGCTGTGTGTTTTTGATTTTAATTTCCCTAAACTATAGGACCATAAGTGGAAGTGCCATAGGCTGTGTTGCTTTGTTTCCTACGTGTTTCTGGAAACACCATACAGTTCTCCAGAGTGGTTGTTGGCAATTTACATCCCGCCCATCAGCATGACAAGGCTCCCTGTTCTCCATGACCTGTCCTGCCTTTCTGGATTTTACACTTTTTTCAGATGGCCCTTTTGACCGGGGGGCAGTGAGACTTCATTGTAGTGCAGATATCCTTTACACGCTTGCTTGGTTGGCCAAAAAGGGCGTATGCGTTTTTTCCTGAATATATTCAGGAAAAAACGCATACGCCCTTTTTGGCCAAGTGCATCGTTGTCGACATTCTGCCTCTTTTCCTATGTTTTAAGTGCAATTCCAGTCTAACCCCTGAAATCGTTTTCCTGAAATTCTGCCCCGCTTTCAAGTCCTCTTTGAAGACTTACTTCAGTACATTTTTAGACGATAGCTGTCATTCATAACTCTGCAGGTTTGTGAATTACAGTGCCCCTGAGCTCCTTTCTTCAGTTCCTTTTCTTGTGAGCTGGCCGCAAAACCGCAGGATTGCTTCAGGCCCTAATATGTTTCCGGCCGTGCACGCTGAGCCTTTGGTTAATTCCTCTTCCTGGTGGGAAATGAGCGTTCAATTTGCCCGTGCAGACACCAACAGCTAGTCTCTCATTGCTTCTCCCTATTCCTGTTCATCTTGCGCAGAAATTGCAAACTGTGCCAAAAAGGAGGTTAATGGCACTGACTCTCCAAGTGGGGAGAGTGTTAGTAAAGCGTTCAAATGTTGAACCCGAGTACCAGGGGACGAAAACTGAGATGCATTTGAAAACGTTTCCCAATCACACGGTGGACCATACTCTGGGTTTCCCATGCATGTTTTAGCTGAAGGAAGAATCCCTTAAACCTGGAGAGTTGGGACCCATGGAATGGGTACCATGCAGTATGACTTCAAAGGGTCTGCGTTTGCTCACCGAACCTCACCAATGCTATCAGCCCGAAGTGTCCAGCCTTATGTCTCATCCAGCTCTGGGTGTAGATGTGGTAAATACAGGTTGCATCACAAGCCCTGAATGAATTATTTAAGAATTGCTCTCTATTTCACTGTCACTGTGTTTTGTTTTTGAAATTCAGTTTGATAATGGGATTTATCGGATTTTCACTGCTGCTTTTAGGCCACTGTACACACGCTTGATTTCCTTATGGAGACATATAAATCCATGGGTTTTAAGATTCTTACTTGTCAGGTATCTTCCCAGGCGTTGAATATAGGGAGTTGAGTCCATTTCGTTGAGCAAGGAGTAGGTTTTGTCTATTATATATTTGGCTTATGGAACGGTATCTGTGCTAATTTCAATCTCTGGTTTTATGCAGCATCCCAACTGACCTTTCCCCATAAGCAAGCATAAGTTGGTTTGCTAAATTTGAGACCCTGTTCTGTTTTGTAATTCAGTTCATGGGTAGCCAAGTTTACATTCCGTGTATTAGTGATAACTTATGATGTTTCTTTTTCTGTCTGACTTATTTCTCATAGAATCATCGTACCTGAATCCACTCATTATGCCGCTACGGTCCTGATGACGTAGATTTCATTGCTGAGTGATATTCCATTGTACGTGCGTACCACAACTTCTTTATCCATTTTATGCTTTCTGGGATATTTAACTGCTACTGTAGATGAGGTTCTTGTAAACAGAGCCATTCCAAACTTTGGGGTGGCTGTGTGTTTTTGATTTTAATTTCCCTAAGCTATAGGACCATAAGTGGAAGTGCCATAGTCTGTGTTGCTTTGTTTCCTTCGTGTTTCAGGAAACACCATACACTTCTCCAGAGTGGCTGTTGGCAATTTACATCCCGCCCATCAGCGTAACAAGGCTCCCTGTTCTCCATGACCTGTCCTGCCTTTCTGGATTTTGCACTTTTTTCAGATGGCCCTTTTGACCGGGGGGCAGTGAGACTTCCTTGTAGTGCAGATTTCATTTACACGCTTGCTTGGTTGGCCAAAAAGGGCGTATGCGTTTTTTCCTGAATATATTCAGGAAAAAACGCATACGCCCTTTTTGGCCAAGTGCATCATTGTCGACATTCTGCCTCTTTTCCTATGCTTTAAGTGCAATTCCAGTCTACCCCCTGAAATCGTTTTCCTGAAATTCTGCCCCGCTTTCAAGTCCTCTTCGAAGACTTACTTCAATACATTTTTGGACGATAGCTGTCATTCATAACTCTGCATGTTTGTGATTTACAGTGCCCCTGAGCTCCTTTCTTCAACTCGCTTTCTTGTGAGCTGGCCGCAAAACCGCAGGATTGCTTCAGGCGCTAATCTGTTTCCGGCATGGCACGCTGAGCCTTTGGTTAATTCCTCATCCTGGTGGGAAATGAGCGTTCAATTTGCCCATGCAGGCATCTACAGCTAGTCTCTCATTGGTTCTCCCTATGCCTGTTCATCTTACGCAGAAATTGCAAACTGTACCAAACAGGAGTTTAAAGGCACTGACTCTCCAAGTGGGAAGAGTGTTAGTAAAGCGTCTGGAATGGTTAACCCGAGTACCAGGGGACGAAAACTGAGATGCATTTGAAAACGTTTCCCAATCACATGGTGGACCATACTCTGGGTTTCCCATGCATGCATTAGCTGAAGGAAGTATCCCTTAAACCTGGAGAATTTGGACCCATGGAATGGGTACCATGCAGTATGATTTCAAAGGGTCTCCGTGTGCTCACCGAACCTCACCAATGTTATCAGCCCGAAGTGTCCAGCCTTATGTCTCACCCAGCTCTGGGTGTAGATGTGGTAAATCCAGGTTGCATCTCAAGCTCTGAATGAATTATTTAAGAATTGCTCTCTATTTCACTGTCATTGTGTTTGTTTTTGAAATTTATTTTGATAATGGGTTTTATTGGATTTTCACTGCTGCGTTTAGGCCGCTGTACACATGCTTTATTTCCTTATGGAGACATATAAATCCATGGGTTTTAAGATTCTTACTTGTCAGATATATTCCCAGGCGTTGAATATGGGGTGTTGAGTCCATTTCGTTGAGCAAGGAGTAGGTCTTGTCTATTATATATTTGGCTTATGGAACGGTATCTGTGCTAATTTCAATCTCTGGTTTTATGCAGCACCCCAACTCACCTTTCCCCATAAGCAAGCATAAGTTGGTTTTCTAAATTTGAGACCCTGTTCTGTTTTGTAATTCAGTTCATGTGTAGCCAAGTTTACATTCCGTGTATTAGTGATATCTTATGTTGTTTCTTTTTCTGTGTGACTTATTTCTCGTAGAATCATCGTACCTGAATCCACTCATTATGCCCCTACGGACCTGATGACGTAGATTTCTTTGCTGAGTGATATTCTATTGTACGTGCGTATCACAACTTCTTTATCCATTTTTTGCTTTCTCGCATATTTAACTTGTACCGTAGAGGACGTTCTTGTAAACAGAGCCGTCCCAAACATTGGGTTGGCTGGGTGATTTTAATTTTAATTTTCCTAAGCTATAGGACCCTATGTGGAAGTGCCATAGGCTGTGTTGCTTTGTTTCCTACGTGTTTCTGGAAACACCATAAACGTCTCCATAGTGGCTGTTGGCAATTTACATCCCGCCCATCAGCATAACAAGGCTCCGTGTTCTCCATGGCCTGTCCAGCCTTTCTGGATTTTTCACTTTTTTCAGATGTCCCTTTTGACAGGGGGGCAGTGAGACTTCATTGTAATGCAGATTTCTTTACAGGCTTGCTTGTTTGGCCAAAAAGGGCGTATGTGTTTTTTCTTGAATATATTCAGGAAAAAACGCATACGCCCTTTTTGACCAAGTCCATCATTGTCGACATTCTGTCTCATTCCCTATGCTTTAAATGCAATTCCGGTCTGCCCCTGAACTCGTTTTCCTGCAATTCTGCCCCGCTTTCAAGTCCTCTACGCAGCCTTACTTCAATACATTTTTGGACAATAGCTGACATTTATAACTCTGCATGTTTGTGAATGACAGTGTGCCTGAGCTCCTTTCTTCTACTCGCTTTTTTCTGAGCTGGCCGCAAACCCGCAGGATTGCTTCAGGCCCTAATCTGGTTCCGGCACAGCATGCTGATCCTTTGGTAAATTCCTCTTCCTGGTGGGAAATGAGTGTTATATTTGGACGTGCAGACACCTAGAGCTAGTCTCTCATTGGTTCTCCCTATTCTTGTTCATCTTGCGCAGAAATTGCAAACTGTGCCAAACAGGAGGTTAAAGGCCCTGACTCTCTAAGTGGGGAGAGTATTAGTAAAGGGTCTTCAATCGTGAACCCGAGTAAAAGGGGACGAAAACTGAGATGCATTTGAAAAGGTTTCCTGGTCACACGGTGCACCATACTGTGGGTTTCGCATGCATGTTTTAGCTGAAGGAAGAATCCCTTAAACCTGGAGAGTTGGGGCCCATGGAATGGGTACCATGCAGTATGACTTCAAAGGGCCTGCATTTTCTCAACGAACCTCACCAATGCTATCAGCCCGAAGTGTACAGCCTTATGTCTCACTCAGCTCTGGTTGTAGATGTGGTAAATCCAGGTTGCATCACAAGCCCTGAATGAATTATTTAAGAATTGCTCTCTATTTCACTGTCATTGTGTTTGTTTTTGAAATTTATTTTGATAATGGGATTTATCGGATTTTCTCTGCTGCATTCATGCCACTGTACACACACTTGAGTCTCTTATGGATACATATAAATCCATGGGTTTGAAGATACTTACTAGTCAGGTGTATTCCTAGGCGTTGAATATGGGGTGTTGAGTCCATTTCGTTGAGCAAGGAGTAGGTCTTGACTATTACATATTTGGCTTATGGAAAGGTATCTGTGCTAATTTCTATCTCTGGTTTTATGCAGCAACCCAACTCACTTTTCCCCTTAAGCAAGCATAAGGTGGTTTTCTAAATTTGAGACACTGTTCTGTTTTGTAATTCAGTTCATGTGTAGCCAAGTTTACATTCCTTGTATTAGTGATATCTTATGATGTTTCATTTTCTGTGTGACTTATTTCACTTAGAATCATCGTACTTGAATCCACTCATTATGCCACGATGGGCCTGATCACATAGATTTCATTGCTGAGTGATATTCCATTGAATGTGTGTACCACAATTTCTTTATCCATTTTTCACATTCTGGGATATTTAACTTGTACCGTAGACGAGATTCCTGTAAACAGAGCCGTCTGAAACTTTGGGGTGGCTGTCTGTTTTTGATTTTAATTTTCGTGATCTATAAGACCATAAGTGGAAGTGCCGTAGTCTCCGTTGCTTTGTTTCTTAGGTGTTTCAGGAAACACCATACACTTCTCCAGAGTGGCTGTTGGCAATTTACATCCCGCCCATCGGCATAACAAGGCTCCCTGTTCTCCATGGCCTGTGCTGTCTTTCTGGATTTTACACTTTTTTCAGATGGCCCTTTTCACCTGGGGGCAGTGAGACTTCTTTGTAGTGGAGATTTCTTTAACATGCTTGCTTGGTTGGCCAAAAAGGGCGTATGCGTTTTTTCCTGAATATATTCAGGAAAAAACGCATACGCTCTTTTTGGCCAAGTGCATCATTGTCGACGTTCTGCCTCTTTTCCTATACTTTAAATGCAATTCCAGTCTACCCCCTGAAATTGTTTTCTTGCAATTCTGCCCCGCTTTCCAGTCCTCTTCGCAGCCTTCCTTCAATATATTTTTGGAAGATAGCTGTCATTTATAACTCTGCAGGTTTGTGAATTACAGTGCCAATGAGCTCCTTTCTTCAACTCGCTCTCTTGTGAGTTGGCCGCAAACCCGCAGGATTGCTTCAGGCCCTAATCAGGTTCCGGCACGGCATGCTGAGCCTTTGGTTAATTCTTCTTCCTGGTGGGAAATGAGCATTAAATTTCCAGTGCAGACACCTACAGCTAGTCTCTCATTGGTTCTCCCTATTCCTGTTCATCTTGCGCAGAAATTGCAAACTGTGCCAAACAGGAGGTTAAAGGCACTGACTCTCCAAGTGGGGAGAGTGTTAGTAAAGGTCTGGAATGGTGAACCCGAGTAAAAGGGGACGAAAACTGAGATGCATTTGAAAACGTTTCCTGGTCACACGGTGCACCATACTGTGGGTTTCCCATGCACGTTTTAGCTGAAGGAAGAATCCCTTAAAACTGGAGAGTTGGGACCCATGGAATGGGTACCATGCAGTATGACTTCAAAGGGTCTTCATTTGCTCATCGAACCTCACCAATGCTATCAGCCCGAAGTGTCCAACCTTATGTCTCACTCAGCTATGGGTGTAGATGTGGTAAATCCAGGTTGCATCACATGCCTTGAATGAATTATTTAAGAATTGCTCTCTATTTCACTGTCATTGTGTTTTGTTTTTGTAATTCATTTTGATAATGGCATTTATTGGATTTTCTCTGCTGCGTTCATGCAGCTGTACACACGCTTGATTGTCTTACGGAGATATATAAATCCATGCGTTTGAAGATTCTTACTAGTCAGGTGTATTCCTAGGCGTTGAATATGAGGTGTTTAGTCCATTTCTTTGAGCAAGGGGTAGGTCTTGACTATTACATATTTGGCTTATGGAAAGGTATCTGTGCTAATTTCTATCTCTGCTTTTATGCAGCACCCCAACTCACTTTTCCCCTTAAGCAAGCATAAGTTGGTTTTCTAAATTTGAGACCCTGTTCTGTTTTGTAATTCAGTTCATGTGTAGCCAAGTTTACATTCCGTGTATTAGTGATAACATGATGTTTCATTTTCTGTGTGACTTATTTCACTTAGAATCATCGTACCTGAGTCCACTCATTATGCCGTGACGGGCCTGATGAAATAGATTTCATCGGTGAGTGATATTCCTTTGTACGTATGTACCACACTTCTTTATCCATTTTTCGCTTTCTGGGATATTTAACTTGTACCGTAGACGAGGTTCTTGTAAACAGAGCTGTCCAAAACTTTGGGGTGGCTGTGTGTTTTTGATTTTTATTTCCCTAAGCTATAGGACTATAAGTGGTAATGCCGTAGGCTCCATTGCTTTGTTTTTTAGGTTTTTGAGGAAACACCATACACTTCTCCAGAGTGGCTGTTGGCAATTTACATCCCGCCCATCAGCATAACAAGGCTCCCTGTTCTCCATGGCCTGTGCTGCCTTTCTGGATTTTACACTTTTTTCAGATGGCCCTTTTGACAGGGGGCCATTGAGACTTCATTGTAGTGCAGATTTCTTTAACATGCTTGCTTGGTTGGCCAAAAAGTGTGTATGCATTTTTTCCTGAATATATTCAGGAAAAAACGCATACGCCCTTTTTGACCAAGTCCATCAATGTCGACGTTCTGCCTCTTTTCCTATGCTTTAAATGCAATTCCAGTCTACCCCCTGAAATCGTTTTCTTGCAATTCTGCCCCGCTTTCAAGTCCTCTTCGCAGCCTTCCTTCAATATAGTTTTGGGTGATAGCTGTCATTTATAACTCTGCAGGTTTGTGAATTACAGTGTCCCTGAGCTCCTTTCTTCAACTCGCTTTCTTGTGAGCTGGCCGCAAACCCACAGGATTGCTTCAGGCCCTAATCTGGTTCCGGCACCGCATGGTGAGCCTTTGGTTAATTCCTCTTCCTGGTGGGAAATGAGCGTTAAATTTGCCCGTGCAGACACCTTCACACGAGTCGTCATGGTGCCCCTTTGCCCCGATTATCTCTATGGAGGTTGGAGTTGGAGGGCCTCCTCACTCAAGGTCAGTGTGCCCAGGGAGCCAACCCTGCAACTTCAGGGCATGGTTGGGTGTTAGCATCACCACGTGGGGTCCTTTTCCCTTAGGAGGGAGGTGACCTTTTGGGCTGCTGATTTCCAGGTTTTCAGATACTGCCAGTATCTTGGCCAGATGTGGCGGTGGGCCAAGCCCCTTGGTGACCGTAGTTTATCCTACCTTGATCGCATTCTTGCATTGTTCCATTTCAAGTGGTCCCAGGTTTTGCACTAATACTCCAATGGCGATTCACCGTTCACCAGGAATGTAAAGGTCAAAGGGTTTAGCTAAATTAGGGAGTTCCAGGGCAAGGGTCTGAATTGACTGCTCTTTCCATTCTTGAAAGGCCACTTCTGCATTCTATTCAAAAGGATCATCATCTTTTCCTTTCAGTGTTTCATATAGAGGCCCAGCTAGTAGACTGTAGTTAGGGATCCAGAAGCAGCAAACCCTGGCTTTCCCGGGAACCCCTAAGCTGTCTTCTAGTTTCAGAAATGGGTAAGGCTGTAAATTGTTTCTTCCCTTTCCTGGGATGGGCTTCTCCGACCTTCTGTGAGAATGAAGCCCAGGCAGGTCACCGTAGTCTGTGATATTTGAGCTTTTTCTTGGACAACTTGTATCCTTCATTGGCTTGGTAATTCAGAGGTCTCCTTAGTAGAGATGGTGATCAGAATGTCATCTGCATATTGAAGGAGTGTTTCCTTTTCCAGAGGTAGATCTTTTAGTTCTTTAGCTGAGCTTTCCCCAAAGATGGTGTGGGAATTTTTGAACCCTTGGGGCAACACGGCCCGGAAGTATTGTTTTAGTTGTATGTTGAGTCCTGCCACTCACAAGCCAAAATTTCTTGTGACTCTGGGACTAATAGAATACAAAAGAAGGCATCATTGAAGACTAATACAGAATACCATGTCCTGGTGGTTGGTAGAATGACCAGCAGGGTGTAGGATTTAGGAACTACTGGAGGTATATCCTCGGTGGCTTCACTGACTGTCCTGACATCCTTTACCAGGACTCCAGCAGCCCATGGGGCTCTCGAGGTCAGGCCAATCCCAGGATATGGAGCTCACCTGGGCAGGTACCCCACCCCCACCCCAGCCCACGGGGCTCTCGTGTTCAGGCCCCTCCCAGGATATGGGGTTCCCTGGGCAGGTTCCCCTGCAGCCCATGGGGCTCTCGTGGTCAGGCCCCTCCCAGGATACAGAGCTACCCTTGCAGGTACCATGGCAGGGCTGGGAACACAGGAACCGTGCATATCGCCCTCATTGCAGAGCACTCCCAGCTCACCTGTCACTCAGATCTGACACAGAGCACCTCAGAGCAGGACTTGAACTAACAAACAGCAGCTCCAACAGGTCTGTGACCCTGGGCATCACTCTGTGTGGCCTCCCTCCACCTGGTCTTCCAGAGACTTCCACTGCACCCGGGGCACCAGGCCTCTGTCTCCACCCACCAGCCACCCCTCCTCTCCCTGACTCCTGGGTTCCTCTCATTAGGAGAGGGTTTTCTTGAAGTTGTCTCCCACTCATGGGCCAGATAATATAATTAGAAAACAAGCCAGAGCTGCAGCCCCTTGTCTATCCTGACTCTCAGGAGCCCACACCTGTTCCTTGGACCTGGCCGATTCAGCAAGTTCCAGTTTCTGCAACTGTGAGCCCCTGAGGGGTGATTATTGGCTGGCCTGGGAAGCCCAACCGTGCCGGCCAGCCCTCCCCTGGTGTGCCTGGGTTCAGATCAATATAAACACCGCTCCAGGCAGCAAGAGCCCCTGCAGCTGTGCCTGACGCCATTTTCTCTGCCCTGTCAGCAGTCTTGGGGCTGGACTGGTGGGAGGGAGTGAGAGGCCACGGCTTTGTGGGTGGCCCAGTGTGAGTGGGGCTCTGCTGGACTTTCTGCAGCAGTTGCCAAGATGCCACCTGCTAAAGAAGAGGATGTGTCACCCATACCTGCCGCTGGAATTTCTCCCTGGGCAGAGGTGAGTGAGGAAGAAAGCAGTGGGGGCCGGGACAGCAGGGGTATGTCAGGCAGGGAAATGGAAAGGTTCCAGAAGAGCACCCAGGGCCAGGACCATCCTGGCTGGCCTGCAGGCACCAAGTCGGCTAGCATGCTGTCGCTCATGTGGCTCTATGGCCCTTCCTCTAGGCTTTCAAGTCCTTGTACATATTCAGGTGTTTTACCTGGGAAGGGTGGGAACATTTCAGCAGCAGCTGGCCTGGGGCTCAGCCCACGTTTACTCACAGATGCCTCGGCACGGTCCCCCAGCTTTGCAATGAGGACGCTTGTTGCGTGGGGCCTGCTGGCTGAATGGGAGATGATTCCCCACCACTGACCAACTTCAGAATTGTTTACAACTGGAGCAAGTGCCCTGATACGGTTTTCCTCTGTGTAACTGGTGGGTTCTGTTTTTTTTTTTTCTTTTTTCATTTTGGGTTCAAGGTGGATTTTATTCCTCTTTTTTATATTTACAGATATATGCATGGAAATAATTTATTCATATAAATACATGTATGTGAAGGGAAGAATATTTTTTCTGTTTTACTTTTTGTAATTTGAATTTTATTTTTTTTTATACAGCAGGTTCTTTTTGGTTATCTATTTTATACATATAAATGTATACATGCCAATCCCAATCTCTCAACTCCTCCCACCACCACCCCCCAACAGCTTTCCCCCCTTGGTGTCCATACGTTTGTTGTCTACATCTGTTGCTCTATTTCTGCCTTGCAAAACGGTTCATCTGTACAATTTGTCTAGGTTCCACATATAGGCATTAATAGACAAGATTTCTTTTTCTCTTTCTGACTTACTTCACTCTGTATGACAGTCTCTAGATCCATCAACGTCTCTACAAATGACCCAATTTCATTCCTTTTTATGGCTTAGTAATATTCCATTTTATATATGTACCACATCTTTATGCATTCGTCTGTCTGTGGGCATTTAGGTTGCTTCCATTACCTGGATATTGTAAATAGTGATGCAATGAACATTGCGGTGAATGTCTCTTTTTGATTTATGGTTTTGTCTGGGTATATGACCAGTAGTGGGATTGCTGTATCATATGGTAATTCTATTCTTAGTTTTATAAGAAACTCCATAATGTTCTCCACAGTGACTGTATCAATTTACATTCCCAACAATAGTGGAAGAGGGTTCCTTATCTCCACACCCTTTCCAGCATTTGTTGTTTGTAGATTTTCTTATGATGCCCATTCTAACAGGTGTGAGGTGATACACCATGGATGAGTCTATTTCGTTGAGCAAAGAGTAGATCTTGTCTATTACATATTTGGCTTATGGAACGGTATGTGTGCTAATTTCAATCTCTGGTTTTATACAGCACCCCAACTCAACTTTCCCCTTAAGCAAGCATAAGTTTTTATCTAAATGTGAGACTCTGTTCGGTTTTGGAATTCAGTTTATGTGTAGCCAAGTTTACACTCTCTCTATTAGTGATATCTAATGATAATTTTCTTTCTCTGTGTGACATATTTCTCTTAGAATCATCGTACTTAAATCCACTCAATTTGCTGCTACAGGCCTGATGACATTGATTTCATTGCTGAGTGATATTCCGTTGTACGTAAGTAGCACAACTCCTTTATCCATATTTTTCTTTCTGGGATATTTAATTTGTACTGGACTCAAGGTTCTTGTAAACACAGCAGCCCTGAATTTTGTGTTGGCTGTGCCTTGTTGATTTTAATTTTCCTAAGCTATAGGGCCAAAAGTGGAAGTGCCCTAGGGTCTGTAGCTTTGTTTTTCAGATGTTTCAGGATACACCATAAACATCTCCAGAGTGTCTGTTGGCAATTTACATCCCGCCCATCAGCATAACAAGGCTCCCTGTTCTCCATGGCCTGTCCTGTGTTTCTGGTTTTTACACATTTTTCAGATGGCCCTTTTGACGAATGGGAAATGAGACTTCATTGTAGTGCGGATTTCCATTTCTCGAGTGCTTGGTTGGCCAAAAAGGGCATATGTGTTTTTTCCTGAATATATTCAGGAAAAAATGTTTACGCACTTTTGTCCAAGTGCATCACTGTCAAAGATCTGCTGCTTTTCACATGCTTTAAATGCAATTCCAATCTACCTCCTGAAATATGATTCCTGCAATTCTGCCTCGTTTTCAAGTCCTCTTTGCAGACTTACTTCCATGTACTTTTGCCAATAGCTGTCATTTATAACTCTGCAGGTTTGTGAATTACAGTGCCCGTGATTTCCTTTCTTAACTCGTTTCCTTGAAAACTGGCCACAGAACCGCAGGTTTGCTTCAGGCCGTAATCAGGGTGCGGCACAGCACTCTGAGACTTTGGTTCATTCCACTTCCTGGTGGGAAATTAGAGTTAAATGTGCCCCTCCAGACACCTGCCTCACTCCTAGCCCCTTGGTGATGTGTGTCCTCTGGTTTGAGGCCACATGTGCTGGGTTCCTCACCTTTGGCTGATGTGGCCCCACTGGTGTGAGGACACTCCTGCCTGGTTCCCATCCCCTTGGTGATGTGGGCCCTCCAGTGAGAGTCTGATCCTGGTTGGGTTCCTCACACTTCTGTGAGGTGGGCCCTCTTCTCTGAGGTCACTCCTGCCTGGCTGGCACACCCCGCCTTGGCAACGTCAGCCCTCTGGTGGGATTTGGTGCCTGCTGGGTGTCTCCTCCCCTCGGTAATGAGGGCCCTCTGGCGTCAGGCCCTAACTCCTGGGCTCCCAATATTTTCTGATATGTGCCCTGTGGTTCGAGTACACTCCTGCCAGGTTCCCAACCCCATGGGAATGTGGGCCTTCTGCTCTGAGGTCCCAACCGTGGGTTGCTCAGTTTCATGATGAGGGCCCTCTGCTGTGAGTTCTCTCTGGCCTGGATCCCATAGCCTCGCTGCTCCTGGCCACCTGCTGGGAGGTTACAACTGCGGGATTCCTCACCCTTTTTCTTCTATGGGCCCTCTGTTTTGAGACTCCTCCTGCCTGCCTCACTCCCAGCCCCTTGGTGATGTGTGTCCTCTGGTTTGAGGCCACGTATGCTGGGTCCCTCGCCTTTCGATGATGTGGCCCCACTGGTGTGAGGACACTCCTGCCTGCTTCCTATCCCCTTGATGATGTGGGCCCTCTGGTGAGAGTCTGATCCTGGCTGGGTTCCTCACCCTTCTGTGAGGTGGGCCCTCTGCTGTGAGGTCACTCCTGCCTGGCTGGCACACCCCACCTGGGCAACATCGGCCCTCTTGTGGCACTTGGAGCGTGCTGGGAAACTCCCCTCGGTGATGGGGGCCCTGTTGCCTCAGGCCCTAACTGCTGGGTACCCACATTTTCTGATACGTGCTAAGTGGTGCGAGGACACTCCTGCGAGGTTCCCATCCCCATGGGCATGTGGGCCTTCTGCTCTAAGGTCCCAACACCTGTGTTGTTCACCGTTTCATGATGTTGTCTCTCTGGTGTTAGTTCACTCAGGCCTAGATCCCATAGACTGTGCTCTGAGCGGCCTGCTGGGAGGTTCCTACTGCTGGATTCCTTACCTTTTTTATTCTTTGGGTCCTGTGTTTTCATGCTCCTACTTCCTGACTCACTCCCAGCCCATTTGTGATGGAGGTCCTCTGGTTTAAGGCCACATGTACCGGTTTCCTCACCTTTATTGATGTGGCCCCACTGGTGTGAGGACACTCCTGCCTGGTTCCCATCCCCTTGGTGATGGGGGCCCTCTTGTGAGAATCTGATCCTGTCTGGATTCCTCACACTTCTGGGAGGTGGGCCCTCTGCTGTGAGGTCACTCCTGCCTGGCTGGCACACGTCACGTTGGCGATGTGGGCCCTCACTTGGGAGTTGGTGCCTGCTGGGAGTCTCCTCCCCTTGGTAATGAGGGCCCTCTGGCGTCAGGCCCTAACTCATGGGCTCCCAAAATTTTCTGATGTGCGCCCTGTCGTGCGAGTACACTCCAGCCAGGGTCCCATCCCCATGGGGATGTGGGCTTTCTGCTCTGGGGTCCCAACGGCTGGGTTGCTCACAGTGTCAGAATGTGGGCCCTCTGCTGTGAGTTCACTCCGGCATGGATCCCATAGCCTCGGTGCTCTGGGCCACCTGCTTGGAGCTTCCAACTGCGGGGTTCCTCACCTTTTTTATTCTATGGGCGCTCTGTTGTGAGTCTCCTCCTGCATGCCTCACTCCCAGCCCTTTCGTGATGTGTGTCCCCTTGTTTGAGGCCACATGTGCTGTGTTCCTCACCTTTCGTTGATGTGGCCCCACTGGTGTGAGGACACTCCTGCCTGGTTTCCATCCCCTTGGTGTTGCGGGCGCTCTGGTTAGAGTCTGATCCTGTTTGGGCTCCTCACACTTCTGTGAGGTGGGCCTTCTGCTGTGAGGTAACTCCTGCCTGGCTTGCTCCCATTGCCTTGGTGACGTCGGCCCTCTGGTGGCATTTGGAGCCTGCTGGTAGCCTCCTCTCCTCCGTGATGAGGGCCCTCTGGCATCAGGCTATAACTGCTGGGTTCCCACATTTTCTGATACGTGCTAAGTTGTGCGAGGACACTCCTGCGTGGTTCCCATTCCCATGGGGATGTGGGCCTTCTGCTCTGAGGTCCCACTGGCTGGGTTGCTCACAGTTTCATGATGTGGGCCCTCTGCTGTGAGTTCACTGTGGCCTGGATCCCATAGACTCCATGCTCTGGGCCACCTGCTGGGAGGTTCAAACTGCTGGATTCCTCACAATTTTATTCTGTGGGCCCTGTGTTGTTAGGCTACTCCTGCCTGCCTCACTCGGAGCACATTGGAAATGTGGGTCCTCTGGTTTAGGCCACATGTGCTGGGTTCCTCACCTTTCTATAATGTGGCCACACTGGTGTGAGGACACTCCTGCCTTGTTCCGATCCCCTTGGTGATGTGGGCCCTCTGGTGAGAGTCTTATCCTGGCTGGGTTCCTCACCCTTCTGTGAGGTAGGCCCTCTGCTGTGAGGTCACTCCTGCCTGGCTGACACACGTCAACGTGGCGACGTGGGCCCTCAGTTGGGAGTTGGTGCCTGCTGGGAGTCTCCTCCCCTCGGTAATGAGGGCCCTCTGGCGTCAGACCCTAACTCCTGGGCTCCCAAAATTTTCTAATGTGCGCCCTGTGGTGCGAGTACACTCCTGCCAGGATCCCAACCCCATGGGAATGTGGGTCTTCTGCTCTGAGGTCCCAATGGTAGGTTGCTCAGTTTCATGATGAGGGCCCTCTGGTGTGAGTTCACTCCGGCATGGGCCCCATAGCCTCGCTGCTCCTGGCCACCTGCGGGGAGGTTCCAACTGCGGGATTCCTCACCTTTTTCCTTCTATGGGCCCTCTGTTTTGAGACTCCTCCTGCCTGCCTCACTCCCAGCCCCTTGGTGATGTGTGTCCTCTGGTTTGAGGCCACGTGTGCTGGGTCCCTCACCTTTCGATGATGTGGCCCCACTGGTGTGAGGACACTCCTGCCTGGTTCCTATCCCCTTGGTGATGTGGGCCCTCTGGTGAGAGTCTGATCCTGGCTGGGTTCCTCACACTTCTGTGAGGTGGGCCCTCTGCTGTGAGGTCACTCCTACCTGGCTGGCACACCCCGCCTTGGCAATGTCGGCCCTCTTGTGGCAGTTGGAGCCTGCTCGGAGCCTCCTCCACTCGGTGATGAGGGTCCTCTGGAGTCAGGCCCTAACTGCTGGGTACCCACATTTTCTGATACGTGCTAAGTGGTGCGAGGACACTCGTGCCATGTTCCCAACCCCATGGGGATGTGGGCCTTCTGCTCTGAGGTCCCACTGGCTGGGTTGCTCACAGTTTCATGATGTGGGCCCTCTGCTGTGAGTTCACTGCGGCCTGGATCGCATAGACTCGGTGCTCTGGGCCGCCTGCTGGGAGGTTCCCACTGCAGGATCCTTCAGCTTTTTTATTCTATTGGCCCTGTGTTGTGAGTCTACTCCTGCCTGCCTCACTCCGAGCCCCTTGGAGATCTGGATCCTCTGGTTTAGGCCACATGTGCTGGGTTCCTCACCTTTCTATGATGTGGCCACCCTGGTGTGAAGACTGTCCTGCCTGGTTCTGATGCCCTTGGTGATGTGGGCCCTCTGGTGAGAGTCTCTCCCTGGCTGGGTTCCTCACCATTCTGTGAGGTAGGCCCTCAGCTGTGAGGTCACTCCTGTCTGGCTGTTGCACGTCACCTTGGCGACATGGGCCCTCAGTTGGGAGTTGGTGCCTGCTTGGGGTCTCCTCCCCTTGGTAATGAGGGCCCTCTGGCGTCAGGCCCTAACTTCTGGGCTCCCAAAATTCTCTGATGTGCGCCCTGTGGTGCGAGTACACTTCTGCCAGGTTCCCAACCACATGGGAATGTGGGCCTTCTGCTCTAAGGTCCCAACGGCTGGGTTGCTCACAGTTTCATGATGAGGGCCCTCTGTTTTGAGTTCAGTCAGGCCTGGATCCCATAGTCTCGCTGCCCCTGGCCACCTGCTGGGAGGTTCCAACTGTGGGATTCCTCACCTTTTTTACGCTATGGGCCCTCTGTTTGGAGGCTCCTCCTGCCTGCCTCACTCCCAGCCCCTTGGTGATGTGTGTCCTGTATTTTGAGGCCACGTGTGCTGGGTCAGTCACATATCGGTGATGTGGCCCCACTGGTGTGAGGACACTCCTGCCTGGTTTCCATTCCCTTGGTGATGTGGGCCCTCCGGTGAGAGTCTGATCCTCTTTGGGTTTCTCACACTTTTGTGTGGTTGGCCCTCTGCTCTGAGGTCACTCCTGCCTGGCTGGCACACCCCGCATTGGCGACGTCGGCCTTCTGGTAGCAGTTGGAGCTTGCTGGGAGCCTCCTCTCCTCAGTGATGAGGGCCCTCTGGCGTCCGGCCCTAACTGCTGGGCTCCCCACATTTTCTGTTGTGTGCCCACTGGTGCGATGACACTCCTGCTTGGTTCCCTTCCCCATGGGGATGTGGGCCTTGTGCTCTGAGGTTACAACGGCTGGGTTGCTTACAGTATCACGATGAGGGCCCTCTGTTGTGAGTTCATCACTGCCTGGATCCCATAGCCTCAGTGCTCTGGGCCGCCTGCTGGGATGTTCCAACTGCTGGATTCCTCACCTTTTTTATACAATGGGCCATGTGTTTTGAGGTTAATCCTGCCTGCCTCGCTCCGAGACCCATGGTGATGTGGGTCCTCTGGTTTGAGGCCGCATGTGCTGGGTACCTCAACTTTCGATGATGTGGCCCCATGGGTGTGAGGACACTCCTGCCTGGTTCCCAGCCCCTTGCTTATGTGGGCACTCTGGTGAGAGTCTGATCCTGACTGGTTTCCTTACCCTTCTGTGAGGTGTGCCCTCTGATGTGAGGTCACTCCTGCCTGGATGGCTCATGTCGCCTTGGCGATGTAGGCCCTCTGTTGGCCACTGAAGCATGCTGGGAGCCTCCTACCCTCTTTTATAAGGGCCCTGGAAGAAACGCATATGCCCTTTTTGACCAAGTGCATCATTGTCGAGGTTCTGCCTCTTCTCCTATACTTTCAGAGGACTTCCCGTCTACCTCCTGAAATCGTATTCCTGGAATTCTGCCCCGCGTTCAAGTCCTCTTTGCAGCCTTACTTCAATATATTTTTGGACGATAGCTGTCATTTATAACTCTGCAGGTTTGTGAATTACAGTGCCCCTGAGCTCCTTTCTTCAACTCGCTTTCTTGTGAGCTGGCCGCAAAACCGCAGGATTGCTTCAGGCCCTAATCTGGTTCCGGCAGGGCATGCTGAGCCTTTGGCTAATTCCTCTTCCTGGTAGGAAATGAGCGTTAAATTTGTTCGTGCAGACACCTACAGCTAATCTCTCATTGGTTCTCCCTATTCCTGTTCATCTTGCGCAGAAATTCCAAACTGTGCCAAACAGGAGGTTAAAGGCACTGACTCTCCAAGTGGGGAGAGTGTTAGTAAAGCGTCTGGAATGGTAAAACCGAGCACGAGGGGACGAAAACTGAGATGCATTTGAAAACGTTTCCCAATGACACGGCGGACGATAGTCTGGGTTTCCCATGCATGTTTTAGCTGAAGGAAGAATCCCTTAAACCTGGAGAGTTGGGACCCATGGAATGGGTACCATGCAGTATGACTTCAAAGGGTTGCCTTTGCTCACCGAACGTCACCAATGCTATCAGCCCGAAGTGTCCAGCCTTATGTCTCACTCAGCTCGGGGTGTAGATGTGGTAAATCCACGTTGCATCACAAGCCCTGAATGAATTTTTTAAGAATTGCTCTCTATTTCACTGTCATTGTGTTTTGTTTTCGTAATTTATTTTGATAATGGGATTTATCGGATTTTCACTGCTGCGTTTATGCCGCTGTACACATGCTTGATTCTTTTATGGAGACATATAAATCCATGGGTTTTCAGATTCTTACTAGTCAGGTATATTCCTAGGCATTGAATATGGGGTGTTGAGTCCATTTCGTGGAGCAAGGAGTAGGTCCTGACTATTACATACTTGCTTATGGAAAGGTATCTGTGCTAATTTCAATCTCTGGTCTTATGCAGCACCACAACTCACCTTTCCCCTTAAGCAAGCATAAGTTGGTTTTCTAAATTTGAGACCCTTTTCTGTTTTGTAATTGAGTTCATGTGCAGCCATGTTTACATTCCATGTACTTGAGATATCTTATGGTGTTTCTTTTTCTGTGTGACTTATTTAACTTAGAATCATCGTACCTGAATCCACTCATTATGCCGCGACGGACCTCATGACATAGATTTCATTGCTGAATGATATTCCGTTGTACGTACGTACAACAACTTCTTTATCCATTTTTTGCTTTCTGGGATATTTCACTTGTACCGTAAACGAGGTTCTTGTAAGCAGAGCCGTCAAAAATTTATGGGTGGCTGGTCTTTTTGATTTTAATTTCCCTAAGCTATAGAACCATAAGTTGAAGTGCCGTAGGCTCCGTTGCTTAGTTTTTTAGGTGTTTGAGGAAAACCATACACTTCTCCAGAGTGGCTGTTGGCAATTTACATCCCGCCCATCAGCATAACAAGGCTCCCTGTTCTCCATGGCCTGTCCTGCCTTTCTGGATTTTTCACTTTTTTCAGATGTCCCTTTTGACAGGGGTGCATTGAGACTTCATTGTAATGCAGATTTCTTTACACGCTTGCTTGTTTGGCCAAAAAGAGCGTATGTGTTTTTTCTTGAATATATTCAGGAAAAAACGCATATGCCCTTTTTGACCAAGTGCATCATTGTCGACTTTCTGTCTCTTTCCCTATGCTTTAAATGCAATTCCAGTCTGCCCCTGAAATCGTTTTCCTGCAATTCTGCCCCGCTTTCAAGTCCTCTACGCAGCCTTACTTCAATATATTTTTGGACAAGAGCTGTCATTTAAACTCTGCAGGTTTGTGAATGACAGTGCGCCTGAGCTCCTTTCTTCTACTCAGTTTCTTGTGAGCTGGCCGCAAACCCGCAGGATTGCTTCATGCCCTAATCTGGTTCCGGCACAGCACGCTGATCCTTTGGTAAATTCCTCTTCCTGGTGGGAAATGAGCGTTATATTTGAACGTGCAGACACCTAGAGCTAGTCTCTCATTGGTTCTCCCTATTCTTGTTCATCTTGCGCAGAAATTGCAAACTGTGCCAAACAGGAAGTTAAAGGCCCTGACTCTCTAAGTGGGGAGAGTATTAGTAAAGGGTCTTCAATCGTGAACCCGAGTAAAAGGGGACGAAAACTGAGATGCATTTGAAAACGTTTCCCGGATACACAGTGCACTGTATTGTGGGTTTCCCATGCATATTTTAGCTGAAGGAAAAATCCCTTAAACCTGGAGAGTTGGGACCCATGGAATGGGGACCATGCAGTATGACTTCTAAGGGTCTGCATTTGCTCATCGAACCTCACCAATGCTATCAGCCCGAAGTGTCCAGCCTTATGTCTCACTCAGCTCTGGGTGTAGATGTGGTAAATCCAGGTTGCATCACAAGCCCTGAATGTATTATTTAAGAATTGCTCTCTATTTCACTGTCATTGTGTTTGTTTTTGTAATTCATTTTGATAATGGATTTTATTGGATTTTCACTGCTGCATTCATGCCGCTGTACACACTCTTGAGTCTCTTACGGAGACATATAAATCAATGGGTTTGAAGATTCTTACTAGTGATGTGTAATCCTATGCATTGAATATGGGGTGTTTAGTCCATTTCGTTGAGCAAGGAGTAGGTCTTGACTATTACATATTTGGCTTATGGAAAGGTATCTGTGCTAATTTCTATCTCTGGTTTTATGCAGCACCCCAACTCACCTTTCCCCTTAAGCAAGCATAAGTTGGTTTTCTAAATTTGAGACCCTGTTCTGTTTTGTAATCCAGTTCATGTGTAGCCAAGTTTACATTCCTTGTATTAGTGATATCTTATGATGTTTCATTTTCTGTGTGACTTATTTCACTTAGAATCATCGTACCTGAATCCACTCATTATGCCACGATGGGCCTGATGACATAGATTTCATTGCTGAGTGAGATTCCATTTTACGTACATACCACATCTTCTTTATCCATTTTTCACATTCTGGGATATTTAACTTGTACCGTAGACGAGGTTCTTGTAAACAGAGCCGTCCAAAACTTTGGGGTGGCTGTGTGTTTTTGATTTTAATTTCCCTAAGCTATAGGACCATAAGTGGAAGTGCTATAGGCTCTGTTGCTTTGTTTTTTAGGTGTTTCAGGAAACATAATACACTTCTCCAGAGTGGCTGTTGGCAATTTACATCCCGCCCATCAGCATAACAAGGCTCTATGTTCTCCATGGCCTGTCCTGTCTTTCGGGATTTTACACTTTTTTCAGATGGCCCTTTTGACCGGGGGCCAGTGAGACTTCATTGTAGTGCAGATTTCCTTTACACGCTTGCTTGGTTGGCCAAAAACCGCGTATGCGTTTTTTCCTGAATATATTCAGGAAAAACCGCATACGCCCTGTTTGGCCAAGTGCATCATTGTCGACATTCTGCCTCTTTTCCTATGCTTTAAATGCAATTCCAGTCTACCCCTTGAAATCGTTTTCCTGAAATTCTGCCCCGCTTTCAAGTCCTCTTCGAAGACTTACTTCAATACATTTTTGGACGATAGCTGTCATTCATAACTCTGCAGGTTTGTGAATTACAGTGCCCCTGAGCTCCTTTCTTCAACTCGCTTTCTTGTGAGCTGGCCACAAAACCGCAGGATTGCTTCAGGCCCTAATCTGTTTCTGGCAGGGCACGCTGAGCCTTTGGTTAATTCCTCTTCCTGGTGGGAAATGAGCATTCCTTTTGCCCGTGCAGACACCTAGAGCTAGTCTCTCATTGGGTCTCCCTATTCCTGTTCATCTTGCACAGAAATTGCAAACTGTGCCAAACAGGAGGTTAAAGGCACTGACTCTCCAAGTGGGGAGTGTGTTAGTAAAGTGTCTGGAATGGTGTACCCGAGTACCAGGGTTCGAAACCTGAGATGCATTTGAAAACGTTTCCCAATCACACGGTGGACCATACTCTGGGTTTCCCATGCATGTTTTAGCTGAAGGAAGAATCCCTTAAACCTGGAGAGTTGGGACCCATGGAATGGGTACCATGCAGTATGACTTCAAAGGGTCTGCGTTTGCTCACCGAACCTCACCAATGCTATCAGCCCGAAGTGTCCAGCCTTATGTCTCACCCAGCTCTGGGTGTAGATGTGGTAATTCCAGGTTGCATCACAAGCCCTGAATGAATTATTTAAGAATTGCTCTCTATTTCACTGTCATTGTGTTTTGTTTTTGAAATTTATTTTGATAATGGGATTTATCGGATTTTCACTGCTGCGTTGTGGCAGCTGTACACACGCTAGATTTCCTTACGAAGACATATAAACCAATGGGTTTTAAGATTCTTACTTGTCAGGTATCTACCCAGGCGTTGAATATGGGGTGTTGAGTCCATTTCGTTGAGCAAGGAGTAGGTCTTGTCTATTATATATTTGGCTTATGGAACGGTATCTGTGCTAATTACAATCTCTGGTTTTATGCAGCACCCCAACTCACATTTCCCCTTAAGCAAGCATAAGTTGGTTTTCTAAATTTGAGACCCTGTTCTGTTTTGCAATTCAGTTCATGTGTAGCCAAGTTTAAATTCCGTGTATTAGTGATACCTTATGATGTTTATTTTTCTGTGTGACTTATTTCTCTTAGAATCATCGTACGTGAATCCACTCATTATGCCGCTACAGGCCTGATGACGTAGATTTCATTGCTGAGTGATATTCCTTTGTACGTGCGTACCACAACTTCTTTATCCATTTTTTGCTTTCTCGGATGTTTAACTTGTACCGTAGACGAGGTTCTTGTAAACAGAGCCGTCCCAAACATTGGGGTGGCTGTGTGTTTTTGTTTCAATTTCCCTAAGCTATAGGACCATAAGTGGAAGTGCCATAGGCTGTGTTGCTTTGTTTCCTACATGTTTGAGTAAACACCATACACTTCTCCAGAGTGGCTGTTGGCAATTTACATCCCGCCCATCAGCATAACAAGGCTCCGTGTTCTCCATGACCTGTCCTGCCTTTTTGGATTTTACACTTTTTTCAGATGGCCCTTTTGACCGGGGGGCAGTGAGGCTTCATTGTAGTGCAGATTTCATTTACACGCTTGCTTGGTTGGCCAAAAAGTGCGTATGCGTTTTTTCCTGAATATATTCAGGAAAAAACGCATACGCCTTTTTGGCAAAGTGCATCATTGTCGACATTCTGCCTCTTTTCCTATGCTTTAAGTGCAATTCCAGTCTACCCCCTGAAATCGTTTTCCTGAAATTCTACCCCGCTTTCAAGTCCTCTTCGAAGAGTTACTTCAATACATTTTTGGACGATACCTGTCATTCATAACTCTGCAGGTTTGTGAATTACAGTGCCCCTGAGCTCCTTTCTTCAACTCGCTTTCTTGTGAGCTGGCCGCAAAACCACAGGATTGCTTTAGGCCCTAATCTGTTTCCGGCAGGGCACGCTGAGCCTTTGGTTAATTCCTCTTACTGGTGGGATATGAGAGTTCCATTTGCCTGTGCAGACACCTACAGCTAGTCTCTCATTGGTTCTCCATATTCCTGTTCATCTTGCGCAGAAATTGCAAAATGTGCCAAACAGGAGGTTAAAGGCACTGACTCTCCAAGTGGGGAGAGTGTTAGTAAAGCGTCTGGAATGGTGAACCCGAGTACCAGGGTTCGAAAACTGAGATGCATTTGAAAACGTTTCCCAATCACATGGTGGACCATACTCTGGGTTTCCCATGCATGTTTTAGCTGAAGGAAGAATCCCTTAAACCTGGAGAGTTGGGACCCATGGAATGGGTACCATGCAGTATGACTTCAAAGGGTCTGCATTTGCTCACCGAACCTCAGCAATGCTATCAGCCCGAAGTGTCCAGCCTTATGTCTCACCCAGCTCTGGGTGTAGATGTGGTAAATCCAGGTTGCATCACAAGCCCTGAATTAATTATTTAAAATTGCTCTCTATTTCACTGTCATTGTGTTTTGTTTTTGAAATTTATTTTGATAATGGGATTTATCGGATTTTCACGGCTGCGTTTAGGCCGCTGTACACATGCTTGATTTCCTTATGGAGACATATAAATCCATGGGTTTTAAGGTTCTTACCTGTCACGTATATTCCCAGGCGTTGAATATGGGGTGTTGAGTCCATTTCGTTGAGCAAGGAGTAGGTCTTGTCTATTATATATTTGGCTTATTGAAGGTTATCTGTGCTAATTTCAATTTCTGGTTTTATGTAGCACCCCAACTCACCTTTCCCCATAAGCAAGCATAAGTTGTTTTTCTAAATTTGAGACCCTGTTCTGTTTTGTAATTCAGTTCATGTGTAGCCAAGTTTAAATTCGTGTATTAGTGATATCTTATCATGTTTCTTTTTCTGTGTGACTTATTTCTCGTAGAATCATCGTACCTGAATCCACTCATTATGCCGCTACGGGCCTGATGACGTAGATTTCATTGCTGAGTGATATTCCATTGTACGTGCGTAGCACAACTTCTTTATCCTTTTTTTCTTTCTCGGATATATAACATGTACCGTAGATGAGGTTCGTGTAAACAGAGCCGTCCCAAACATTGCGGTGGCTGTGTGTTTTTGATTTTAATTTCCCTAAGCTATAGGAACATAAGTGGAAGTGCCATAGGCTGTGTTCCTTTGTTTCCTACGTGTTTCAGGAAACACCATACAATTTTCCAGAGTGGCTGTTGGCAATTTATATGCCGCCCATCAGCGTAACAACGCTCCCTGTTCTCCATGACCTGTCCTGCCTTTCTGGATTTTACACTTTTTTCAGATGGCCCTTTTGAGCGGGAGGCAGAGAGACTTCATTGTAGTGCAGATTTCCTTTACACGCCTGCTTGGTTGGCCAAAAAGTGCGTATGCGTTTTTTCCTGAATATATTCAGGACAAAACGCATACGCCGTTTTTGGCCAAGTGCATCATTGTCGACATTCTGCCTCTTTTCCTATGCTTTAAGTGCAATTCCAGTCTACCCCCTGAAATCGTTATCCTGAAATTCTGGCCCGCTTTTAAATCCTTTTCGAAGACTTACTTCAGTATATTTTTGGACGATAGCTGTCATTCATAACTGTGCAGGTTAGTGAATTACAGTGCCCCTGAGCTCCTTTCTTCAACTCGCTTTCTTGTGAGCTGGCCGCAAAACCGCAGGATTGCTTCAGACCCTAATCTGTTTCCGGCAGGGCACGCTGAGCCTTTCCTTAATTCCTCTTCCTGGTGGTAAATGAGCGTTCCATTTGCCCGTGCAGACACCTACAGCTAGTCTCTCATTGGTTCTCCCTATTCCTGTTCATCTTGCGCAGAAATTGCAAAATGTGCGAAACAGGAGGTTAAAGGCACTGACTCTCCTAGTGGGGAGAGTGTTAGCAAAGCGTCTGGAATGGTGAACCAGTGTTCCAGGGGACGAAAACTGAGATGCATTTGAAAACGTTTCCCAATCACACGGTGGACCATACGCTGGGTTTCCCATGCATGTTTTACCTGAAGGAAGAATCCCTTAAACCTGGAGAGTTGGGACCCATGGAATGGGTACCATGCAGTATGACTTCAAAGGGTCTGCGTTTGCTCACCGAACCTCACCAATGCTATCAGCCCGAAGTGTCCAGCCTTATGTCTCACCCAGCTCTGGGTGTAGATGTGGTGAATCCAGGTTGCATCGCAAACCCTGAATGAATTATTTAAGAAGTGCTCTCTATTTCACTGTCATTGTGTTTTGTTTTTGAAATTTATTTCGATAATGGGATTTATCGGATTTTCACTGCTGCGTTTAGGCCGCTGTACACACGCTTTATTTCCTTATGGAGACATATAAATCCTTGGGTTTTAAGATTCTTACTTGTCAGGTATATTCCCAGGCGTTGAATATGGGGTGTTGAGTCCATTTCGTTGAGCAAGGAGCAGGTTTTGTCTATTATATATTTGGCTTATGGAAAGGTATCTGTGCTACTTTCAATCTCTGGTTTTATGTAGCACCCCAACTCACATTTCCCCATAAGCAAGCATAAGTTGGTTTTCTAAATTTGAGACCCTGTTCTGTTTTGTAATTCAGTTCATGTGTAGTCAAGTTTACATTCCGTGTATTAGTGATATCTTATGATGTTTCTTTTCCTGTGTGACTTATTTCTCGTACAATCATCGTACTTGAATCCACTCATTATGCCGCTACCGGCCTGATGACGTAGATTTCATTGCTGAGTGATATTCCATTGTACGTGCGTACCACACTTCTTTATCCATTTTTTGCTTTCTTGAATATTTAACTTGTACCGTAGACGAGGTTCTTGTAAACAGAGCCATCCCAAATATTGCGGTGGCTGTGTGATTTTGATTTTAATTTCCCTAAGCTATAGGACCATAAGTGGAAGTGCCATAGGCTGTGTTGCTTTGTTTCCTACGTGTTTCAGGAAACACCATACACTTCTCCAGAGTGGCTGTTGGCAATTTACATCCCGCCCGTCAGCATAACAAGGCTCCCTGTTCTCCATGACCTGTCCTGCCTTTCTGGATTTTACACTTTTTTCAGATGGCCCTTTTGACCGGGAGGCAGTGAGACTTCATTGTAGTGCAGATTTCCTTTACACGCTTGCTTGGTTGGCCAAAAAGGGCGTATGCGTTTTTTCCTGAATATATACAGGTAAAAACGCATACGCCCTTTTTGGCCAAGTGCATCATTGTCGACATTCTACCTCTTTTCCTATGCTTTAAGTGCAATTCCAGTCTACCCCCTGAAATGGTTTTCCTGAAATTCTGCCCCGCTTTCAAGTCCTCTTCGAAGACTTACTTCAGTACATTTTTGGACGATAGCTGTCATTCATAACTCTGCAGGTTTGTGAATTACAGTGCCCCTGAGCTCCTTTCTTCAACTCGCTTTCTTGTGAGCTGGCCGCAAAACCGCAGGATTGCTTCAGGCCCTAATCTGTTTCTGGCAGGGCATGCTGAACCTTTGGTTAACTCCTCTTCCTGGTGGGAAATGAGCGTTCCATTTGCCCGTGCAGACACCTACAGCTAGTCTCTCATTGGTTCTCCCTATTCCTGTTCATCTTGCGCAGAAATTGCAAACTGTGCCAAACAGGAGGTTAAAGGCACTGACCCTCCAAGTGGGGAGAGTGTTAGTAAAGCGTCTGGAATGGTGAACCCGAGTACCAGGGTTCGAAAACTGAGATGCATTTGAAAACGTTTCCCAATCACATGGTGGACCATACTCTGGGTTTCCCATGCATGTTTTAGCTGAAGGAAGAATCCCTTAAACCTGGAGAGTTGGGACCCATGGAATGGGTACCATGCAGTATGACTTCAAAGGGTCTGCGTTTGCTCACCGAACCTCACCAATGCTATCAGCCCGAAGTGTCCAGCCTTATGTCTCACCCAGCTCTGGGTGTAGATGTGGTAAATCCAGGTTGCATCACAAGCGCTGAATGAATTATTTAAGAATTGCTCTCTATTTCACTGTCATTGTGTTTTGTTTTTGAAATTTATTTTGATAATGGGATTTATCGGATTTTCACTGCTGCGTTTAGGCCGCTGTACACACGCTTGATTTCCTTATGGAGACATATAAATCCTTGGGTTTTAAGATTCTTACTTGTCAGGTATCTTCCCAGGCGTTGAATATGGGGTGTTGAGTCCATTTCGTTGAGCAAGGAGTAGGTCTTGTCTGTTATATATTTGGCTTATGGAAAGGTATCTGTGCTAATTTCAATCTCTGGTTTTATGCAGCACCCCAACTCACCTTTCCCCATAAGCAAGCATAAGTTGGATTTCTAAATTTGAGACCCTGTTCTGTTTTGTAATTCAGTTCATGTGTAGTCAAGTTTACATTCCGTGTATTAGTGATATCTTATTAAGTTTCTTTTCCTGTGTGACTTATTTCTCGTAGAATCATCGTACCTGAATCCACTCATTATGCCGCTACGGGCCTGATGACGTAGATTTCATTGCTGAGTGATATTCCATTTTACGTGCGTACCACAACTTATTTATCCATTTTTTGCTTTCTCGGATATTTAACTTGTACCGTAGACGAGGTTCTTGTAAACAGAGCCGTCCCAAACTTTGGGGTGGCTGAGTGTTTTTCATTTTAATTTCCCTAAGCTATAGGACCATAAGTGGAAGTGCCATAGGCTGTGTTGCTTTGTTTCCTACGTGTTTCAGGAAACACCATACACTTCTCCTGAGTGGCTGTTGGCAATTTACATCCCGCCCATCAGCATAACAAGGCTCCCTGTTCTCCATGACCTGTCCTGCCTTTCTGGATTTTACACTTTTTTCAGATGGCCCTTTTGACCGGGGGGCAGTGAGACTTCATTGTAGTGCAGATTTCCTTTACACGCTTGCTTGGTTGGCCAAAAAGTGCGTATGCGTTTTTTCCTGAATATATTCAGGAAAAAACGCATACGCCCTTTATGGCCAAATGCATCATTGTCGACATTCTGCCTCTTTTCCTATGCTTTAAGTGCAATTCCAGTCTACCCCCTGAAATCGTTTTCCTGAAATTCTGCCCCGCTTTCAAGTCCTCTTCGAAGACTTACTTCAGTATATTTTTGGATGATAGCTGTCATTCATAACTCTGCAGGTTTGTGAATTACAGTGCCCCTGAGCTCCTTTCTTCAACTCGCTTTCTTGTGAGCTGGCCGCAAAACCGCAGGATTGCTTCAGGCCCTAATCTGTTTCCGGCAGGGCACGCTGAGCCTTTGGTTAATTCCTCTTCCTTGAGGGAAAAGAGCGTTCCATTTGCCCGTGCAGACACCTACAGCTAGTCTCTCATTGGTTCTCCCTATTCCTGTTCATCTTGCGCAGAAATTGCAAACTGTGCCAAGCAGGAGGTTAAAGGCACTCACTCTCCAAGTGGGGAGAGTGTTAGTAAAGCGTCTGGAATGGTGAACCCGAGTTCCAGGGTTCGAAAACTGAGATGCATTTGAAAACGTTTCCCAATCCACGGTGGACCATACTCTGGGTTTCCCGTGCATATTTTAGCTAAAGGAAGAATCCCTTAAACCTGGAGAGTTGGGACCCATGGAATGGTTACCATGCAGTATGACTTCAAAGGGTCTGCGTTTGCTCACCGAACCTCACCAATGCTATCAGCCCGAAGTGTCAAGCCTTATGTCTCACCCAGCTCTGGGTGTAGATGTGGTAAATCCAGGTTGCATCACAAGCCCTGAATGAATTATTTAAGAATTGCTCTCTATTTCACTGTCATTGTGTTTTGTTTTTGAAATTTATTTTGATAATTGGATTTATCGGATTTTCACTGCTGCGTTTAGGCCGCTGTACGCACGCTTGATTTCCTTATGGAGATATATAAATCCATGGGTTTTAAGATTCTTACTTGTCAGGTATATTCCCAGGCTTTGAGTCCATTTCGTTGAGCAAGGAGTAGGGCTTGTCTATTATATATTTGGCTTATGGAACGGTATCTGTGCTAATTTCAATCTCTGGTTTTATGCAGCACCCCAACTCACCTTTCCCCATAAGCAAGCATAAGTTGGTTTTCTAAATTTGAGACCCTGTTCTGTTTTGTAATTCAGTTCATGGGTAGCCAAGTTTACATTCCGTGTATTAGTCATATCTTATGATGTTTCTTTTTCTGTGTGACTTATTTCTCGTAGAATCATCATACCTGAATCCACTCATTATGCCGCTACGGGCCTGATGAAGTAGATTTCATTGCTGAGTGATATTCCATTGTACGTGCGTACCACAACTTCTTTATCCATTTTTTGCTTTCTGGGATATTTTACTTGTACCGTAGACGAGGTTCTTGTAAACAGAGCCGTCCCAAACTCTGGGGTGGCTGTGTGTTTTTGATTTTAATTTCCCTAAGCTATAGGACCATAAGTGGAAGTGACATAGGTTGTGTTGCTTTGTTTCCTACGTGTTTCTGGAAACACCATACACTTCTCCAGAGTGGTTGTTGGCAATTTACATCCCGCCCATCAGCATGACAAGGCTCCCTGTTCTCCATGACCTGTCCTGCCTTTCTGGATTTTACACTTTTTTCAGATGGCCCTTTTGACTGGGGGGGCAGTGAGACTTCATTGTAGTGCAGATTTCCTTTACAGGCTTGCTTGGTTGGCCAAAAAGGGCGTATGCGTTTTTTCCTGAATATATTCAGGAAAAAACGCATACGCCCTTTTTGGCCAAGTGCATCGTTGTCGACATTCTGCCTCTTTTCCTATGCTTTTAGTACAATTCCAGTCTACCCCCTGAAATCGTTTTCCTGAAATTCTGCCCCGCATTCAAGTCCTCTTCGAAGACTTACTTCAATACATTTTTGGACGATAGCTGTCATTCATAACTCTGCAGGTTTGTGAATTACAGTGCCCCTGAGCTCATGTCTTCAACTCGTTTTCTTGTGAGCTGGCCGCAAAACCGCAGGATTGCTTCAGGCCGTAATCTCTTTCCGGCAGGGCTTGCTGAGCCTTTGTTTAATTCCTCTTCCTGGTCGGAAATGAGCGTTCCTTTTGCCCGTGCAGGCACCTACAGCTAGTCTCTCATTGGTTCTCCCTATTCCTGTACATCTTGCGCAGAAATTGCAAACTGTGCCAAACAGGAGGTTAATGGCACTGACTCTCCAAGTGGGGAGAGTGTTAGTAAAGCGTCTGGAATGGTGAACCCGAGTACCAGGGGACGAAAACTGAGATGCATTTGAAAACGTTTCCCGGTCACACAGTGCAGTGTACTGTGGGTTTCCCATGCATGTTTTAGCTGAAGGAAGAATCCCTTAAACCTGGAGAGTTGGGACCCATGGAATGGGTACCATGCAGTTTGACTACAAAGGGTCTGCGTTTGCTCACCGAACCTCACCAATGCTATCAGCCCGAAGTGTCCAGCCTTATGTCTCACCCAGCTCTGGGTGTAGATGTGGTAAATTCAGGTTGCATCACAAGCCCTGAATGAATTATTTAAGAATTGCTCTCTATTTCACTGTCATTGTGTTTTGTTTTTGAAATTTATTTTGATAATGGGATTTATCGGATTTTCACTGCTGCATTTAGGCCGTTGTACACACGCTTGATTTCCTTATGGAGACATATAAATCCATGGGTTTTAAGATTCTTACTTGTCAGGTATCTTGCAAGGCGTTGAATATGGGGTGTTGAGTCCATTTCGTTGAGCAAGGAGTAGGTCTTGTCTATTATATATTTGGCTTATGGAACGGTATCTGTGCTAATTTCAATCTCTGGTTTTATGCAGCACCCCAACTCACCTTTCCCCATTAGCAAGCATAAGTTGGTTTTCTAAATTTGAGACCCTGTTCTGTTTTGTAATTCAGTTTATGTGTAGCCAAGTTTACATTCCGTGTATTACTTATATATTATGATGTTTCTTTTTCTGGGTGACGTATTTCTCGTAGAATCATCGTACCTGAATCCACTCATTATGCCGCTATGGGCCTGAAGACGTAGATTTCTTTGCTGAGTGATACTCCATTGTACGTGCGTACCAGAACTTCTTTATCCATTTTTTCCTTTCTTGGATATTTAACTTGTACCGTAGACAAGGTTCTTGTAAACAGAGCCATCCCAAACTTTGGGGTGGCTGTGTGTTTGTGATTTTAATTACCCTAAGCAATAGGACCATATTGGAAGTGACATAGGCTGTGTTGCTTTGTTTCCTACGTGTTTCAGGATACACCATACATTTCTCCAGAGTGGCTGTTGGCAATTTACATCCCGCCCATCAGCATAACAAGGCTCCCTGTTCTCCAAGACCTGTCCTGCCTTTCTGGATTTTACACTTTTTTCAGATGGCCCTTTTGACCGGGGGGCAGTGAGACTTCATTGTAGTGCAGATTTCCTTTACACGCTTGCTTGGTTGGCCAAAAAGGGCGTATGCGTTTTTTCCTGAATATATTCAGGAAAAAACGCATACGCCCTTTTTGGCCAAGTGCATCATTGTCGACATTCTGCCTCTTTTCCTATGCTTTAAGTGCAATTCCAGTCTACCCCCTGAAATCGTTTTCCTGAAATTCTGCCCCGCTTTCAAGTCCTCTTTGAAGACTTACTTCAGTACATTTTTGAACGATAGCTGTCATTCATAACTCTGCAGGTTTGTGAATTACAGTGCCCCTGAACTCCTTTCTTCAACTCCTTTTCTTGTGAGCTGGCCGCAAAACCGCAGGATTGCTTCAGGCCGTAATATATTTCCGGCCGGGCACGCTGAGTCTTTGGTTAATTCCACTTCCTGGTGGGAAATGATCGTTCAATTTGCCCGTGCAGACACCAACAGCTAGTCTCTCATTGGTTCTACCTATGCCTGTTCATCTTGCGCAGAAATTGCAAACTGTGCCAAACAGGAGGTTAAATGCACTGACTCTCCAAGTGGGGAGAGTGTTAGTAAAGCGTATGGAATGGTGAACCAGAGTACCAGGGGACGAAAACTGAGATGCATTTGAAAACGTTTCCCGGTCACACAGTGCACTGTACTGTGGGTTTCCCATGCATGTTTTAGCTGAAGGAAGAATCCCTTAAACCTGGAGAGTTGGGACCCATGGAATGGGTACCATGCAGTATGACTTCAAAGGGTCTGCGTTTGCTCACCGAACCTCACCAATGCTATCAGCCCGAAGTGCCCAGCCTTATGTCTCACCCAGCTCTGGGTGTAGATGTGGTAAATCCAGGTTGCATCACAAGCCCTGAATGAATTATTTAAGAATTGCTCTCTATTTCACTGTCATTGTGTTTTGTTTTTGAAATTTATTTTGATAATGGGATTTATCGGGTTTTCACTGCTGCATTTAGACCGCTGTACACACGCTTGATTTCCTTAAGGAGACATATAAATCCATGGGTTTTAAGATTCTTACTTGTCAGGTATCTTGCCAGGCGTTGAATATGGTGTGTTGAGTCCATTTCGTTGAGCAAGTAGTAGGGCTTGTCTATTATATATTTGGCTTATGGAACGGTATCTGTGCTAATTTCAATCTCTGGTTTTATGCAGCACCCCAACTCACCTTTCCCCATAAGCAAGCATAAGTTGGTTTTCTAAATTTGAGACCCTCTTCTGTTTTGTAATTCAGTTTATGTGTAGCCAAGTTTACATTCCGTGTATTACTGATATATTATGATGTTTCTTTTTCTGTGTGACGTATTTCTCGTAAAATCATCGTACCTGAATCCACTCATTATGCCGCTACGGGCCTGAAGATGTAGATTTCATTGCTGAGTGATATTCCATTGTACGTGCGTACCAGAACTTCCTTATCCATTTTTTCCTTTCTCGGATATTTAACTTGTACCGTAGACAAGGTTCTTGTAAACAGAGCCATCCCAAACTTTGGGGTGGCTGTGTGTTTGTGATTTTAATTTCCCTAAGCTATAGGACCATAAGTGGAAGTGCCATAGGCTGTGTTGCTTTGTTTCCTACGTGTTTCTGGAAACACCATACACTTCTCCAGAGTGGTTGTTGGCAATTTACATCCCGCCCATCAGCATGACAAGGCTCCCTGTTCTCCATGACCTGTCCTGACTTTCTGGATTTTACATTTTTTTCAGATGGCCCTTTTGACCGGGGGGCAGTGAGACTTCATTGTAGTGCAGATTTCCATTACACGCTTGCTTGGTTGGCCAAAAAGGGCGTATGCGTTTTTTCCTCAATATATTCAGGAAAAAACGCATACGCCCTTTTTGGCCAAGTGCATCGTTGTCGACATTCTGCCTCTTTTCCTATGCTTTTAGTACAATTCCAGTCTACCCCCTGAAATCGTTTTCCTGAAATTCTGCCCCGTTTTCAAGTCCTCTTGGAAGACTTACTTAAATATATTTTTGGACGATAGCTGTCATTCATAACTCTGCAGGTTTGTGAATTACAGTGCCCTGAGCTCATGTCTTCAACTCGCTTTCTTGTGAGCTGGCCGCAAAACCGCAGGATTGTTTCAGGCCAATGTCTCTTTCCGGCAGCGCATGTTGAGCCTTTGTTTAATTCCTCTTCCTGGTCGGAAATGAGCGTTCCTTTTGCCCGTGCAGGCACCTACAGCTAGTCTCTCATTGGTTCCCCCTATTCCTGTACATCTTGCGCAGAAATTGCAAACTGTGCCAAACAGGAGGTTAATGGCACTGACTCTCCAAGTGGGGAGAGTGTTAGTAAAGCGTCTGGAATGGTGAACCCGAGTACCAGGGGACGAAATCTGAGATGCATTTGAAAACATTTCCCGGTCACACAGTGCACTGTACTGTGGGTTTCCCATGCATGTTTTAGCTGAAGGAAGAATCCCTTAAACCTGGAGAGTTGGGACCCATGGAATGGGTACCATGCAGTATGACTTCAAAGGGTCTGCGTTTGCTCACCGAACCTCACCAATGCTATCAGCCCGAAGTGTCCAGCCTTATGTCTCACCCAGCTCTGGGTGTAGATGTGGGAAATCCAGGTTGCATCACAAGCCCTGTATGAATTATTTAAGAATTGCTCTCTATTTCACTGTCATTGTGTTTTGTTTTTGAAATTTATTTTGATAATGGGATTTATCGGATTTTCACTGCTGCGTTTAGGCCGCTGTACACACGCTTGATTTCCTTATGGAGACATATAAATCCATGGGTTTTAAGATTCTTACTTGTCAGGTATCTTGCCAGGCGTTGAATATGGGGTGTTGAGTCCATTTCGTTGAGCAAGGAGTAGGTCTTGTCTATTATATATTTGGCTTATGGAACGGTATCTGTGCTAATTTCAATCTCTGGTTTTATGCAGCACCCCAACTCACCTTTCCCCATAAGCAAGCATAAGTTGGTTTTCTAAATTTGAGACCCTCTTCTGTTTTGTAATTCAGTTTATGTGTAGCCAAGTTTACATTCCGTGTATTACTGATATATTATGATGTTTCTTTTTCTGTGTGACGTATTTCTCGTAAAATCATCGTACCTGAATCCACTCATTATGCCGCTACGGGCCTGAAGACGTAGATTTCATTGCTGAGTGATATTCCATTGTACGTGCGTACCAGAACTTCCTTATCCATTTTTTCCTTTCTCGGATATTTAACTTGTACCGTAGACAAGGTTCTTGTAAACAGAGCCATCCCAAACTTTGGGGTGGCTGTGTGTTTGTGATTTTAATTTCCCTAAGCTATAGGACCATAAGTGGAAGTGCCATAGGCTGTGTTGCTTTGTTTCCTACGTGTTTCTGGAAACACCATACACTTCTCCAGAGTGGTTGTTGGCAATTTACATCCCGCCCATCAGCATGACAAGGCTCCCTGTTCTCCATGACCTGTCCTGACTTTCTGGATTTTACATTTTTTTCAGATGGCCCTTTTGACCGGGGGGCAGTGAGACTTCATTGTAGTGCAGATTTCCATTACACGCTTGCTTGGTTGGCCAAAAAGGGCGTATGCGTTTTTTCCTCAATATATTCAGGAAAAAACGCATACGCCCTTTTTGGCCAAGTGCATCGTTGTCGACATTCTGCCTCTTTTCCTATGCTTTTAGTACAATTCCAGTCTACCCCCTGAAATAGTTTTCCTGAAATTCTGCCACGTTTTCAAGTCCTGTTGGAAGACTTACTTAAATATATTTTTGGACGATAGCTGTCATTCATAACTCTGCAGGTTTGTGAATTACAGTGCCCTGAGCTCATGTCTTCAACTCGCTTTCTTGTGAGCTGGCCGCAAAACCGCAGGATTGTTTCAGGCCAATGTCTCTTTCCGGCAGGGCATGCTGAGCCTTTGTTTAATTCCTCTTCCTGGTCGGAAATGAGCGTTCCTTTTGCCCGTGCAGGCACCTACAGCTAGTCTCTCATTGGTTCTCCCTATTCCTGTACATCTTGCGCAGAAATTGCAAACTCTGCCAAACAGGAGGTTAATGGCACTGACTCTCCAAGTGGGGAGAGTGTTAGTAAAGCGTCTGGAATGGTGAACCCGAGTACCAGGGGACGAAATCTGAGATGCATTTGAAAACATTTCCCGGTCACACAGTGCACTGTACTGTGGGTTTCCCATGCATGTTTTAGCTGAAGGAAGAATCCCTTAAACCTGGAGAGTTGGGACCCATGGAATGGGTACCATGCAGTATGACTTCAAAGGGTCTGCGTTTGCTCACCGAACCTCACCAATGCTATCAGCCCGAAGTGTCCAGCCTTATGTCTCACCCAGCTCTGGGTGTAGATGTGGGAAATCCAGGTTGCATCACAAGCCCTGTATGAATTATTTAAAAATTGCTCTCTATTTCACTGTCATTGTGTTTTGTTTTTGAAATTTATTTTGATAATGGGATTTATCGGATTTTCACTGCTGCGTTTAGGCCGCTGTACACACGCTTGATTTCCTTATGGAGACATATAAATCCATGGGTTTTAAGATTCTTACTTGTCAGGTATCTTGCCAGGCGTTGAATATGGGGTGTTGAGTCCATTTCGTTGAGCAAGGAGTAGGGCTTGTCTATTATATATTTGGCTTATGGAACGGTATCTGTGCTAATTTCAATCTCTGGTTTTATGCAGCACCCCAACTCACCTTTCCCCATAAGCAAGCATAAGTTGGTTTTCTAAATTTGAGACCCTGTTCTGTTTTGTAATTCAGTTCATGGGTAGCCAAGTTTACATTCCGTGTATTAGTCATATCTTATGATGTTTCTTTTTCTGTGTGACTTATTTCTCGTAGAATCATCATACCTGAATCCACTCATTATACCGCTACGGGCCTGAAGAAGTAGATTTCATTGCTGAGTGATATTCCATTGTACGTGCGTACCACAACTTCTTTATCCATTTTTTGCTTTCTGGGATATTTTACTTGTACCGTAGACGAGGTTCTTGTAAACAGAGCCGTCCCAAACTCTGGGGTGGCTGTGTGTTTTTGATTTTAATTTCCCTAAGCTATAGGACCATAAGTGGAAGTGACATAGGCTGTGTTGCTTTGTTTCCCACGTGTTTCTGGAAACACCATACACTTCTCCAGAGTGGTTGTTGGCAATTTACATCCCGCCCATCAGCATGACAAGGCTCCCTGTTCTCCATGACCTGTCCTGCCTTTCTGGATTTTACACTTTTTTCAGATGGCCCTTTTGACCGGGGGGGCAGTGAGACTTCATTGTAGTGCAGATTTCCTTTACACGCTTGCTTGGTTGGCCAAAAAGGGCGTATGCGTTTTTTCCTGAATATATTCAGGAAAAAACGCATACGCCCTTTTTGGCCAAGTGCATCGCTGTCGACATTCTGCCTCTTTTCCTATGCTTTTAGTACAATTCCAGTCTACCCCCTGAAATCGTTTTCCTGAAATTCTGCCCCGCATTCAAGTCCTCTTCGAAGACTTACTTCAATACATTTTTGGACGATAGCTGTCATTCATAACTCTGCAGGTTTGTGAATTACAGTGCCCCTGAGCTCATGTCTTCAACTCGTTTTCTTGTGAGCTGGCCGCAAAACCGCAGGATTGCTTCAGGCCGTAATCTCTTTCCGGCAGGGCTTGCTGAGCCTTTGTTTAATTCCTCTTCCTGGTCGGAAATGAGCGTTCCTTTTGCCCGTGCAGGCACCTACAGCTAGTCTCTCATTGGTTCTCCCTATTCCTGTACATCTTGCGCAGAAATTGCAAACTCTGCCAAACAGGAGGTTAATGACACTGACTCTCCAAGTGGGGAGAGTGTTAGTAAAGCGTCTGGAATGGTGAACCCGAGTACCAGGGGACGAAAACTGAGATGCATTTGAAAACGTTTCCCGGTCACACAGTGCACTGTACTGTGGGTTTCCCATGCATGTTTTAGCTGAAGGAAGAATCCCTTAAACCTGGAGAGTTGGGACCCATGGAATGGGTACCATGCAGTTTGACTTCAAAGGGTCTGCGTTTGCTCACCGAACCTCACCAATGCTATCAGCCCGAAGTGTCCAGCCTTATGTCTCACCCAGCTCTGGGTGTAGATGTGGTAAATCCAGGTTGCATCACAAGCCCTGAATGAATTATTTAAGAATTGCTCTCTATTTCACTGTCATTGTGTTTTGTTTTTGAAATTTATTTTGATAATGGGATTTATCGGTTTTTCACTGCTGCATTTAGGCCGTTGTACACACGCTTGATTTCATTATGGAGACATATAAATCCATGGGTTTTAAGATTCTTACTTGTCAGGTATCTTGCCAGGCGTTGAATATGGGGTGTTGAGTCCATTTCGTTGAGCAAGGAGTAGGTCTTGTCTATTATATATTTGGCTTATGGAACGGTATCTGTGCTAATTTCAATCTCTGGTTTTATGCAGCACCTCAATTCACCTTTCCCCATTAGCAAGCATAAGTTGGTTTTCTAAATTTGAGACCCTGTTCTGTTTTGTAATTCAGTTTATGTGTAGCCAAGTTTACATTCCGTGTATTACTTATATATTATGATGTTTCTTTTTCTGGGTGACGTATTTCTCGTAGAATCATCGTACCTGAATCCACTCATTATGCCGCTATGGGCCTGAAGACGTAGATTTCTTTGCTGAGTGATATTCCATTGTACGTGCGTACCACAACTTCTTTATCCATTTTTTGCTTTCTGGGATATTTTACTTGTACCGTAGACGAGGTTCTTGTAAACAGAGCCGTCCCAAACTCTGGGGTGCCTGTGTGTTTTTGATTTTAATTTCCCTAAGCTATAGGACCATAAGTGGAAGTGCCATAGGCTGTGTTGCTTTGTTTCCTACGTGTTTCTGGAAACACCATACACTTCTCCAGAGTGGTTGTTGGCAATTTACATCCCGCCCATCAGCATGACAAGGCTCCCTGTTCTCCATGACCTGTCCTGACTTTCTGGAGTTTACATTTTTTTCAGATGGCCCTTTTGACCGGGGGGCAGTGAGACTTCACTGTAGTGCAGATTTCCTTTACACGCTTGCTTGGTTGGCCAAAAAGAGCGTATGCGTTTTTTCCTGAATATATTCAGGAAAAACCGCATACGCCCTTTTTGGCCAAGTGCATCATTGTCGACATTCTCCCTCTTTTCCTATGCTTTTAGTACAATTCCACTCTACCCCCTGAAATCGTTTTCCTGAAATTCTGCCCCGCTTTCAAGTCCTCTTCGAAGACTTACTTCAATACATTTTTGGATGATAGCTGTCATTCATAACTCTGCAGGTTTGTGAATTACAGTGCCCCTGAGCTCATTTCTTCAACTCGCTTTCTTGTGAGCTGGCCGCAAAACCGCAGGATTGCTTCAGGCCCTAATCGCTTTCCCGCAGGGCACGCTGAGCCTTTGGTTAATTCCTCTTCCTGGTGGGAAATGAGCGTTCCATTTGCCCGTGCAGACACCTACAGCTAGTCTCTCATTGCTTCTCCCTATTCCTGTTCATCTTGCGCAGAAATTGCAAACTGTGCCAAACAGGAGGTTAATGGCACTGACTCTCCAAGTGGGGAGAGTGTTAGTAAAGCGTTCAAATGTTGAACCCGAGTACCAGGGGACGAAAACTGAGATGCATTTGAAAACGTTTCCCAATCACATGGTGGACCATACTCTGGGTTTCCCATGCATGTTTTAGCTGAAGGAAGAATCCCTTAAACCTGGAGAGTTGGGACCAATGGAATGGGTACCATGCAGTGTGACTTCAAAGGGTCTGCGTTTGCTCACCGAACCTCACCAATGCTATCAGCCCGAAGTGTCCAGCCTTATGTCTCACCCAGCTCTGGGTGTAGATGTGGTAAATCCAGGTTGCATCACAAGCCCTGAATGAATTATTTAAGAATTGCTCTCTATTTCACTGTCATTGTGTTTTGTTTTTGAAATTCATTTTGATAATGGGATTTATCGGATTTTCACTGCTGCTTTTAGGCCACTGTACACACGCTTGATTTCCTTATGGAGACATATAAATCCATGGGTTTTAAGATTCTTACTTGTCAGGTATCTTCCCAGGCGTTGAATATAGGTTGTTGAGTCCATTTCGTTGAGCAAGGAGTAGGTTTTGTCTATTATATATTTGGCTAATGGAACGGTATCTGTGCTAATTTCAATCTCTGGTTTTATGCAGCATCCCAACTGACCTTTCCCCATAAGCAAGCATAAGTTGGTTTGCTAAATTTGAGAACCTGTTCTGTTTTGAAGTTCAGTTCATGGGTAGCCAAGTTTACATTCCGTGTATTAGTGATAACTTATGATGTTTCTTTTTCTGTCTGACTTATTTCTCATAGAATCATCGTACCTGAATCCACTCATTATGCCGCTACGGTCCTGATGACGTAGATTTCATTGCTGAGTGATATTCCATTGTACGTGCGTACCACAACTTCTTTATCCATTTTATGCTTTCTCGGATATTTAACTTCTACCGTAGATGAGGTTCTTGTAAACAGAGCCATCCCAAACTTTGGGGTGGCTCTGTGTTTTTGATTTTAATTTCCCTAAGCTATAGGACCATAAGTGGAAGTGACATAGGCTGTGTTGCTTTGTTTCCTACGTGTTTCAGGAAACACCATACACTTTTCCAGAGTGGCTGTTGGCAATTTAAATCCGCCCATCAGCATAACAAGGCTCACTGTTCTCCATGACCTGTCCTGCCTTTCTGGATTTTACACATTTTTCAGATGGCCCTTTTGACCGGGGGGCAGTGAGACTTCATTGTAGTGCAGATTTCCTTTACACGCTTGCTTGGTTGGCCAAAAAGTGCGTATGCGTTGTTTCCTGAATATATTCAGGAAAAAACGCATACGCCGTTTTTGGCCAAGTGCATCATTGTCGACATTCTGCCTCTTTTCCTATGCTTTAAGTGCAATTCCAGTCTACACCCTGAAATCGTTTTACTGAAATTCTGCCCCGCTTTCAAGTCCTCTTCGAAGACTTACTTCTATACATTTTTGGACGATAGCTGTCATTCATAACTCTGCAGGTTTCTGAATTACACTGCCCCTGAGCTCCTTTCTTCAACTCGCTTTCTTGTGAGCTGGCCGCAAAACCGCAGGATTGCTTCAGGCCCTAATCTCTTTACAGCAGGGCACGCTGAGCCTTTGTTTAATTCCTCTTCCTGGTGGGAAATGAGTGTTCCATTTGCCCGTGCAGACACCTACAGCTAGTCTCTCATTGCTTCTCCCTATTCCTGTTCATCTTGCGCAGAAATTGCAAAGTGTGCCAAACAGGAGGTTAAATGCACTGACTCTCCAAGTGGGGAGAGTGTTAGTAAAGCGTCTGGAATGGTGAACCCGAGTACCAGGGGACGAAAACTGAGATGCTTTTGAAAACGTTTCCCAATCACACGGTGGACCATACTATGTGTTTCCCATGCATGTTTTAGCTGAAGGAAGAATCCCTTAAACCTGGAAATTTGGAACCCATGGAATGGGTAACATGCAGTATTACTTCAAAGGGTCTGCGTTTGCTCACCGAACCTCACCAATGCTATCAGCCTGAAGTGTCCAGCCTTATGTCTCACCCAGCGCTGGGTGTAGATGTGGGAAATCCAGGTTGCATCACAAGCCCTGAATGAATTATTTAAGAATTGCTCTCTATTTCACTGTCATTTTGTTTTGTTTTTGAAATTTATTTTGATAATGGGATTTATCGGATTTTCACTGCTGTGTTTAGGCCGCTGTACACACGCTTGATTTCCTTATGTAGACATATAAATCCATGGGTTTTAAGATTCTTACTTGTCAGGTATCTTGCCAGGCGTTGAATATGGGGTGTTGAGTCCATTTCGTTGAGCAAGGAGTAGGTCTTGTCTATTATATATTTGGCTTATGGAACGGTATCTGTGCTAACTTCAATCTCTGGTTTTATGCAGCACCCCAACTCACCTTTCCCCATAAGCAAGCATAAGTTGGTTTTCTAAATTTGAGACCCTCTTCTGTTTTGTAATTCAGTTCATGGGTAGCCAAGTTTACATTCCGTGTATTAGTGATATCTTATGATGTTTCTTTTTCTGTGTGACTTATTTCTCGTAGAATCATCATACCTGAATCCACTCATTATGCCGCTACGGGCCTGATGACGTAGATTTCATTGCTGAGTGATATTCCATTGTACGTGCGTACCACAACTTCTTTATCCATTTTTTACTTTCTGGGATATTTTACTTGTACCGTAGACGAGGTTCCTGTAAACAGAGCCATCCCAAACTCTGGGGTGGCTGTGTGTTTTTGATTTTAATTTCCCTAAGCTATAGGACCATAAGTGGAAGTGCCATAGGCTGTGTTGCTTTGTTTCCTACGTGTTTCTGGAAACACCATACACTTCTCCAGAGTGGTTGTTGGCAATTTACATCCCGCCCATCAGCATGACAAGGCTCCCTGTTCTCCATGACCTGTCCTGCCTTTCTGGATTTTACACTTTTTTCAGATGGCCCTTTTGACCGGGGGGGCAGTGAGACTTCATTGTAGTGCAGATTTCCTTTACACGCTTGCTTGGTTGGCCAAAAAGGGCGTATGCGTTTTTTCCTGAATATATTCAGGAAAAAACGCATACGCCCTTTTTGGCCAAGTGCATCATTGTCGACATTCTGCCTCTTTTCCTATGCTTTTAGTACAATTCCAGTCTACCCCCTGAAATCGTTTTCCTGAAATTCTGCCCCGCTTTCAAGTCCTCTTCGAAGACTTACTTCAATACATTTTTGGACGATAGCTGTCATTCATAACTCTGCAGGTTTGTGAATTACAGAGCCCCTGAGCTCATGTCTTCAAATCGATTTCTTGTGAGCTGGCCGCAAAACCGCAGGATTGCTTCAGTCCAAAGTCTCTTTCCGGCAGGGCACGCTGAGCCTTTGTTTAATTCCTCTTCCTGGTCGGAAATGTGCGTTCCATTTGCCCGTTCAGACACCTACAGCTAGTCTCTCATTGCTTCTCCCTATTCCTGTTCATCTTGCGCAGAAATTGCAAAGTGTGCCAAACAGGAGGTTAAATGCACTGACTCTCCAAGTGGGGAGAGTGTTAGTAAAGCGTCTGGAATGGTGAACCCGAGTACCAGGGGACGAAAACTGAGATGCATTTGAAAACATTTACCGGTCACACAGTGCACTGTACTGTGGATTTCCCATGCATGTTTTAGCTGAAGGAAGAATCCCTTAAACCTGGAGAGTTGGGACCCATGGAATGGGTACCATGCAGTATGACTTCAAAGGGTCTGCGTTTGCTCACCGAACCTCACCAATGCTATCAGCCCGAAGTGTCCAGCCTTATGTCTCACCCAGCTCTGGGTGTAGATGTGGAAAATCCAGGTTGCATCACAAGCCCTGAATGAATTATTTAAGAATTGCTCTCTATTTCACTGTCATTTCGTTTTGTTTTTGAAATTTATTTTGATAATGGGATTTATCGGATTTTCACTGCTACGTTTAGGCCGCTGTACACACGCTTGATTTCCTTATGGAGACATATAAATCCATGGGTTTTAAGATTCTTACTTGTCAGGTATCTTGCCAGGCGTTGAATATGGGGTGTTGAGTCCATTTCGTTGAGCAAGGAGTAGGGCTTGTCTATTATATATTTGGCTTATGGAACGGTATCTGTGCTAATTTCAATCTCTGGTTTTATGCAGCACCCCAACTCACCTTTCCCCATATGCAAGCATAAGTTGGTTTTCTAAATTTGAGACCCTGTTCTGTTTTGTAATTCAGTTCATGTGTATCCAACTTTACATTCCGTGTATTAGTGATATCTTATGATGTTTCTTTTTCTGTGTGACTTATTTCTCGTAGAATCATCGTACCTGAATCCACTCATTATGCCGCTACGGGCCTGATGACGTAGATTTCATTGCTGAGTGATATTCCATTGTACGTGCGTACCACAACTTCTTTATCCATTTTTTGCTTTCTGGGATATTTTACTTGTACCATAGATGAGGTTCTTGTAAACAGAGCCGTCCCAAACTCTGGGGTGGCTGTGTGTTTTTGATTTTAATTTCCCTAAGCTATAGGACCATAAGTGGAAGTGCCATAGGCTGTGTTGCTTTGTTTCCTACGTGTTTCTGGAAACACCATACACTTCTCCAGAGTGGTTGTTGGCAATTTACATCCCGCCCATCAGCATGACAAGGCTCCCTGTTCTCCATGACTTGTCTTGACTTTCTGGATTTTACATTTTTTTCAGATGACCCTTTTGACCAGGGAGCAGTGAGACTTCATTGTAGTGCAGATTTCCATTATATGCTTGCTTGGTTGGCCAAAAAGGGCGTATGCGTTTTTTCCTGAATATATTCAGGAAAAAACGCATACGCCCTTTCTGGCCAAGTGCATCATTGTCGACATTCTCCCTCTTTTCCTATGCTGTTAGTACAATTCCAGTCTACCCCCTGAAATCGTTTTCCTGAAATTCTGCCCCGCTTTCAAGTCCTCTTCGAAGACTTACTTCAATACATTTTTGGACGATAGCTGTCATTCATAACTCTGCAGGTTTGTGAATTACAGTGCCCCTGAGCTCATTTCTTCAACTCGCTTTCTTGTGAGCTGGCCGCAAAACCGCAGGATTGCTTCAGGCCCTAATCTGTTTCCGGCAGGGCACGCTGAGCCTTTGGTTAATTCCTCTTCCTGGTGGGAAATGAGCGTTCCATTTGCCCGTGCAGACACCTACAGCTAGTCTCTCATTGCTTCTCCCTATTCCTGTTCATCTTGCGCAGAAATTGCAAACTGTGCCAAACAGGAGGTTAATGGCACTGACTCTCCAAGTGGGGAGAGTGTTAGTAAAGCGTTCAAATGTTGAACCCGAGTACCAGGGTCGAAAACTGAGATGCATTTGAAAACGTTTCCCAATCACATGGTGGACCATACTCTGGGTTTCCCATACATGTTTTAGCTGAAGGAAGAATCCCTTAAACCTGGAGAGTTGGGACCCATGGAATGGGTACCATGCAGTATGACTTCAAAGGGTCTGCGTTTGTTCACCGAACCTCACCAATGCTATCAGCCCGAAGTGTCCAGCCTTATGTCTCATCCAGCTCTGGGTGTAGATGTGGTAAATACAGGTTGCATCACAAGCCCTGAATGAATTATTTAAGAATTGCTCTCTATTTCACTGTTATTGTGTTTTGTTTTTGAAATTCATTTTGATAATGGGATTTATCGGATTTTCACTGCTGCTTTTAGGCCACTGTACACACGCTTGATTTCCTTATAGAGACATATAAATCCATGGGTTTTAATATTCTTACTTGTCAGGTATCTTCCCAGGCGTTGAATATAGGGTGTTGAGTCCATTTCGTTGAGCAAGGAGTAGGTTTTGTCTATTATATATTTGGCTTATGGAACGGTATCTGTGCTAATTTCAATCTCTGGTTTTATGCAGCATCCCAACTGACCTTTTCCCATAAGCAAGCATAAGTTGGTTTTCTAAATTTGAGACCCTGTTCTGTTTTGTAATTCAGTTCATGGGTAGCCAAGTTTACATTCCGTGTATTAGTGATAACTTATGATGTTTCTTTTTCTGTCTGACTTATTTCTCATAGAATCATCGTACCTGAATCCACTCATTATGCCGCTACGGTCCTGATGACGTAGATTTCATTGCTGAGTGATATTACATTGTACGTGTGTACCACAACTTCTTTATCCATTTTATGCTTTCTCGGATATTTAACTTCTACCGTAGATGAGGTTCTTGTAAACAGAGCCATCCCACACTTTGGGGTGGCTGTGTGTTTTTGATTTTAATTTCCCTAAGCTATAGGACCATAAGTGGAAGTGCCATAGGCTGTGTTGCTTTGTTTCCTACGTGTTTCCGGAAACACCATACAGTTTTCCAGAGTGGCTGTTGGCAATTTAAATCCGCCCATCAGCATAACAAGGCTCCCTGTTCTCCAAGACCTGTCCTGCCTTTCTGGATTTTACACTTTTTTCAGATGGCCCTTTTGACCGGGGGTCAGTGAGACTTCATTGTAGTGCGGATTTCCTTTACACGCTTGCTTCGTTTGCCAAAAAGGGCGTATGCATTTTTTCCTGAATATATTCAGGAAAAAACGCATACGCCCTTTTTGGCCCAGTGCATCATTGTCGACATTCTGCCTCTTTTCCTATGCTTTAAGTGCAATTCCAGTATACCCCCTGAAATCGTTTTCCTGAAATTCTGCCCCGCTTTCAAGTCCTATCCGAAGACTTCCTTCTATACATTTTTGGACGATAGCTGTCATTCATAACTCTGCAGGTTTGTGAATTACAGTGCCCCTGAGCTCCTTTCTTCAACTCCTTTTCTTGTGAGCTGGCCACAAAACCGCAGGATTGCTTCAGGCCCTAATATGTTTCCGGCCGGGCACGCTGAGCCTTTGGTTAATTCCTCTTCCTGGTGGGAAATGATCGTTCCATTTGCCCGTGCAGACACCAACAGCTAGTCTCTCATTGGTTCTCCCTATGCCTGTTCATCTTGCGCAGAAATTGCAAACTGTGCCAAACAGGAGGTTAAAGGCACTGACTCTCCAAGTGGGGAGAGTGTTAGTAAAGCGTCTGGAATGTTGAACCCGAGTACCAGGGGACGAAAACTGAGATGCATTTGAAAACGTTTCCCAATCACACAGTGCACTGTACTGTGGGTTTCCCATGCATGTTTTAGCTGAAGGAAGAATCCCTTAAACCTGGAGAGTTGGGACCCATGGAATGGGTACCATGCAGTATGACTTCAAAGGGTCTGCGTTTGCTCACCGAACCTCACCAATGCTATCAGCCCGAAGTGTCCAGCCTTATGTCTCACCCAGCTCTGGGTGTAGATGTGGGAAATCCAGGTTGCATCACAAGCCCTGAATGAATTATTTAAGAATTGCTCTCTATTTCACTGTCATTGTGTTTTGTTTTTGAAATTCATTTTGATAATGGGATTTATCGGATTTTCACTGCTGCTTTTAGGCCACTGTACACACGCTTGATTTCCTTATGGAGACATATAAATCCATGGGTTTTAAGATTCTTACTTGTCAGGTATCTTCCCAGGCGTTGAATATAGGTTGTTGAGTCCATTTCGTTGAGCAAGGAGTAGGTTTTGTCTATTATATATTTGGCTAATGGAACGGTATCTGTGCTAATTTCAATCTCTGGTTTTATGCAGCATCCCAACTGACCTTTCCCCATAAGCAAGCATAAGTTGGTTTGCTAAATTTGAGACCCTGTTCTGTTTTGAAGTTCAGTTCATGGGTAGCCAAGTTTACATTCCGTGTATTAGTGATAACTTATGATGTTTCTTTTTCTGTCTGACTTATTTCTCATAGAATCATCGTACCTGAATCCACTCATTATGCCGCTACGGTCCTGATGACGTAGATTTCATTGCTGAGTGATATTCCATTGTACGTGCGTACCACAACTTCTTTATCCATTTTATGCTTTCTCGGATATTTAACTTCTACCGTAGATGAGGTTCTTGTAAACAGAGCCATCCCAAACTTTGGGGTGGCTCTGTGTTTTTGATTTTAATTTCCCTAAGCTATAGGACCATAAGTGGAAGTGACATAGGCTGTGTTGCTTTGTTTCCTACGTGTTTCAGGAAACACCATACACTTTTCCAGAGTGGCTGTTGGCAATTTAAATCCGCCCATCAGCATAACAAGGCTCACTGTTCTCCATGACCTGTCCTGCCTTTCTGGATTTTACACATTTTTCAGATGGCCCTTTTGACCGGGGGGCAGTGAGACTTCATTGTAGTGCAGATTTCCTTTACACGCTTGCTTGGTTGGCCAAAAAGTGCGTATGCGTTGTTTCCTGAATATATTCAGGAAAAAACGCATACGCCGTTTTTGGCCAAGTGCATCATTGTCGACATTCTGCCTCTTTTCCTATGCTTTAAGTGCAATTCCAGTCTACACCCTGAAATCGTTTTACTGAAATTCTGCCCCGCTTTCAAGTCCTCTTCGAAGACTTACTTCTATACATTTTTGGACGATAGCTGTCATTCATAACTCTGCAGGTTTCTGAATTACACTGCCCCTGAGCTCCTTTCTTCAACTCGCTTTCTTGTGAGCTGGCCGCAAAACCGCAGGATTGCTTCAGGCCCTAATCTCTTTACAGCAGGGCACGCTGAGCCTTTGTTTAATTCCTCTTCCTGGTGGGAAATGCGTGTTCCATTTGCCCGTGCAGACACCTACAGCTAGTCTCTCATTGCTTCTCCCTATTCCTGTTCATCTTGCGCAGAAATTGCAAAGTGTGCCAAACAGGAGGTTAAATGCACTGACTCTCCAAGTGGGGAGAGTGTTAGTAAAGCGTCTGGAATGTTGAACCCGAGTACCAGGGGACGAAAACTGAGATGCTTTTGAAAACGTTTCCCAATCACACGGTGGACCATACTATGTGTTTCCCATGCATGTTTTAGCTGAAGGAAGAATCCCTTAAACCTGGAAATTTGGAACCCATGGAATGGGTAACATGCAGTATTACTTCAAAGGGTCTGCGTTTGCTCACCGAACCTCACCAATGCTATCAGCCTGAAGTGTCCAGCCTTATGTCTCACCCAGCGCTGGGTGTAGATGTGGGAAATCCAGGTTGCATCACAAGCCCTGAATGAATTATTTAAGAATTGCTCTCTATTTCACTGTCATTTTGTTTTGTTTTTGAAATTTATTTTGATAATGGGATTTATCGGATTTTCACTGCTGTGTTTAGGCCGCTGTACACACGCTTGATTTCCTTATGTAGACATATAAATCCATGGGTTTTAAGATTCTTACTTGTCAGGTATCTTGCCAGGCGTTGAATATGGGGTGTTGAGTCCATTTCGTTGAGCAAGGAGTAGGTCTTGTCTATTATATATTTGTCTTATGGAACGGTATCTGTGCTAACTTCAATCTCTGGTTTTATGCAGCACCCCAACTCACCTTTCCCCATAAGCAAGCATAAGTTGGTTTTCTAAATTTGAGACCCTCTTCTGTTTTGTAATTCAGTTCATGGGTAGCCAAGTTTACATTCCGTGTATTAGTGATATCTTATGATGTTTCTTTTTCTGTGTGACTTATTTCTCGTAGAATCATCATACCTGAATCCACTCATTATGCCGCTACGGGCCTGATGACGTAGATTTCATTGCTGAGTGATATTCCATTGTACGTGCGTACCACAACTTCTTTATCCATTTTTTACTTTCTGGGATATTTTACTTGTACCGTAGACGAGGTTCCTGTAAACAGAGCCATCCCAAACTCTGGGGTGGCTGTGTGTTTTTGATTTTAATTTCCCTAAGCTATAGGACCATAAGTGGAAGTGCCATAGGCTGTGTTGCTTTGTTTCCTACGTGTTTCTGGAAACACCATACACTTCTCCAGAGTGGTTGTTGGCAATTTACATCCCGCCCATCAGCATGACAAGGCTCCCTGTTCTCCATGACCTGTCCTGCCTTTCTGGATTTTACACTTTTTTCAGATGGCCCTTTTGACCGGGGGGGCAGTGAGACTTCATTGTAGTGCAGATTTCCTTTACACGCTTGCTTGGTTGGCCAAAAAGGGCGTATGCGTTTTTTCCTGAATATATTCAGGAAAAAACGCATACGCCCTTTTTGGCCAAGTGCATCATTGTCGACATTCTGCCTCTTTTCCTATGCTTTTAGTACAATTCCAGTCTACCCCCTGAAATCGTTTTCCTGAAATTCTGCCCCGCTTACAAGTCTTCTTGGAAGACTTACTTCAATACATTTTTGGACGATAGCTGTCATTCATAACTCTGCAGGTTTGTGAATTACAGAGCCCCTGAGCTCATGTCTTCAACTCGATTTCTTGTGAGCTGGCCGCAAAACCGCAGGATTGCTTCAGTCCAAAGTCTCTTTCCGGCAGGGCACGCTGAGCCTTTGTTTAATTCCTCTTCCTGGTCGGAAATGTGCGTTCCATTTGCCCGTTCAGACACCTACAGCTAGTCTCTCATTGCTTCTCCCTATTCCTGTTCATCTTGCGCAGAAATTGCAAAGTGTGCCAAACAGGAGGTTAAATGCACTGACTCTCCAAGTGGGGAGAGTGTTAGTAAAGCGTCTGGAATGGTGAACCCGAGTACCAGGGGACGAAAACTGAGATGCATTTGAAAACATTTACCGGTCACACAGTGCACTGTACTGTGGATTTCCCATGCATGTTTTAGCTGAAGGAAGAATCCCTTAAACCTGGAGAGTTGGGACCCATGGAATGGGTACCATGCAGTATGACTTCAAAGGGTCTGCGTTTGCTCACCGAACCTCACCAATGCTATCAGCCTGAAGTGTCCAGCCTTATGTCTCACCCAGCTCTGGGTGTAGATGTGGAAAATCCAGGTTGCATCACAAGCCCTGAATGAATTATTTAAGAATTGCTCTCTATTTCACTGTCATTTCGTTTTGTTTTTGAAATTTATTTTGATAATGGGATTTATCGGATTTTCACTGCTACGTTTAGGCCGCTGTACACACGCTTGATTTCCTTATGGAGACATATAAATCCATGGGTTTTAAGATTCTTACTTGTCAGGTATCTTGCCAGGCGTTGAATATGGGGTGTTGAGTCCATTTCGTTGAGCAAGGAGTAGGGCTTGTCTATTATATATTTGGCTTATGGAACGGTATCTGTGCTAATTTCAATCTCTGGTTTTATGCAGCACCCCAACTCACCTTTCCCCATATGCAAGCATAAGTTGGTTTTCTAAATTTGAGACCCTGTTCTGTTTTGTAATTCAGTTCATGTGTATCCAACTTTACATTCCGTGTATTAGTGATATCTTATGATGTTTCTTTTTCTGTGTGACTTATTTCTCGTAGAATCATCGTACCTGAATCCACTCATTATGCCGCTACGGGCCTGATGACGTAGATTTCATTGCTGAGTGATATTCCATTGTACGTGCGTACCACAACTTCTTTATCCATTTTTTGCTTTCTGGGATATTTTACTTGTACCATAGATGAGGTTCTTGTAAACAGAGCCGTCCCAAACTCTGGGGTGGCTGTGTGTTTTTGATTTTAATTTCCCTAAGCTATAGGACCATAAGTGGAAGTGCCATAGGCTGTGTTGCTTTGTTTCCTACGTGTTTCTGGAAACACCATACACTTCTCCAGAGTGGTTGTTGGCAATTTACATCCCGCCCATCAGCATGACAAGGCTCCCTGTTCTCCATGACTTGTCTTGACTTTCTGGATTTTACATTTTTTTCAGATGACCCTTTTGACCAGGGAGCAGTGAGACTTCATTGTAGTGCAGATTTCCATTATATGCTTGCTTGGTTGGCCAAAAAGGGCGTATGCGTTTTTTCCTGAATATATTCAGGAAAAAACGCATACGCCCTTTCTGGCCAAGTGCATCATTGTCGACATTCTCCCTCTTTTCCTATGCTGTTAGTACAATTCCAGTCTACCCCCTGAAATCGTTTTCCTGAAATTCTGCCCCGCTTTCAAGTCCTCTTCGAAGACTTACTTCAATACATTTTTGGACGATAGCTGTCATTCATAACTCTGCAGGTTTGTGAATTACAGTGCCCCTGAGCTCATTTCTTCAACTCGCTTTCTTGTGAGCTGGCCGCAAAACCGCAGGATTGCTTCAGGCCCTAATCTGTTTCCGGCAGGGCACGCTGAGCCTTTGGTTAATTCCTCTTCCTGGTGGGAAATGAGCGTTCCATTTGCCCGTGCAGACACCTACAGCTAGTCTCTCATTGCTTCTCCCTATTCCTGTTCATCTTGCGCAGAAATTGCAAACTGTGCCAAACAGGAGGTTAATGGCACTGACTCTCCAAGTGGGGAGAGTGTTAGTAAAGCGTTCAAATGTTGAACCCGAGTACCAGGGTCGAAAACTGAGATGCATTTGAAAACGTTTCCCAATCACATGGTGGACCATACTCTGGGTTTCCCATACATGTTTTAGCTGAAGGAAGAATCCCTTAAACCTGGAGAGTTGGGACCCATGGAATGGGTACCATGCAGTATGACTTCAAAGGGTCTGCGTTTGTTCACCGAACCTCACCAATGCTATCAGCCCGAAGTGTCCAGCCTTATGTCTCATCCAGCTCTGGGTGTAGATGTGGTAAATACAGGTTGCATCACAAGCCCTGAATGAATTATTTAAGAATTGCTCTCTATTTCACTGTTATTGTGTTTTGTTTTTGAAATTCATTTTGATAATGGGATTTATCGGATTTTCACTGCTGCTTTTAGGCCACTGTACACACGCTTGATTTCCTTATAGAGACATATAAATCCATGGGTTTTAATATTCTTACTTGTCAGGTATCTTCCCAGGCGTTGAATATAGGGTGTTGAGTCCATTTCGTTGAGCAAGGAGTAGGTTTTGTCTATTATATATTTGGCTTATGGAACGGTATCTGTGCTAATTTCAATCTCTGGTTTTATGCAGCATCCCAACTGACCTTTCCCCATAAGCAAGCATAAGTTGGTTTTCTAAATTTGAGACCCTGTTCTGTTTTGTAATTCAGTTCATGGGTAGCCAAGTTTACATTCCGTGTATTAGTGATAACTTATGATGTTTCTTTTTCTGTCTGACTTATTTCTCATAGAATCATCGTACCTGAATCCACTCATTATGCCGCTACGGTCCTGATGACGTAGATTTCATTGCTGAGTGATATTACATTGTACGTGTGTACCACAACTTCTTTATCCATTTTATGCTTTCTCGGATATTTAACTTCTACCGTAGATGAGGTTCTTGTAAACAGAGCCATCCCACACTTTGGGGTGGCTGTGTGTTTTTGATTTTAATTTCCCTAAGCTATAGGACCATAAGTGGAAGTGCCATAGGCTGTGTTGCTTTGTTTCCTACGTGTTTCCGGAAACACCATACAGTTTTCCAGAGTGGCTGTTGGCAATTTAAATCCGCCCATCAGCATAACAAGGCTCCCTGTTCTCCAAGACCTGTCCTGCCTTTCTGGATTTTACACTTTTTTCAGATGGCCCTTTTGACCGGGGGTCAGTGAGACTTCATTGTAGTGCGGATTTCCTTTACACGCTTGCTTCGTTTGCCAAAAAGGGCGTATGCATTTTTTCCTGAATATATTCAGGAAAAAACGCATACGCCCTTTTTGGCCCAGTGCATCATTGTCGACATTCTGCCTCTTTTCCTATGCTTTAAGTGCAATTCCAGTATACCCCCTGAAATCGTTTTCCTGAAATTCTGCCCCGCTTTCAAGTCCTATCCGAAGACTTCCTTCTATACATTTTTGGACGATAGCTGTCATTCATAACTCTGCAGGTTTGTGAATTACAGTGCCCCTGAGCTCCTTTCTTCAACTCCTTTTCTTGTGAGCTGGCCACAAAACCGCAGGATTGCTTCAGGCCCTAATATGTTTCCGGCCGGGCACGCTGAGCCTTTGGTTAATTCCTCTTCCTGGTGGGAAATGATCGTTCCATTTGCCCGTGCAGACACCAACAGCTAGTCTCTCATTGGTTCTCCCTATGCCTGTTCATCTTGCGCAGAAATTGCAAACTGTGCCAAACAGGAGGTTAATGGCACTGACTCTCCAAGTGGGGAGAGTGTTAGTAAAGCGTCTGGAATGTTGAACCCGAGTACCAGGGGACGAAAACTGAGATGCATTTGAAAACGTTTCCCAATCACACAGTGCACTGTACTGTGGGTTTCCCATGCATGTTTTAGCTGAAGGAAGAATCCCTTAAACCTGGAGAGTTGGGACCCATGGAATGGTTACCATGCAGTATGACTTCAAAGGGTCTGCGTTTGCTCACCGAACCTCACCAATGCTATCAGCCCGAAGTGTCCAGCCTTATGTCTCACCCAGCTCTGGGTGTAGATGTGGGAAATCCAGGTTGCATCACAAGCCCTGAATGAATTATTTAAGAATTGCTCTCTATTTCACTGTCATTGTGTTTTGTTTTTGAAATTTATTTTGATAATGGGATTTATCGGATTTTCACTGCTGCGTTTAGGCCGCTGTACACACGCTTGATTTCCTTATGGAGACATATAAATCCATGGGTTTTAAGATTCTTACTTGTCAGGTATCTTGCCAGGCGTTGAATATGGGGTGTTGAGTCCATTTCGTTGAGCAAGGAGTAGGGCTTGTCTATTATATATTTGTCTTATGGAGCGGTATCTGTGCTAATTTCAATCTCTGGTTTTATGCAGCACCCCAACTCACATTTCCCCATAAGCAAACATAAGTTTGTTTCTAAATTTGAGACCCTGTTCTGTTTTGTAATTCAGTTTATGTGTAGCCAAGTTTACATTCCGTGTATTACTGATATATTATGATGTTTCTTTTTCTGTGTGACTTATTTCTCGTAGAATCATCGTACCTGAATCCACTCATTATGCCGCTATGGGCCTGAAGACGTAGATTTCATTGCTGAGTGATATTCCATTGTACGTGCGTACCAGAACTTCTTTATCCATTTTTTCCTTTCTCGGATATTTAACTTGTACAGTAGACAAGGTTCTTGTAAACAGAGCCATCCCAAACTTTGGGGTGGCTGTGTGTTTTTGATTTTAATTTCCCTAAGCTATAGGACCATAAGTGGAAGTGCCATAGGCTGTGTTGCTTTGTTTCCTACGTGTTTCTGGAAACACCATACACTTCTCCAGAGTGGTTGTTGGCAATTTACATCCCGCCCATCAGCATGACAAGGCTCCCTGTTCTCCATGACCTGTCTTGACTTTCTGGATTTTACATTTTTTTCAGATGGCCCTTTTGACCGGGGGGCAGTGAGACTTCATTGTAGTGCAGATTTCCATTACACGCTTGCTTGGTTGGCCAAAAAGTGCGTATGCGTTTTTTCCTGAATATATTCAGGAAAAAACGCATACGCCCTTTTTGGCCAAGTGCATCATTGTCGACATTCTGCCTCTTATCCTATGCTGTTAGTACAATTCCAGTCTACCCCCTGAAACCGTTTTCCTGAAATTCTGCCCCGCTTTCAAGTCCTCTTCGAAGACTTACTTCAATACATTTTTGGACAATAGCTGTCATTCATAACTCTGCAGGTTTGTGAATTACAGTGCCCCAGAGCTCATTTCTTCAACTCGCTTTCTTGTGAGCTGGCCGCCAAACCGCAGGATTGCTTCAGGCCCTAATCTGTTTCCGGCAGGGCATGCTGAGCCTTTGGTTAATACCTCTCCCTGGTGGGAAATGAGCGTTCCATTTTCCCGTGCAGACACCTACAGCTAGTCTCTCATTGCTTCTCCCTATTCCTGTTCATCTTGCGCAGAAATTGCAAACTGTGCCAAACAGGAGGTTAATGGCACTGACTCTCCAAGTGGGGAGAGTGTTAGTAAAGCGTTCAAATGTTGAACCCGAGTACCAGGGTCGAAAACTGAGATGCATTTGAAAACGTTTCCCAATCACATGGTGGACCATACTCTGGGTTTCCCATACATGTTTTAGCTGAAGGAAGAATCCCTTAAACCTGGAGAGTTGGGACCCATGGAATGGGTACCATGCAGTATGACTTCAAAGGGTCTGCGTTTGTTCACCGAACCTCACCAATGCTATCAGCCCGAAGTGTCCAGCCTTATGTCTCATCCAGCTCTGGGTGTAGATGTGGTAAATACAGGTTGCATCACAAGCCCTGAATGAATTATTTAAGAATTGCTCTCTATTTCACTGTTATTGTGTTTTGTTTTTGAAATTCATTTTGATAATGGGATTTATCGGATTTTCACTGCTGCTTTTAGGCCACTGTACACACGCTTGATTTCCTTATAGAGACATATAAATCCATGGGTTTTAATATTCTTACTTGTCAGGTATCTTCCCAGGCGTTGAATATAGGGTGTTGAGTCCATTTCGTTGAGCAAGGAGTAGGTTTTGTCTATTATATATTTGGCTTATGGAACGGTATCTGTGCTAATTTCAATCTCTGGTTTTATGCAGCATCCCAACTGACCTTTCCCCATAAGCAAGCATAAGTTGGTTTTCTAAATTTGAGACCCTGTTCTGTTTTGTAATTCAGTTCATGGGTAGCCAAGTTTACATTCCGTGTATTAGTGATAACTTATGATGTTTCTTTTTCTGTCTGACTTATTTCTCATAGAATCATCGTACCTGAATCCACTCATTATGCCGCTACGGTCCTGATGACGTAGATTTCATTGCTGAGTGATATTACATTGTACGTGTGTACCACAACTTCTTTATCCATTTTATGCTTTCTCGGATATTTAACTTCTACCGTAGATGAGGTTCTTGTAAACAGAGCCATCCCACACTTTGGGGTGGCTGTGTGTTTTTGATTTTAATTTCCCTAAGCTATAGGACCATAAGTGGAAGTGCCATAGGCTGTGTTGCTTTGTTTCCTACGTGTTTCCGGAAACACCATACAGTTTTCCAGAGTGGCTGTTGGCAATTTAAATCCGCCCATCAGCATAACAAGGCTCCCTGTTCTCCAAGACCTGTCCTGCCTTTCTGGATTTTACACTTTTTTCAGATGGCCCTTTTGACCGGGGGTCAGTGAGACTTCATTGTAGTGCGGATTTCCTTTACACGCTTGCTTCGTTTGCCAAAAAGGGCGTATGCATTTTTTCCTGAATATATTCAGGAAAAAACGCATACGCCCTTTTTGGCCCAGTGCATCATTGTCGACATTCTGCCTCTTTTCCTATGCTTTAAGTGCAATTCCAGTATACCCCCTGAAATCGTTTTCCTGAAATTCTGCCCCGCTTTCAAGTCCTATCCGAAGACTTCCTTCTATACATTTTTGGACGATAGCTGTCATTCATAACTCTGCAGGTTTGTGAATTACAGTGCCCCTGAGCTCCTTTCTTCAACTCCTTTTCTTGTGAGCTGGCCACAAAACCGCAGGATTGCTTCAGGCCCTAATATGTTTCCGGCCGGGCACGCTGAGCCTTTGGTTAATTCCTCTTCCTGGTGGGAAATGATCGTTCCATTTGCCCGTGCAGACACCAACAGCTAGTCTCTCATTGGTTCTCCCTATGCCTGTTCATCTTGCGCAGAAATTGCAAACTGTGCCAAACAGGAGGTTAATGGCACTGACTCTCCAAGTGGGGAGAGTGTTAGTAAAGCATCTGGAATGGTGAACCCGAGTACCAGGGGACGAAAACTGAGATGCATTTGAAAACGTTTCCCAATCACACAGTGCACTGTACTGTGGGTTTCCCATGCATGTTTTAGCTGAAGGAAGAATCCCTTAAACCTGGAGAGTTGGGACCCATGGAATGGGTACCATGCAGTATGACTTCAAAGGGTCTGCGTTTGCTCACCGAACCTCACCAATGCTATCAGCCCGAAGTGTCCAGCCTTATGTCTCACCCAGCTCTGGGTGTAGATGTGGGAAATCCAGGTTGCATCACAAGCCCTGAATGAATTATTTAAGAATTGCTCTCTATTTCACTGTCATTGTGTTTTGTTTTTGAAATTTATTTTGATAATGGGATTTATCGGATTTTCACTGCTGCGTTTAGGCCGCTGTACACACGCTTGATTTCCTTATGGAGACATATAAATCCATGGGTTTTAAGATTCTTACTTGTCAGGTATCTTGCCAGGCGTTGAATATGGGGTGTTGAGTCCATTTCGTTGAGCAAGGAGTAGGGCTTGTCTATTATATATTTGTCTTATGGAGCGGTATCTGTGCTAATTTCAATCTCTGGTTTTATGCAGCACCCCAACTCACATTTCCCCATAAGCAAACATAAGTTTGTTTCTAAATTTGAGACCCTGTTCTGTTTTGTAATTCAGTTTATGTGTAGCCAAGTTTACATTCCGTGTATTACTGATATATTATGATGTTTCTTTTTCTGTGTGACTTATTTCTCGTAGAATCATCGTACCTGAATCCACTCATTATGCCGCTATGGGCCTGAAGACGTAGATTTCATTGCTGAGTGATATTCCATTGTACGTGCGTACCAGAACTTCTTTATCCATTTTTTCCTTTCTCGGATATTTAACTTGTACAGTAGACAAGGTTCTTGTAAACAGAGCCATCCCAAACTTTGGGGTGGCTGTGTGTTTTTGATTTTAATTTCCCTAAGCTATAGGACCATAAGTGGAAGTGCCATAGGCTGTGTTGCTTTGTTTCCTACGTGTTTCTGGAAACACCATACACTTCTCCAGAGTGGTTGTTGGCAATTTACATCCCGCCCATCAGCATGACAAGGCTCCCTGTTCTCCATGACCTGTCTTGACTTTCTGGATTTTACATTTTTTTCAGATGGCCCTTTTGACCGGGGGGCAGTGAGACTTCATTGTAGTGCAGATTTCCATTACACGCTTGCTTGGTTGGCCAAAAAGGCCGTATGCGTTTTTTCCTGAATATATTCAGGAAAAAACGCATACGCCCTTTTTGGCCAAGTGCATCATTGTCGACATTCTGCCTCTTATCCTATGCTGTTAGTACAATTCCAGTCTACCCCCTGAAACCGTTTTCCTGAAATTCTGCCCCGCTTTCAAGTCCTCTTCGAAGACTTACTTCAATACATTTTTGGACGATAGCTGTCATTCATAACTCTGCAGGTTTGTGAATTACAGTGCCCCAGAGCTCATTTCTTCAACTCGCTTTCTTGTGAGCTGGCCGCCAAACCGCAGGATTGCTTCAGGCCCTAATCTGTTTCCGGCAGGGCATGCTGAGCCTTTGGTTAATACCTCTCCCTGGTGGGAAATGAGCGTTCCATTTTCCCGTGCAGACACCTACAGCTAGTCTCTCATTGCTTCTCCCTATTCCTGTTCATCTTGCGCAGAAATTGCAAACTGTGCCAAACAGGAGGTTAATGGCACTGACTCTCCAAGTGGGGAGAGTGTTAGTAAAGCGTTCAAATGTTGAACCCGAGTACCAGGGGACGAAAACTGAGATGCATTTGAAAACGTTTCCCAATCACACGGTGGACCATACTATGGGTTTCCCATGCATGTTTTAGCTGAAGGAAGAATCCCTTAAACCTGGAAATTTGGAACCCATGGAATGGGTACCATGCAGTATGACTTCAAAGGGTCTGCGTTTGCTCACCGAACCTCACAAATGCTATCAGCCCGAAGTGTCCAGCCTTATGTCTCACCCAGCTCTGGGTGTAGATGTGGGAAATCCAGGTTGCATCACAAGCCCTGAATGAATTATTTAAGAATTGCTCTCTATTTCACTGTCATTGTGTTTTGTTTTTGAAATTCATTTTGATAATGGGATTTATCGGATTTTCACTGCTGCTTTTAGGCCACTGTACACACGCTTGATTTCCTTATGGAGACATATAAATCCATGGGTTTTAAGATTCTTACTTGTCAGGTATCTTCCCAGGCGTTGAATATAGGGTGTTGAGTCCATTTCGTTGAGCAAGGAGTAGGTTTTGTCTATTATATATTTGGCTTATGGAACGGTATCTGTGCTAATTTCAATCTCTGGTTTTATGCAGCATCCCAACTGACCTTTCCCCATAAGCAAGCATAAGTTGGTTTGCTAAATTTGAGACCCTGTTCTGTTTTGTAATTCAGTTCATGGGTAGCCAAGTTTACATTCCGTGTATTAGTGATAACTTATGATGTTTCTTTATCTGTCAGACTTATTTCTCATAGAATCATCGTACCTGAATCCACTCATTATGCCGCTACGGTCCTGATGACGTAGATTTTATTGCTGAGTGATATTCCATTGTACGTGCGTACCACAACTTCTTTATCCATTTTATGCTTTCTCGGATATTTAACTGCTACCATAGATGAGGATCTTGTAAACAGAGCCATCCCAAACTTTGGGGTGGCTGTGTGTTTTTGATTTTAATTTCCCTAAGCTATAGGACCATAAGTGGAAATGCCATAGGCTGTGTTGCTTTGTTTCCTACATGTTTCAGGAAACACCATACACTTTTCTAGAGTGGCTGTTGGCAATTTATATCCGCCCATCAGCATAACAAGGCTCGCTGTTCTCCATGACCTGTCCTGTCTTTCTGGATTTTACACTTTTTTCAGATGGCCCTTTTGACCGGGGGGCAGTGAGACTTCATTGTAGTGCAGATTTCCTTTACACGCTTGCTTGGTTGGCCAAAAAGTGCGTATGCGTTTTTTCCTGAATATATTCAGGAAAAAACGCATACGCCCTTTTTGGCCAAGTGCATCATTGTCAACATTCTGCCTCTTTTCCTATGCTTTAAGTGCAATTCCAGTCTACCCCCTGAAATCGTTTTCCTGAAATTCTGCCCCGCTTTCAAGTCCTCTTCGAAGACTTCCTTCTATACATTTTTGGACGATAGCTGTCATTCATAACTCTGCAGGTTTGTGAATTACAGTGCCCCTGAGCTCCTTTCTTCAACTCGCTTTCTTGTGAGCTGGCCGCAAAACCGCAGGATTGCTTCAGGACCTAATCTCTTTCCGGCAGGGCACGCTGAGCCTTTGGTTAATTCCTCTTCCTGGTGGGAAATGAGCGTTCCATTTGCCCGTGCAGACACCTACAGCTAGTCTCTCATTGCTTCTCCCTATGCCTGTTCATCTTACGCAGAAATTGCAAAGTGTGCCAAACAGGAGGTTAAATGCACTGACTCTCCAAGTGGGGAGAGTGTTAGTAAAGCGTCTGGAATGTTGAACCCGAGTACCAGGGGACGAAAACTGAGATGCATTTGAAAACGTTTGCCAATCACACGGTGGACCATACTATGGGTTTCCCATGTATGTTTTAGCTGAAGGAAGAATCCCTTAAACCTGGAAATTTGGGACCCATGGAATGGGTACCATGCAGTATGACTTCAAAGAGTCTGCGTTTGCTCACCGAACCTCACCAATGCTATCAGCCCGAAGTGTCCAGCCTTATGTCTCACCCAGCTCTGGGTGTAGATGTGGTAAATCCAGGTTGCATCACAAGCCCTGAATGAATTATTTAAGAATTGCTCTCTATTTCACTGTCATTTTGTTTTGTTTTTGAAATTTATTTTGATAATGGGATTTATCGGATTTTCACTGCTGCATTTAGGCCGCTGTACACACGCTTGATTTCCTTATGGAGACATATAAATCCATGGGTTTTAAGATTCTTACTTGTCAGGTATTTTGCCAGGCATTGAATATGGGGTGTTGAGTCCCTTTCGTTGAGCAAGGAGTAGGTCTTGTCTATTATATATTTGGCTTATGGAACGGTATCTGTGCTAATTTCAATCTCTGGTTTTATACAGCACCCCAATTCACCTTTCCCCATAAGCAAGCATAAGTTGGTTTTCTAAATTTGAGACCCTGTTCTGTTTTGTAATTCAGTTCATGGGTAGCCAAGTTTACATTCCGTGTATTAGTGATATCTTATGATGTTTCTTTTTCTGTGTGACTTATTTCTCGTAGAATCATCGTACGTGAATCCACTCATTATGCCGCTACGGGCCTGAAGACATAGATTTCATTGCTGAGTGATATTCCATTGTACGTGCGTACCACAACTTCTTTATCCATTTTTTACTTTCTGGGATATTTTACTTGTACCGTAGACGAGGTTCTTGTAAACAGAGCCGTCCCAAACTCTGGGGTGGCTGTGTGTTTTTGATTTTAATTTCCCTAAGCTATAGGACCATAAGTGGAAATGCCATAGGCTGTGTTGCTTTGTTTCCTACGTGTTTCTGGAAACACCATACACTTCTCCAGAGTGGTTGTTGGCAATTTACATCCCGCCCATCAACATGACAAGGCTCCCTGTTCTCCATGACCTGTCCTGCCTTTCTGGATTTTACACTTTTTTCAGATGGCCCTTTTGACCGGGGGGGCAGTGAGACTTCATTGTAGTGCAGATTTCCTTTACACGCGTGCTTGGTTGGCCAAAAAGGGCGTATGCGTTTTTCTCTGAATATATTCAGGAAAAAACGCATACGCCCTTTTTGGCCAAGTGCATCGTTGTCGACATTCTGCCTCTTTTCCTATGCTTTTAGTACAATTCCAGTCTACCCCCTGAAATCGTTTTCCTGAAATTCTGCCCCGCTTACAAGTCCTCTTCGAAGACTTACTTCAATACATTTTTGGACGATAGCTGTCATTCATAACTCTGCAGGTTTGTGAATTACAGTGCCCCTGAGCTCATGTCTTCAACTCGCTTTCTTGTGAGCTGGCCGCAAAACCGCAGGATTGCTTCAGGCCATAATCTCTTTCCGGCAGGGCATGCTGAGCCTTTGTTTAATTCCTCTTCCTGGTCGGAAATGAGTGTTCCTTTTGCCCGTGCAGGCACCTACAGCTAGTCTCTCATTGGTTCTCCCTATTCCTGTACATCTTGCGCAGAAATTGCAAACTGTGCCAAACAGGAGGTTAATGGCACTGACTCTCCAAGTGGGGAGAGTGTTAGTAAAGCGTCTGGAATGGTGAACCCGAGTACCAGGGGACGATAACTGAGATGCATTTGAAAACGTTTCCCGGTCACACAGTGCACTGTACTGTGGGTTTCCCATGCATGTTTTAGCTGAAGGAAGAATTCCTGAAACCTGGAGAGTTGGGACCCATGGAATGGTTACCATGCAGTATGACTTCAAAGGGTCTGCGTTTGTTCACCGAACCTCACCAATGCTATCAGCCCGAAGTGTCCAGCCTTATGTCTCACCCAGCTCTGGGTGTAGATGTGGGAAATCCAGGTTGCATCACAAACCCTGAATGAATTATTTAAGAATTGCTCTCTATTTCACTGTCATTTTGTTTTGTTTTTGAAATTTATTTTGATAATGGGATTTATCGGATTTTCACTGCTGCGTTTAGGCCGCTGTACACACGCTTGATTTCCTTATGGAGACATATAAATCCATGGGTTTTAAGATTCTTACTTGTCAGGTATCTTGCCAGGCGTTGAATATGGGGTGTTGAGTCCATTTCGTTGAGCAAGGAGTAGGTCTTGTCTATTATATATTTGGCTTATGGAACGGTATCTCTGCTAATTTCAATCTCTGGTTTTATGCAGCACCCCAACTCACCTTTCCCCATAAGCAAGCATAAGTTGGTTTTCTAAATTTGAGACCCTGTTCTGTTTTGTAATTCAGTTCATGGGTAGCCAAGTTTACATTCCGTGTATTAGTCATATCTTATGATGTTTCTTTTTCTGTGTGACTTATTTATCGTAGAATCATCATACCTGAATCCACTCATTATACCGCTACGGGCCTGAAGAAGTAGATTTCATTGCTGAGTGATATTCCATTGTCCGTGCGTACCAGAACTTCTTTATTCATTTTTTGCTTTCTCGGATATTTAACTTGTACCGTAGAAAAGGTTTTGTAAACAGAGCCATCCCAAACTTTGGGGTGGCTGTGTGTTTTTGATTTTAATTTCCCTAAGCTATAGGACCATAAGTGGAAGTGACATAGGCTGTGTTGCGTTGTTTCCTACGTGTTTCAGGATACATCATACATTTCTCCAGAGTGGCTGTTGGCAATTTACATCCCGCCCATCAGCATAACAAGGCGCCCTGTTCTCCATGACCTGTCCTGTCTTTCTGGATTTTACACTTTTTTCAGATGGCCCTTTTGACTGGGGGGCAGTGAGACTTCATTGTAGTGCAGATTTCCTTTACACGCTTGCTTGGTTGGCCAAAAAGGCCGTATGCGTTTTTTCCTGAATATATTCAGGAAAAAACGCATACGCCCTTTTTGGCCAAGTGCATTATTGTTGACATTCTGCCTCTTTTCCTACGCTTTAAGTGCAATTCCAGTATACCCCCTGAAATCTTTTTCCTGAAATTCTGCCCCGCTTTCAAGTCCTCTTTGAAGACTTACTTCAGTACATTTTTGGACAATAGCTGTCATTCATAACTCTGCAGGTTTGTGAATTACAGTGCCCCTGAGCTCCTTTCTTCAACTCATTTTCTTGTGAGCTGGTCGCAAAAGCGCAGGATTGCTTCAGGCCCTAATATGTTTCCGGCCGGGCACGCTGAGCCTTTGGTTAATTCCTCTTCCTGATGGGAAATGATCGTTCAATTTGCCGGTGCAGACACCAACAGCTAGTCTCTCATTGGTTCTCCCTATGCCTGTTCATCTTGCGCAGAAATTGCAAACTGTGCCAAACAGGAGGTTAAAGGCACTGACTCTCCAAGTGGGGAGAGTGTTAGTAAAGCGTCTGGAATGGTGAACCCGAGTACCAGGGGACGAAAACTGAGATGCATTTGAAAACGTTTCCCAATCACACGGTGGACCATACTATGGGTTTCCCATGCATGTTTTAGCTGAAGGAAGAATCCCTTAAACCTGGAGAGTTGGGACCCCTGGAATGGGTACCATGCAGTATGACTTCAAAGGGTCTGCGTTTGCTCACCGAACCTCACCAATGCTATCAGCCCGAAGTGTCCAGCCTTATGTCTCACCCAGCTCTGGGTGTAGATGTGGGAAATCCAGGTTGCATCACAAGCCCTGAATGAATTATTTAAGAATTGCTCTCTATTTCACTGTCATTGTGTTTTGTTTTTGAAATTTATTTTGATAATGGGATTTATCGGATTTTCACTGCTGCGTTTAGGCCGCTGTACACACGCTTGATTTCCTTATGGAGACATATAAATCCATGGGTTTTAAGATTCTTACTTGTCAGGTATCTTGCCATGCGTTGAATATGGGGTGTTGAGTCCATTTCGTTGAGCAAGGAGTAGGTCTTGTCTATTATATATTTGGCTTATGGAACGGTATCTGTGCTAATTTCAATCTCTGGTTTTATGCAGCACCCCAACTCACATTTCCCCATAAGCAAGCATAAGTTGGTGTTCTAAATTTGAGACCCTGTTCTGTTTTGTAATTCAGTTTATGTGTAGCCAAGTTTACATTCCGTGTATTACTGATATATTATGATGTTTATTTTTCTGTGTGACTTATTTCTCGTAGAATCATCGTACCTGAATCCACTCATTATGCCGCTACGGGCCTGAAGACGTAGATTTCATTGCTGAGTGATATTCCATTGTACGTGCGTACCAGATATTCTTTATCCATTTTTTCCTTTCTCGGATATTTAACTTGTACCGTAGAAAAGGTTCTTGTAAACAGAGCCATCCCAAACTTTGGGGTGGCTGTGTGTTTGTGATTTTAATTACCCTAAGCTATAGGACCATAGTGGAAGTGACATAGGCTGTGTTGCTTTGTTTCCTACGTGTTTCAGGATACACCATACATTTCTCCAGAGTGGCTGTTGGCAATTTACATCCCGCCCATCAGCATAACAAGGCTCCCTGTTCTCCAAGACCTGTCCTGCCTTTCTGGATTTTACACTTTTTTCAGATGGCCCTTTTGACTGGGGGGCAGTGAGACTTCATTGTAGTGCAGATTTCCTTTACACGCTTGCTTGGTTGGCCAAAAAGGGCGTATGCGTTTTTTCCTGAATATATTCAGGAAAAAACGCATACGCCCTTTTTGGCCAAGTGCATCATTGTCGACATTCTGCCTCTTTTCCTATGCTTTAAGTGCAATTCCAGTATACCCCCTGAAATCGTTTTCCTGAAATTCTGCCCCGCTTTCAAGTCCTCTTTGAAGACTTACTTCAGTACATTTTTGGACGATAGCTGTCATTCATAACTCTGCATGTTTGTGAATTACAGTGCCCCTGAGCTCCTTTCTTCAACTCCTTTTCTTGTGAGCTGGCCACAAAACCGCAGGATTGCTTCAGGCCCTAATATGTTTCCGGCCGGGCACGCTGAGCATTTGGTTAATTCCTCTTCCTGGTGGGAAATGATCGTTCCATTTGCCCGTGCAGACACCTACAGCTAGTCTCTCATTGGTTCTCCCTATTCCTGTTCATCTTGCGCAGAAATTGCAAACTGTGCCAAACAGGAGGTTAAAGGCACTGACTCTCCAAGTGGGGAGAGTGTTAGTAAAGCGTCTGGAGTGGTGAACCCGAGTACCAGGGTTCGAAAACTGAAATGCATTTGAAAACGTTTCCCAATCACACGGTGGACCATACTCTGGGTTTCCCATGCATGTTTTAGCTGAATTAAGAATCTCTTAAACCTGGAGAGTTGGGACCCGTGGAATGGGTACCATGCAGTATGACTTCAAAGGGTCTGCGTTTGCTCACCGAACCTCACCAAAGCTATCAGCCCAAAGTGTCCAGCCTTATGTCTCACCCAGCTCTGGGTGTAGATGTGGTAAATCCAGGTTGCATCACATGCCCTGAATGAATTATTTAAGAATTGCTCTCTATTTCACTGTCATGGTTTTTGTTTTTGAAATTTATTTTGATAATGGGATTTATCGGATTTTCACTGCTGCGTTTAGGCCGCTGTACACACGCTTGATTTCCTTATGGAGACATATAAATCCATGGGTTTTAAGATTCTTACTTGTCAGGTATCTTGCCAGGCGTTGAATATGGGGTGTTGAGTCCATTTCGTTGAGCAAGGAGTAGGGCTTGTCTATTATATATTTGTCTTATGGAGCGGTATCTGTGCTAATTTCAATCTCTGGTTTTATGCAGCACCCCAACTCACATTTCCCCATAAGCAAACATAAGTTTGTTTCTAAATTTGAGACCCTGTTCTGTTTTGTAATTCAGTTTATGTGTAGCCAAGTTTACATTCCGTGTATTACTGATATATTATGATGTTTCTTTTTCTGTGTGACTTATTTCTCGTAGAATCATCGTACCTGAATCCACTCATTATGCCGCTATGGGCCTGAAGACGTAGATTTCATTGCTGAGTGATATTCCATTGTACGTGCGTACCAGAACTTCTTTATCCATTTTTTCCTTTCTCGGATATTTAACTTGTACAGTAGACAAGGTTCTTGTAAACAGAGCCATCCCAAACTTTGGGGTGGCTGTGTGTTTTTGATTTTAATTTCCCTAAGCTATAGGACCATAAGTGGAAGTGCCATAGGCTGTGTTGCTTTGTTTCCTACGTGTTTCTGGAAACACCATACACTTCTCCAGAGTGGTTGTTGGCAATTTACATCCCGCCCATCAGCATGACAAGGCTCCCTGTTCTCCATGACCTGTCTTGACTTTCTGGATTTTACATTTTTTTCAGATGGCCCTTTTGACCGGGGGGCAGTGAGACTTCATTGTAGTGCAGATTTCCATTACACGCTTGCTTGGTTGGCCAAAAAGTGCGTATGCGTTTTTTCCTGAATATATTCAGGAAAAAACGCATACGCCCTTTTTGGCCAAGTGCATCATTGTCGACATTCTGCCTCTTATCCTATGCTGTTAGTACAATTCCAGTCTACCCCCTGAAACCGTTTTCCTGAAATTCTGCCCCGCTTTCAAGTCCTCTTCGAAGACTTACTTCAATACATTTTTGGACGATAGCTGTCATTCATAACTCTGCAGGTTTGTGAATTACAGTGCCCCAGAGCTCATTTCTTCAACTCGCTTTCTTGTGAGCTGGCCGCCAAACCGCAGGATTGCTTCAGGCCCTAATCTGTTTCCGGCAGGGCATGCTGAGCCTTTGGTTAATACCTCTCCCTGGTGGGAAATGAGCGTTCCATTTTCCCGTGCAGACACCTACAGCTAGTCTCTCATTGCTTCTCCCTATTCCTGTTCATCTTGCGCAGAAATTGCAAACTGTGCCAAACAGGAGGTTAATGGCACTGACTCTCCAAGTGGGGAGAGTGTTAGTAAAGCGTTCAAATGTTGAACCCGAGTACCAGGGGACGAAAACTGAGATGCATTTGAAAACGTTTCCCAATCACACGGTGGACCATACTATGGGTTTCCCATGCATGTTTTAGCTGAAGGAAGAATCCCTTAAACCTGGAAATTTGGAACCCATGGAATGGGTACCATGCAGTATGACTTCAAAGGGTCTGCGTTTGCTCACCGAACCTCACAAATGCTATCAGCCCGAAGTGTCCAGCCTTATGTCTCACCCAGCTCTGGGTGTAGATGTGGGAAATCCAGGTTGCATCACAAGCCCTGAATGAATTATTTAAGAATTGCTCTCTATTTCACTGTCATTGTGTTTTGTTTTTGAAATTCATTTTGATAATGGGATTTATCGGATTTTCACTGCTGCATTTAGGCCACTGTACACACGCTTGATTTCCTTATGGAGACATATAAATCCATGGGTTTTAAGATTCTTACTTGTCAGGTATCTTCCCAGGCGTTGAATATAGGGTGTTGAGTCCATTTCGTTGAGCAAGGAGTAGGTTTTGTGTATTATATATTTGGCTTATGGAACGGTATCTGTGCTAATTTCAATCTCTGGTTTTATGCAGCATCCCAACTGACCTTTCCCCATAAGCAAGCATAAGTTGGTTTGCTAAATTTGAGACCCTGTTCTGTTTTGTAATTCAGTTCATGGGTAGCCAAGTTTACATTCCGTGTATTAGTGATAACTTATGATGTTACTTTATCTGTCTGACTTATTTCTCATAGAATCATCGTACCTGAATCCACTCATTATGCCGCTACAGTCCTGATGACGTAGATTTTATTGCTGAGTGATATTCCATTGTACGTGCGTACCACAACTTCTTTATCCATTTTATGCTTTCTCGGATATTTAACTGCTACCATAGATGAGGATCTTGTAAACAGAGCCATCCCAAACTTTGGGGTGGCTGTGTGTTTTTGATTTTAATTTCCCTAAGCTATAGGACCATAAGTGGAAATGCCATAGGCTGTGTTGCTTTGTTTCCTACATGTTTCAGGAAACACCATACACTTTTCTAGAGTGGCTGTTGGCAATTTATATCCGCCCATCAGCATAACAAGGCTCGCTGTTCTCCATGACCTGTCCTGTCTTTCTGGATTTTACACTTTTTTCAGATGGCCCTTTTGACCGGGGGGCAGTGAGACTTCATTGTAGTGCAGATTTCCTTTACACGCTTGCTTGGTTGGCCAAAAAGTGCGTATGCGTTTTTTCCTGAATATATTCAGGAAAAAACGCATACGCCCTTTTTGGCCAAGTGCATCATTGTCAACATTCTGCCTCTTTTCCTATGCTTTAAGTGCAATTCCAGTCTACCCCCTGAAATCGTTTTCCTGAAATTCTGCCCCGCTTTCAAGTCCTCTTCGAAGACTTCCTTCTATACATTTTTGGACGATAGCTGTCATTCATAACTCTGCAGGTTTGTGAATTACAGTGCCCCTGAGCTCCTTTCTTCAACTCGCTTTCTTGTGAGCTGGCCGCAAAACCGCAGGATTGCTTCAGGACCTAATCTCTTTCCGGCAGGGCACGCTGAGCCTTTGGTTAATTCCTCTTCCTGGTGGGAAATGAGCGTTCCATTTGCCCGTGCAGACACCTACAGCTAGTCTCTCATTGCTTCTCCCTATGCCTGTTCATCTTACGCAGAAATTGCAAAGTGTGCCAAACAGGAGGTTAAATGCACTGACTCTCCAAGTGGGGAGAGTGTTAGTAAAGCGTCTGGAATGTTGAACCCGAGTACCAGGGGACGAAAACTGAGATGCATTTGAAAACGTTTGCCAATCACACGGTGGACCATACTATGGGTTTCCCATGTATGTTTTAGCTGAAGGAAGAATCCCTTAAACCTGGAAATTTGGGACCCATGGAATGGGTACCATGCAGTATGACTTCAAAGAGTCTGCGTTTGCTCACCGAACCTCACCAATGCTATCAGCCCGAAGTGTCCAGCCTTATGTCTCACCCAGCTCTGGGTGTAGATGTGGTAAATCCAGGTTGCATCACAAGCCCTGAATGAATTATTTAAGAATTGCTCTCTATTTCACTGTCATTTTGTTTTGTTTTTGAAATTTATTTTGATAATGGGATTTATCGGATTTTCACTGCTGCGTTTAGGCCGCTGTACACACGCTTGATTTCCTTATGGAGACATATAAATCCATGGGTTTTAAGATTCTTACTTGTCAGGTATCTTGCCAGGCATTGAATATGGGGTGTTGAGTCCCTTTCGTTGAGCAAGGAGTAGGTCTTGTCTATTATATATTTGGCTTATGGAACGGTATCTGTGCTAATTTCAATCTCTGGTTTTATACAGCACCCCAATTCACCTTTCCCCATAAGCAAGCATAAGTTGGTTTTCTAAATTTGAGACCCTGTTCTGTTTTGTAATTCAGTTCATGGGTAGCCAAGTTTAAATTCCGTGTATTAGTGATATCTTATGATGTTTCTTTTTCTGTGTGACTTATTTCTCGTAGAATCATCGTACGTGAATCCACTCATTATGCCGCTACGGGCCTGAAGACATAGATTTCATTGCTGAGTGATATTCCATTGTACGTGCGTACCACAACTTCTTTATCCATTTTTTACTTTCTGGGATATTTTACTTGTACCGTAGACGAGGTTCTTGTAAACAGAGCCGTCCCAAACTCTGGGGTGGCTGTGTGTTTTTGATTTTAATTTCCCTAAGCTATAGGACCATAAGTGGAAATGCCATAGGCTGTGTTGCTTTGTTTCCTACGTGTTTCTGGAAACACCATACACTTCTCCAGAGTGGTTGTTGGCAATTTACATCCCGCCCATCAACATGACAAGGCTCCCTGTTCTCCATGACCTGTCCTGCCTTTCTGGATTTTACACTTTTTTCAGATGGCCCTTTTGACCGGGGGGGCAGTGAGACTTCATTGTAGTGCAGATTTCCTTTACACGCTTGCTTGGTTGGCCAAAAAGGGCGTATGCGTTTTTCTCTGAATATATTCAGGAAAAAACGCATACGCCCTTTTTGGCCAAGTGCATCGTTGTCGACATTCTGCCTCTTTTCCTATGCTTTTAGTACAATTCCAGTCTACCCCCTGAAATCGTTTTCCTGAAATTCTGCCCCGCTTACAAGTCCTCTTCGAAGACTTACTTCAATACATTTTTGGACGATAGCTGTCATTCATAACTCTGCAGTTTTGTGAATTACAGTGCCCCTGAGCTCATGTCTTCAACTCGCTTTCTTGTGAGCTGGCCGCAAAACCGCAGGATTGCTTCAGGCCATAATCTCTTTCCGGCAGGGCATGCTGAGCCTTTGTTTAATTCCTCTTCCTGGTCGGAAATGAGTGTTCCTTTTGCCCGTGCAGGCACCTACAGCTAGTCTCTCATTGGTTCTCCCTATTCCTGTACATCTTGCGCAGAAATTGCAAACTGTGCCAAACAGGAGGTTAATGGCACTGACTCTCCAAGTGGGGAGAGTGTTAGTAAAGCGTCTGGAATGGTGAACCCGAGTACCAGGGGACGATAACTGAGATGCATTTGAAAACGTTTCCCGGTCACACAGTGCACTGTACTGTGGGTTTCCCATGCATGTTTTAGCTGAAGGAAGAATTCCTGAAACCTGGAGAGTTGGGACCCATGGAATGGTTACCATGCAGTATGACTTCAAAGGGTCTGCGTTTGTTCACCGAACCTCACCAATGCTATCAGCCCGAAGTGTCCAGCCTTATGTCTCACCCAGCTCTGGGTGTAGATGTGGGAAATCCAGGTTGCATCACAAACCCTGAATGAATTATTTAAGAATTGCTCTCTATTTCACTGTCATTTTGTTTTGTTTTTGAAATTTATTTTGATAATGGGATTTATCGGATTTTCACTGCTGCGTTTAGGCCGCTGTACACACGCTTGATTTCCTTATGGAGACATATAAATCCATGGGTTTTAAGATTCTTACTTGTCAGGTATCTTGCCAGGCGTTGAATATGGGGTGTTGAGTCCATTTCGTTGAGCAAGGAGTAGGTCTTGTCTATTATATATTTGGCTTATGGAACGGTATCTCTGCTAATTTCAATCTCTGGTTTTATGCAGCACCCCAACTCACCTTTCCCCATAAGCAAGCATAAGTTGGTTTTCTAAATTTGAGACCCTGTTCTGTTTTGTAATTCAGTTCATGGGTAGCCAAGTTTACATTCCGTGTATTAGTCATATCTTATGATGTTTCTTTTTCTGTGTGACTTATTTATCGTAGAATCATCATACCTGAATCCACTCATTATACCGCTACGGGCCTGAAGAAGTAGATTTCATTGCTGAGTGATATTCCATTGTCCGTGCGTACCAGAACTTCTTTATTCATTTTTTGCTTTCTCGGATATTTAACTTGTACCGTAGAAAAGGTTTTGTAAACAGAGCCATCCCAAACTTTGGGGTGGCTGTGTGTTTTTGATTTTAATTTCCCTAAGCTATAGGACCATAAGTGGAAGTGACATAGGCTGTGTTGCGTTGTTTCCTACGTGTTTCAGGATACATCATACATTTCTCCAGAGTGGCTGTTGGCAATTTACATCCCGCCCATCAGCATAACAAGGCGCCCTGTTCTCCATGACCTGTCCTGTCTTTCTGGATTTTACACTTTTTTCAGATGGCCCTTTTGACTGGGGGGCAGTGAGACTTCATTGTAGTGCAGATTTCCTTTACACGCTTGCTTGGTTGGCCAAAAAGGCCGTATGCGTTTTTTCCTGAATATATTCAGGAAAAAACGCATACGCCCTTTTTGGCCAAGTGCATTATTGTTGACATTCTGCCTCTTTTCCTACGCTTTAAGTGCAATTCCAGTATACCCCCTGAAATCTTTTTCCTGAAATTCTGCCCCGCTTTCAAGTCCTCTTTGAAGACTTACTTCAGTACATTTTTGGACAATAGCTGTCATTCATAACTCTGCAGGTTTGTGAATTACAGTGCCCCTGAGCTCCTTTCTTCAACTCATTTTCTTGTGAGCTGGTCGCAAAAGCGCAGGATTGCTTCAGGCCCTAATATGTTTCCGGCCGGGCACGCTGAGCCTTTGGTTAATTCCTCTTCCTGATGGGAAATGATAGTTCAATTTGCCGGTGCAGACACCAACAGCTAGTCTCTCATTGGTTCTCCCTATGCCTGTTCATCTTGCGCAGAAATTGCAAACTGTGCCAAACAGGAGGTTAAAGGCACTGACTCTCCAAGTGGGGAGAGTGTTAGTAAAGCGTCTGGAATGGTGAACCCGAGTACCAGGGGACGAAAACTGAGATGCATTTGAAAACGTTTCCCAATCACACGGTGGACCATACTATGGGTTTCCCATGCATGTTTTAGCTGAAGGAAGAATCCCTTAAACCTGGAGAGTTGGGACCCCTGGAATGGGTACCATGCAGTATGACTTCAAAGGGTCTGCGTTTGCTCACCGAACCTCACCAATGCTATCAGCCCGAAGTGTCCAGCCTTATGTCTCACCCAGCTCTGGGTGTAGATGTGGGAAATCCAGGTTGCATCACAAGCCCTGAATGAATTATTTAAGAATTGCTCTCTATTTCACTGTCATTGTGTTTTGTTTTTGAAATTTATTTTGATAATGGGATTTATCGGATTTTCACTGCTGCGTTTAGGCCGCTGTACACACGCTTGATTTCCTTATGGAGACATATAAATCCATGGGTTTTAAGATTCTTACTTGTCAGGTATCTTGCCATGCGTTGAATATGGGGTGTTGAGTCCATTTCGTTGAGCAAGGAGTAGGTCTTGTCTATTATATATTTGGCTTATGGAACGGTATCTGTGCTAATTTCAATCTCTGGTTTTATGCAGCACCCCAACTCACATTTCCCCATAAGCAAGCATAAGTTGGTTTTCTAAATTTGAGACCCTGTTCTGTTTTGTAATTCAGTTCATGGGTAGCCAAGTTTACATTCCGTGTATTAGTGATATCTTATGATGTTTCTTTTTCTGTGTGACTTATTTCTCGTAGAATCATCATACCTGAATCCACTCATTGTGCCGCTACGGGCCTGATGACGTAGATTTCATTGCTGAGTGATATTCAATTGTACGTGCGTACCACAACTTCTTTATCCATTTTTTACTTTCTGGGATATTTTACTTGAACCGTAGACGAGGTTCTTGTAAAAAGAGCCGTCCCAAACTCTGGGGTGGCTGTGTGTTTTTGATTTTAATTTCCCTAAGCTATAGGACCATAAGTGGAAGTGCCATAGGCTGTGTTGCTTTGTTTCCTACGTGTTGCTGGAAACACCATACACTTCTCCAGAGTGGTTGTTGGCAATTTACATCTCGCCCATCAGTATGACAAGGCTCCCTGTTCTCCATGACCTGTCCTGCCTTTGTGGATTTTACACTTTTTTCAGATGGCCCTTTTGACCGGGGAGGCAGTGAGAGTTCATTGTAGTGCAGATTTCCTTTATACGCTTGCTTGGTTGGCCAAAAAGGGCGTATGCGTTTTTTCCTGAATATATTCAGGAAAAAACGCATACGCCCATTTTGGCCAAGTGCATCGTTGTCGACATTCTGCCTCTTTTCCTATGCTTTAAGTGCAATTCCAGTCTACCCCCTGAAATCGTTTTCCTGAAATTCTGCCCCGCTTTCAAGTCCTCTTCGAAGACTTACTTCTATACATTTTTGGACGATAGCTGTCATTCATAACTCTGCAGGTTTGTGAATTACAGTGCCCCTGAGCTCCTTCCTTCAACTCGCTTTCTTGTGAGCTGGCCGCAAAACCGCAAGATTGCTTCAGGCCCTAATCTCTATCCGGCCGGGCACGCTGAGCCTTTGTTTAATTCCTCTTCCTGGTCGGAAATGAGCGTTTCATTTGCCCGTGCAGACACCTACAGCTAGTCTCTCATTGCTTCTCCCTATTCCTGTTCATCTTGCGCAGAAATTGCAAAGTGTGCCAAACAGGAGGTTAAATGCACTGACTCTCCAAGTGGGGAGAGTGTTAGTAAAGCGTCTGGAATGGTGAACCCGAGTACCAGGGGACGAAAACTGAGATGCATTTGAAAACGTTTCCCAATCACACGGTGGACCATACTATGGGTTTCCCATGCATGTTTTAGCTGAAGGAAGAATCCCTTAAACCTGGAAATTTGGAACCCATGGAATGGGTACCATGCAGTATGACTTCAAAGGGTCTGCGTTTGCTCACCGAACCTCACCAATGCTATCAGCCCGAAGTGTCCAGCCTTATGTCTCACCCAGCTCTGGGTGTAGATGTGGGAAATCCAGGTTGCATTACAAGCCCTGAATGAATTATTTAAGAATTGCTCTCTATTTCACTGTCATTGTGTTTTGTTTTTGAAATTTATTTTGATAATGGGATTTATCGGATTTTCACTGCTGCATTTAGGCCGTTGTACACACGCTTGATTTCCTTATGGAGACATATAAATCCATGGGTTTTAAGATTCTTACTTGTCAGGTATCTTGCCAGGCGTTGAATATGTGGTGTTGAGTCCATTTCGTTGAGCAAGGAGTAGGGTTGTCTATTGTATATTTGGCTTATGGAACGGTATCTGTGCTAATTTCCATCTCTGGTTTTATGCAGCACCCCAACTCACCTTTCCCCATAAGCAAGCATAAGTTGGTGTTCTAAATTTGAGACCCTGTTCTGTTTTGTAATTCAGTTTATGTGTAGCCAAGTTTACATTCCGTGTATTACTGATATATTATGATGTTTCTTTTTCTGTGTGACTTATTTCTCGTAGAATCATCGTACCTGAATCCACTCATTATGCCGCTACGGGCCTGAAGACGTAGATTTCATTGCTGAGTGATATTCCATTGTACGTGCGTACCAGATATTCTTTATCCATTTTTTCCTTTCTCGGATATTTAACTTGTACCGTAGAAAAGGTTCTTGTAAACAGAGCCATCCCAAACTTTGGGGTGGCTGTGTGTTTGTGATTTTAATTACCCTAAGCTATAGGACCATAGTGGAAGTGACATAGGCTGTGTTGCTTTGTTTCCTACGTGTTTCAGGATACACCATACATTTCTCCAGAGTGGCTGTTGGCAATTTACATCCCGCCCATCAGCATAACAAGGCTCCCTGTTCTCCAAGACCTGTCCTGCCTTTCTGGATTTTACACTTTTTTCAGATGGCCCTTTTGACTGGGGGGCAGTGAGACTTCATTGTAGTGCAGATTTCCTTTACACGCTTGCTTGGTTGGCCAAAAAGGCCGTATGCGTTTTTTCCTGAATATATTCAGGAAAAAACGCATACGCCCTTTTTGGCCAAGTGCATCATTGTCGACATTCTGCCTCTTTTCCTATGCTTTAAGTGCAATTCCAGTATACCCCCTGAAATCGTTTTCCTGAAATTCTGCCCCGCTTTCAAGTCCTCTTTGAAGACTTACTTCAGTACATTTTTGGACGATAGCTGTCATTCATAACTCTGCATGTTTGTGAATTACAGTGCCCCTGAGCTCCTTTCTTCAACTCCTTTTCTTGTGAGCTGGCCACAAAACCGCAGGATTGCTTCAGGCCCTAATATGTTTCCGGCCGGGCACGCTGAGCATTTGGTTAATTCCTCTTCCTGGTGGGAAATGATCGTTCCATTTGCCCGTGCAGACACCTACAGCTAGTCTCTCATTGGTTCTCCCTATTCCTGTTCATCTTGCGCAGAAATTGCAAACTGTGCCAAACAGGAGGTTAAAGGCACTGACTCTCCAAGTGGGGAGAGTGTTAGTAAAGCGTCTGGAGTGGTGAACCCGAGTACCAGGGTTCGAAAACTGAAATGCATTTGAAAACGTTTCCCAATCACACGGTGGACCATACTCTGGGTTTCCCATGCATGTTTTAGCTGAATTAAGAATCTCTTAAACCTGGAGAGTTGGGACCCGTGGAATGGGTACCATGCAGTATGACTTCAAAGGGTCTGCGTTTGCTCACCGAACCTCACCAAAGCTATCAGCCCAAAGTGTCCAGCCTTATGTCTCACCCAGCTCTGGGTGTAGATGTGGTAAATCCAGGTTGCATCACATGCCCTGAATGAATTATTTAAGAATTGCTCTCTATTTCACTGTCATGGTTTTTGTTTTTGAAATTTATTTTGATAATGGGATTTATCGGATTTTCACTGCTGCGTTTAGGCCGCTGTACACACGCTTGATTTCCTTATGGAGACATATAAATCCATGGGTTTTAAGATTCTTACTTGTCAGGTATCTTCCTAGGCATTGAATATGGGGTGTTGAGTCCATTTCGTTGAGCTAGGAGTAGGTCTTGTCTATTATATATTTGGCTTATGGAACGGTATCTGTGCTAATTTCAATCTCTTGTTTTATGCAGCACTCCAACTCACTTTTCCCCATAAGCAAGCATAAGATGGTTTTCTAAATTTGAGACCATGTTCTGTTTTGTAATTCAGTTCATGTGTAGCCAAGTTTACATTCCGTGTATTAGTGATATCTTATGATGTTTCTTTTTCTGTGTGACTTAGTTCTCGTGGAATCATCGTACCTGAATCCACTCAATATGCCGCTACGGGCCTGACGACGTAGATTTCATTGCTGAGTGATATTCCATTGTACGTGCGTACCACAACTTCTTTATCCATTTTTTGTTTTATCGGATATTTAACTTGTACCGTACACGAGGTTCTTTTAAACAGACCCACCCAAACTTTGGGGTGGTTTGTGTTTTTGACTTTAATTTCCCTAAGCTATAGGACCATAAGTGGAAGTGCCAAAGGCTGTGTTGCTTTGTTTCCTACGTGTTTCAGGAAACCCCATACACTTCTCCAGAGTGGCTGTTGGCAATTTACATTCCGCCCATCAGCGTAACAAAGTTCCCTATTCTCCATGACCTGTCCTGCCTTTCTGGATTTTACACTTTTTTCAGATGGCCCTTTTGACCGGGGGGCTGTGAGACTTCATTGTAGTGCAGATTTCCTTTACACGCTTGCTTGGTTGGCCAAAAAGTGCGTATGCGTTTTTTCCTGAATATATTCAGGAAAAAACGCATACGCCCTTTTTGGCCAAGTGCATCATTGTCGACATTCTGCCTCTTTTCCTATGCTTTAAGTGCAATTCCAGTCTACCCCCTGAAATCGTTTTCCTGAAATTCTGCCCCGCTTTCAAGTCCTCTTCGAAGACTTACTTCAATACATTTTTGGACGATAGCTGTCATTCATAACTCTGCAGGTTTGTGAATTACAGTGCCCCTGAACTCCTTTCTTCAACTCGCTTTCTCGTGAGCTGGCTGCAGAACCGCAGGATTGCTTCAGGCCCTAATCTCTTTCCGGCAGGACATGCTGAGCCTTTGTTTAATTCCTCTTCCTGGTGGGAAATGAGCGTTCCATTTGCCCGTGCAGACACCTACAGCTAGTCTCTCATTGGTTCTCCCTATTCCTGTTCATCTTGCGCAGAAATTGCATACTGTGCCATACAGGAGGTTAAAGGCACTGACTCTCCAAGTGGGGAGAGTGTTAGTAAAGCGTCTGGAATGTTGAACCCGTGTAAAAGGGGACGAAACCTGAGATGCATTGGAAAACGTTTCTCGGTCACATGGTGCAGCATACTGTGGGTTTCAAAGGCATGTTTTAGCTGAAGGAAGAATCCCTTATACCTGGAGAGTTGAGACCCATGGAATGGGTACTTCAAGGGGTCTGCATTTGCTCACCGAACCTCACCAGTGCTATCAGCCTGGTGTCCAGCCTTATGTCTCACTCATCTCTAGGTGTAGATATGGTAAATCCAGGTTGCATCACAGGCCCTGAATGAATTATTTAAGAATTGCTCTCTATTTCATTGTCATTGTGTTTTGTTTCTGTAATTTATTTTGATAATGGGATTTATCGTATTTTCACTGCTGTGTTCATGCCGCTGTACACACGCTTGATTGTCTTTCGGAGACATATAAACCCATAGGTTTGAAGATTCTTACTAGTCAGGTATATTCCTAGGCGTTGAATATGTGGTGTTGAGTCCATTTTGTTGAGCAAGCAGTAGGTCTTGACTATTACATATTTGTCTTATGGAACAGTATCTGTGCTAATTTCAATCTCTGGTTTTTTGCAGCACCCCAACTCACCTTTATCCTTAAGCAAGAATAAGTTGGTTTTCTAAATATGAGACCCTGTTCTGTTTTGTAATTCAGTTCATGTGTAGCCAAGTTTGCATTCCATGTATTAGTGATATAGTATGTCTTTTACTTTTTGAATTCTGTGACTTTGTATGATCATATGTAACTCCTCTGGAGTTGTTACAAGTGGCCATATTGCATTGATTTCCAGGCTGAGTCATATTCCACTCTACATGAGCACCACATCTGTATCCATTTTTTCCCTCCAGAGACATTTAAGTTATATCCTATTCGAGGATCTTTTAAACAGTGAGGCGGTATACATTGGGGTGCCTGTGTCCTCTCGATTTTTGTTTTTCCCAAGATATACGTCCATGAGTGCAAGTGCCCTGTGCTCTGTAGCTCATTTTTTAGATGCTTTAGTAAACACAATACACTTCTCCAGAGTGACCATTGGTAATATACATTTCCAGTATAAGCCTCACAGGGCTCCCTTTTCTCCTTGCCCTGTCCTGCATTTCCGGTGTTTACACTTTATGAGGACGGCTCTTCTGACTGATGCGAAGTGACATGTTTTGTAGTATTGATTTCCAGTGCCCACCTGTTTGGTTGGCTAAAAACGTGTATGCTCTTTTCTTGAATATATACAGAAAAAGACGCATACACCCTTTTTGGCCAACTGCAATGTTGGCAATGTTCAGCCCCTTTTCTTGTGCTTAATGGCGAGTCCTTTCTACCTCTTCCAATCCCTTTCCTGCCATTCTCCGTTGCTTACAAGTCCTTTTCTCTGACTTTCCTCAGGACATTTTTCAGTGATAGATATTTTCAACTCTGCAGTTTCGTGAATTTTAGTGCCACTGAGCTCCATTTTTCAACTTGTGTTTATGGGAACTGGCCACAAAGCAGCGGGATTTCCTCAAGCCCTATTCTGTTTCCATGGGCAACCCTAGCCTTTGGTCAATTCGTCTTCCTGATTGGAAATTAGAGTGACATGTGCCTGTCCGAACCCCTAGGACTTGTCTCTCATTGTTCCTCCTCCTTCTGCTTCATCCTCTGGACAAATTCCAAACTGTATGCAACAGGATGTTGACAGTGCTGACATCTCCAAGTGGGGAGACTGTTAGTAAAGACGCTGGAGGGGTGAACCCGAGCACCAGGAGATGAGGAGATGAGATGCCTTTTCCAAACTCTTCCCGATCAGACGGTATACCATCCTCTGGGTGTGACAGGCATGCTTTAGCTGTAGGAAGGGTCCCATTCATGTGAGGAGAACACCAGGGCTTTTTCAAAATCAGTGTCTCTCCGCAACCCAAACTGGCGAATTTTTTAAGCTACGGCTACACATATGTTCATTAAGGGCCTTGGGAAGTAGGCAGAGTCCAAACTTTAGATGATTGAAGTCTTCAGGGTCAGAAGCACTCACCACCGGCTTCCCTTAGGTTCCATTTTAACTGTCATTAATAGATGATGTCAATAAAAATATCTATTCTTTTTCAGATTATTTCCCCTTATAGGTTATTGCAAAATATTGAGTGTAGTTCCCTGTGCTATACAGCAGTTCCTTGTTGATGATCGATTTTATACATAGCAGTGTGTATGTGTTAATCCCAAACTGTTAATTTATCCCTCCTCTCACCTTTCCCCTTTGGCAATAATAAATTATAAGACTTTATACTTCTCAGAAATGGGGGAGCTGAAAGAGAGGTATCATTTTCAATGGAAAAGCATTTAAAACAAGATTGAAGCTTTAACCAAGATTATTAGATGTACATCCTTGGAAAGAAATCACTTCGTTTCTCTAATATTGACCTGACAAATAAGACAAACCTTTTCACTGAACTTGCTTATAATAAAGTGATGGAAATATCAAATGGAAGTGTTAGAAACATCTTATTTTACCCGAGCCTTATACACTGTTCTATGTTAATTACAGTTTGGCTCACACATCTGTTCATTGAAGTTACAATGTTCTCAATTTCTGTTACTGATCCTCCAGAGTGGACCCCAACAAGTGTCCCCCTGCCCAGTGTCATTGGAGCCAACAGATCGAGACTGAGTTTGGTTCAGAAGCAAAGGAAACTTTATATTTTGATCAGAGAGTGGAGAGGTGAGAGCATGTGCTACCCCGTGGGCTGTGGGCTGGGCTGCTGTGTAGATATCCTGTCAGAGTTGGCTGCAGCTCAGGCTCTATATCACGGAGAGTGCACTGTGCCCCAGGAGCTGAGGTGTCGACCCAGACATTCTGCACTAGGAACTCTGGTCTGAAGTGCTGGGTGTGGAACCTCTGTATGCGGGACCCTAGGAGCATGTGAAATTAGACAAAGCACAAAGGATAAAAAAGGTTAGACTTTATTTTATTGCCCAGATTCTATTTTTATCTCCCAGGGATTTTTAAGGGGCTTTGCCTGGGACAAAACCCTCTTCTGCCTTTTGTCCCCTTCCTCATTCTTGGAGTGCTGAGGGTGCAGACCCTTCTTCTGTAACTGCTGAGTGCTGAGTTAGGAGCCCTCATACCCGTGGGCGAGGGTCAGAACTTCTCCCCAGCAGCCTCCAGGTGACGTTGATTGTCCCCAGGCCTCCTGCCTCCCTGCTCGTCTGCCTGAGCACCAGTATTGGAAGTGTTATAGATTCTAATGACCTTTAAGGGTCCAGGAAGGAGATGTGCAGTGACGCTGTGAGGTCCAGTTTCACCCCGCCCCACATTTGTTCGGCCACCTTAGGCTGACCGTTTCTGCCAGCCTAGATGCTCTGACCAGTAGTCTGCGCTTTCTTCAATTAGGCCGCTGAATTAACGTAAAAACAGCACCAGGTGTCAGGACCCTGTCCGCTCAACTCCCAGACAGTCCAGGGTCACTGGTGATGAAGGACCATGATGGCCACTGAGTCAACAGCCTTTTGAAGTAAACAGGAGTCCAGCCGGTCTTATTGGCCACCATTATCACAGTGTCTGTAGGCTTTTCTATGGTGACAGCGTGATATACGGTTCCCCCGCCAAGATTATTAGGTCCGCTCTGGGTGCAGTAAGTCCTGCAAGCAGTAGTCTACTCTTTTGGGACACACTCTTGTTGTTTTATGAGAGAAACTCCAGGTCAAGTGATGGTCACATGAGTCGTCATGGTGCCCCGTTGCCCCTGGTTATCTCTCTGGAGGTTGGAGTTGGAGGGCCTCCTCACTCGAGGTCAGTGTGCCCACGGAGCAAACCCTGCAACTTCAGGGCATGGTTGGGGGTTAGGATCACCACGTGGGGTCCTTTTCCCTTAGGAGGGAGGTGGTCTTTTGGGCTGCTGATTTCCAGGTTTTTAGATACCGCCAGTATCTTGGCCAGATGTGGCAGTGGGCCAAGCCCCTTGGTGACTGTAGTTTATCCTACCTGGATGGCATTCTTGCATTGTTCCATTTCAAGTGGTCCCAGGTTTTGCACTAATACTCCAATGGCGATTCACTTTTCACCAGGAATGTAAAGATCAAAGGGTTTAGCTAAATTAGGGAGTTCCAGGGCAAGGGTCTGAATTGACTGCTCTTTCCATTCTTGAAAGGCCACTTCTGGATTCTATTCAAAAGGATCATCATCTTTTCCTTTCAGTGTTTCATATAGAGGCCCAGCTAGTAGACTGTAGTTAGGGATCCAGAAGCAGCAAACCCTGGCCTCCCCAGGAACCCCTAAGCTGTCTTCTAGTTTTAGATATGGGTAAGACTGTAAATTGTTTCTTCCCTTTCCTGGGATGGGCTTCTCCGACCTTCTGTGAGAATGAAGCCCAGGCAGGTCACCGTAGTCTGTGATATTTGAGCTTTTTCTTGGACAACCTGTATCCTTTATTGGCTTGGTAGTTCAGAGGTCTCCTTAGTAGGGCTGGCAATCAGAATGTCATCTGCAAATTGAAGGAGTGTTTCCTTTTCCAGAGGTAGAACTTTTAGGTCTTTAGCTGAGCTTTCCCCAAAGATGGTGTGGGAATTTTTGAACCCTTGGGGCAAGACGGCCCAGAAGTATTGATTTAGTTGTATGTTGAGTCCTGCCACTCACAAGCCAAAATTTCTTGTGACTCTGGGACTAATAGAATACAAAAGAAGGCATCATTGAAGACTAATACAGAATACCATGTCCTGGTGGTTGGTAGAATGACCAGCAGGGTGTAGAATTTAGGAACTACTGGAGGTATATCCTCGGTGGCTTCACTGACTGTCCTGACATCATTTACCAGGACTCCAGCAGTCCGTGGGGCTCTCGAGGTCAGGCCAATCCCAGGATATGGAGATCACCTGCGCAGGTACCCTACCCGAACCCCATACCACGGGGTTCTCGTGGTCAGGCCCCTCCCAGGATATGGGGTTCCCTTGGCAGGTTCCCCTGCAGCTCATGGGGCTCTCGTGGTCAGGCCCCTCCCAGGATACAGAGCTACCCATGCAGGTACCATGGCAGGGCTGGGAACACAGGAACCGTGCATATCGCCCTCATTGCAGAGCACTCCCAGCTCACCTGTCACTCAGATCTGACACAGAGCACCTCAGAGCAGGACTTGAACTAACAAACAGCAGCTCCGACAGGTCTGTGACCCTGGGCATCACTCTGTGTGGCCTCCCTCCACCTGGCCTTTCAGAGACTTCCACTGTACCCGGGGCACCAGGCCTCTGTCTCCACCCACCAGCCACTCCTCCTCTCCCTGACTCCTGGGTTCCTCTCATTAGGAGAGGGTTTTCTTGAAGTTGTCTCCCACTCATGGGCCAGATAATATAATTAGAAAACAAGCCAGAGCTGCAGCCCCTTGTCTATCCTGACTCTCAGGAGCCCACACCTGTTCCTTGGACCTGGCCGATTCAGCAAGTTCCAGTTTCTGCAACTGTGAGCCCCTGAGGGGTGATTATTGGCTGGCCTGGGAAGCCCGACCATGCCGGCCAGACCTCCCCAGGTGTGCCTGGGTTCAGATCAATATAAACACCGCTCCAGGCAGCAAGAGCCCCTGCAGCTGTGCCTGACGCCATTTTCTCTGCCCTGTCAGCAGTCTTGGGGCTGGACTGGTGGGAGGGAGTGAGAGGCCACGGCTTTGTGGGTGGCCCAGTGTGAGTGGGGCTCTGCTGGACTTTCTGCAGCAGTTGCCAAGATGCCACCTGCTAAAGAAGAGGATGTGTCACCCATACCTGCCGCTGGAATTTCTCCCTGGGCAGAGGTGAGTGAGGAAGAAAGCAGTGGGGGCCGGGACAGCAGGGGTATCTCAGGCAGGGAAATGGAAAGCTTCCAGAAGAGTACCCAGGGCCAGGACCATCCTGGCTGGCCTGCAGGCACCAAGTCGGCTGGCATGCTGTCACTCATGTGGCTCCATGGCCCTTCCTCTAGGCTTTCAAGTCCTTGTACATATTCAGGTGTTTTACCTGGGAAGGGTGGGAACATTTCAGCAGCAGCTGGCCTGGGGCTCAGCCCACGTTTACTCACAGATGCCTCGGCACTGTCCCCCAGCTTTGCAATGAGGAAGCTTGTTGCGTGGGGCCTGCTGGCTGAATGGGAGATGATTCCCCACCACTGACCAACTTCAGAATTGTTTACAACTGGAGCAAGTGCCCTGATACGGTTTTCCTCTGTGTAGCTGGTGGGTTCTGTTTTTTTTTCTTTTTTGGTTCAAGGTAGATTTTATTCCTCTTTTTTGTATTTACAGATATAAGCATGGAAATAATTTATTCATATAAATACATGTATGTGAAGGGAAGAATATTTTTTCTGTTTTACTTTTTGTAATTTGAATTTTATTTTATTTTTTTATACAGCAGGTTCTTTTTGGTTATCTATTTTATACATATAAATGTATACATGCCAATCCCAATCTCTCAACTCCTCCCACCACCACCCCCCAACAGCTTTCCCCCCTTGGTGTCCATACGTTTGTTGTCTACGTCTGTTGCTCTATTTCTGCCTTGCAAAACGGTTCATCTGTACAATTTTTCTAGGTTCCACATATATGCATTAATAGACAAGATTTGTTTTTCTCTTTCTGACTTACTTCACTCTGTATGACAGTCTCTAGATCCATCAACGTCTCTACAAATGACCCAATTTCATTCCTTTTTATGGCTTAGTATTATTCCATTTCATATATGTACCACATCTTTATGCATTCGTCTGTCTGTGGGCATTTAGGTTGCTTCCATTACCTGGATATTGTAAATAATGATGCAATGAACATTGCAGTGAATGTCTCTTTTTGATTTATGGTTTTGTCTGGGTATATGTCCAGTAGTGGGATTGCTGTATCATATGGTAATTCTATTCTTAGTTTTATAAGAAACTCCATAATGTTCTCCACAGTGACTGTATCAATTTACATTCCCAACAATAGTGGAAGAGGGTTCCTTATCTCCACACCCTTTCCAGCATTTGTTGTTTGTAGATTTTCTGATGATGCCCATTCTAACAGGTGTGAGGTGATACACCATGGATGAGTCTATTTCGTTGAGCAAAGAGTAGGTTTTGTCTATTACATATTTGGCTTATGGAACGGTATGTGTGCTAATTTCAATCTCTGGTTTTATACAGCACCCCAACTCAACTTTCCCCTTAAGCAAGCATAAGTTTTTATCTAAATGTGAGACTCTGTTCGGTTTTGGAATTCAGTTTATGTGTAGCCAAGTTTACACTCTCTCTATTAGTGATATCTTATGATAATTATCTTTCTCTGTGTGACCTATTTCTCTTAGAATCATCATACTTAAATCCACTCAATTTGCTGCTACAGGCCTGATGACATTGATTTCATTGCTGAGTGATATTCCGTTGTACGTAAGTAGCACAACTCCTTTATCCATTTTTTTCTTTCTGGGATATTTAATTTGTACTGGACTCAAGGTTCTTGTAAACACAGCAGCCCTAAATTTTGTGTTGGCTGTGTCTTGTTGATTTTAATTTTCCTAAGCTATAGGGCCAAAAGTGGAAGTGCCCTAGGGTTTGTAGCTTTGTTTTTCAGATGTTTCAGGATACACCATAAACATCTCCAGAGTGTCTGTTGGCAATTTACATCCTGCCCATCAGCATAACAAGGCTCCCTGTTCTCCATGGCCTGTCCTGTGTTTCTGGTTTTTACACTTTTTTCAGATGGCCCTTTTGACGAATGGGAAATGAAACTTCATTGTAGTGCGGATTTCCATTTCTCAAGTGCTTGGTTGGCCAAAAAGGGCATATGTGTTTTTTCCTGAATCTATTCAGGAAAAAATGTTTACGCACTTTTGTCCAAGTGCATCACTGTCAAAGATCTGCCGCTTTTCACATGCTTTAAATGCAATTCCAATCTACCTCCTGAAATATGATTCCTGCAATTCTGCCTCGTTTTGAAGTCCTCTTTGCAGACTTACTTCCATATATTTTTGCCAATAGCTGTCATTTATAACTCTGCAGGTTTGTGAATTACAGTGCCCGTGATTTCCTTTCTTAACACGTTTCCTTGAAAACTGGCCACCGAACCGCAGGTTTGCTTCAGGCCATAATCAGGGTCCGGCACGGCACTCTGAGACTTTGGTTCATTCCACTTCCTGGTGGGAAATTAGAGTTAAATGTGCCCCTCCAGACACCTGCCTCACTCCTAGCCCCTTGGTGATGTGTGTCCTGTGGTTTGAGGCCACATGTGCTGGGTTCCTCACCTTTGGCTGATGTGGCCCCACTGGTGTGAGGACACTCCTGCCTGGTTCCCATCCCCTTGGTGATGTGGGCCCTCCGGTGAGAGTCTGATCCTGGTTGGGTTCCTCACACTTCTGTGAGGTGGGCCCTCTTCTCTGAGGTCACTCCTGCCTGGCTGGCACACCCCGCCTTGGCGACGTCGGCCCTCTGGTGGGATTTGGTGCCTGCTGTGTGTCTCCTCCCCTCGGTAATGAGGGCCCTCTGGCGTCAGGCCCTAACTCCTGGGCTCCCAATATTTTCTGATATGTGCCCTGTGGTTCGAGTACACTCCTGCCAGGTTCCCAACCCCATGGGAATGTGGGCCTTCTGCTCTGAGGTCCCAACCGTGGGTTACTCAGTTTCATGATGAGGGCCCTCTGCTGTGAGTTCTCTCTGGCCTGGATCCCATAAGCTCGCTGCTCCTGGCCACCTGCTGGGAGGTTACAACTGTGGGATTCCTCACCTTTTTTCTTCTATGGGCCCTCTGTTTTGAGACTCCTCCTGCCTGCCTCACTCCCAGCCCCTTGGTGATGTGTGTCCTCTGGTTTGAGGCCACGTATGCTGGGTCCCTCGCCTTTCGATGATGTGGCCCCACAGGTGTGAGGACACTCCTGCCTGGTTCCTATCCCCTTGATGATGTGGGCCCTCTGGTGAGAGTCTGATCCTGGCTGGGTTCCTCACCCTTCTGTGAGGTGGGCCCTCTGCTGTGAGGTCACTCCTGCCTGGCTGGCACACCCCACCTGAGTAACATCGGCCCTCTTGTGGCAGTTGGAGCCTGCTGGGAACCTCCCCTCGGTGATGGGGGCCCTCTTGCCTCAGGCCCTAACTGCTGGGTACCCACATTTTCTGATACGTGCTAAGTGGTGCGAGGACACTCCTGTGAGGTTCCCATCCCCACGGGCATGCGGGCCTTCTGCTCTAAGGTCCCAACACCTGTGTTGTTCACCGTTTCATGATGTTGGCTCTCTGGTGTTAGTTCACTCAGGCCTAGATCCCATAGACTCTGTGCTCTGAGCGGCCTGCTGGGAGGTTCCTACTGCTGGATTCCTTACCTTTTTTTAATCTTTTGGTCCTGTGTTTTCATGCTCCTACTTCCTGACTCACTCCCAGCCCATTTGTGATGTAGGTCCTCTGGTTTAAGGCCACATGTACCGGTTTCCTCACCTTTATTGATGTGGCCCCACTGGTATGAGAACACTCCTGCCTGGTTCCCATCCCCTTGTTGATGGGGGCCCTCTGGTGAGAGTCTGATCCTGTCAGGATTCCTCACACTTCTGGGAGGTGGGCCCTCTGCTGTGAGGTCACTCCTGCCTGGCTGGCACACGTCACGTTGGCGATGTGGACCCTCAGTTGGGAGTTGGTGCCTGCTGGGAGTCTCCTCCCCTCGGTAATGAGGGCCCTCTGGCGTCAGGCCCTAACTCATGGGCTCCCAAAATTTTCTGATGTGCGCCCTGTCGTGCGAGTACACTCCAGCCAGGGTCCCATCCCCATGGGGATGTGGGCTTTCTGCTCTGAGGTCCCAACGCCTGGGTTGCTCACAGTGTCAGAATGTGGGCCCTCTGCTGTGAGTTCACTCCTGCATGGATCCCATAGCCTCGGTGCTCTGGGCCACCTGCTTGGAGCTTCCATCTGCGGGGTTCCTCACCTTTTTTATTCTATGGACGCTCTGTTGTGAGTCTCCTCCTGCATGCTTCACTCCCAGCCCTTTCGTGATGTGTGTCCGCTTGTTTGAGGCCACATGTGCTGTGTTCCTCACCTTTCGCTGATGTGGCCCCACTGGTGTGAGGACACTCCTGCCTGGTTTCCATCCCCTTGGTGATGTGGGCGCACTGGTTAGAGTCTGATCCTGTTTGGGCTCCTCACACTTCTGTGAGGTGGGCCCTCTGCTGTGAGGTAACTCCTGCCTGGCTTGCTCCCATTGCCTTGGTGACGTCGGCCCTCTGGTGGCATTTGGAGCCTGCTGGTAGCCTCCCCTCCTCCGTGATGAGGGCCCTCTGGCGTCAGGCCATAACTGCTGGGTTCCCACATTTTCTGATACGTGCTAAGTTGTGCGTGGACACTCCTGCGAGGTTCCCATCCCCATGGGGATGTGGGCCTTCTGCTCTGAGGTCCCAACGCCTGGGTTGCTCACAGTTTCATGATGTGGGCCCTCTGCTGTGAGTTCACCTTGGCCTGGATCACATAGACTCGGTGCTCTGGGCCGCCTGCTGGGAGGTTCCCACTGCAGGATTCCTCAGCTTTTTTATTCTATTGGCCCTGTGTTGTGAGGCTACTCTTGCCTGCCTCACTCCGAGCCCCTTGGAGATCTGGATCCTCTGGTTTAGGCCACATGTGCTGGGTTCCTCACCTTTCTATGATGTGGCCACCCTGGTGTAAAGACAGTCCTGCCTGGTTCTGATGCCCTTGGTGATGTGGGCCCTCTGGTGAGAGTCTTACCCTGGCTGGGTTCCTCACCATTCTGTGAGGTAGGCCCTCAGCTGTGAGGTCACTCCTGCCTGGCTGTTGCACGTCACCTTGGCGACATGGGCCCTCAGTTGGGAGTTGGTGCCTGCTTGGGGTCTCCTCCCCTTGGTAATGAGGGCTCTCTGGCGTCAGGCCCTAACTTCTGGTCTCCCAAAATTCTCTGATGTGCGCCCTGTGGTGCGAGTACACTTCTGCCAGGTTCCCAACCCCATGGGAATGTGGGCCTTCTGCTCTAAGGTCCCAACGGCTGGGTTGCTCACAGTTACAGGATGAGCGCCCTCTGTTTTGAGTTCAGTCAGGCCTGGATCCCATAGCCTCGCTGCTCCTGGCCACCTGCTGGGAGGTTCCAACTGCGGGATTCCTCACCTTTTTTACGCTATGGGCCCTCTGTTTGGAGGCTCCTCCTGCCTGCCTCACTCCCAGCCCCTTGGTGATGTGTGTCCTCTGGTTTGAGGCCACGTGTGCTGGGTCCGTCACATTTCGGTGATGTGGCCCCACTGGTGTGAGGACACTCCTGCCTGGTTTCCATTCCCTTGGTGATGTGGGCCCTCTGGTGAGTGTCTGATCCTCTTTGGGTTCCTCACACTTTTGTGTGGTTGGCCCTCTGCGGTGAGGTCACTCCTGCCTGGCTGGCACACCCCGCATTGGCGACATCGGCCTTCTGGTAGCAGTTGGAGCTTGCTGGGAGCCTCCTCTCCTCAGTGATGAGGGCCCTCTGGCGTCCGGCCCTAACTGCTGGGCTCCCCACATTTTCTGATGTGTGCCCACTGGTGCGATGACACGCCTGCTTGGTTCCCTTCCCCATGGGGATGTGGGCCTTGTGCTCTGAGGTCACAACGGCTGGGTTGCTTACAGTATCACGATGAGGGCCCTCTGTTGTGAGTTCATCACTGCCTGGATCCCATAGCCTCGGTGCTCTGGGCCGCCTGCTGGGATGTTCCAACTGCTGGATTCCTCACGTTTTTTATACAATGGGCCATGTGTTTTGAGGTTAATCCTGCCTGCCTCGCTCCGAGACCCATGGTGATGTGGGTCCTCTGGTTTGAGGCCACATGTGCTGGGTACCTCAACTTTCGATGATGTGGCCCCACGGGTGTGAGGACACTCCTGCCTGGTTCCCAGCCCCTTGCTTATGTGGGCACCCTGGTGAGAGTCTGATCCTGACTGGGTTCCTTACCCTTCTGTGAGGTGGGCCCTCTGATGTGAGGTCACTCTTGCCTGGATGGCTCAGGTCGCCTTGGCGACGTAGGCCCTCTGTTGGCCACTGAAGCATGCTGGGAGCCTCCTACCCTCTTTAATAAGGGCCCTGGAAGAAACGCATATGCCCTTTTTGAGCAAGTGCATCATTGTCGAGGTTCTGCCTCTTCTCCTATACTTTCAGAGGACTTCCCGTCTACCTCCTGAAATCGTATTCCTGGAATTCTGCCCCGCGTTCAAGTCCTCTTTGCAGCCTTACTTCAATATATTTTTGGACGATAGCTGTCATTTATAACTCTGCAGGTTTGTGAATTACAGTGCCCCTGAGCTCCTTTCTTCAAATCACTTTCTTGGGAGCTGGCCGCAAAACCGCAGGATTGCTTCAGGCCCTAATCTGGTTCCGGCACGGCATGCTGAGCCTTTGGCTAATTCCTCTTCCTGGTGGGAAATGAGTGTTAAATTTGTTCGTGCAGACACCTACAGCTAATCTCTCATTGGTTCTCCCTATTCCTGTTCATCTTGCGCAGAAATTCCAAACTGTGCCAAAGAGGAGGTTAAAGGCACTGACTCTCCAAGTGGGGAGAGTGTTAGTAAAGCGTCTGGAATGGTAAAACCGAGTACGAGGGGACGAAACTGAGATGCATTTAAAAAGGATTCCCGGTCATACGGTGGACCATATTCTGGGTTGCCCATGCATGTTTTACCTGAAGGAAGAATCCCTTCAACCTGGAGAGATGGGACCCATGGAATGGGTACCATGCAGTATGACTTCAAAGGGTTGCCTTTGCTCACCGAACGTCACCAATGCTATCAGCCCGAAGTGTCCAGCCTTATGTCTCACACAGCTCTGCGTGTAGATGTGGTAAATCCAGGTTGCATCACAAGCCCTGAATGAATTATTTAAGAATTGCTCTCTATTTCACTATCATTGTGTTTTGTTTTTGAAATTTATTTTTGATAATGGGATTTATCGGATTTTCACTGCTGCGTTTAGGCCGCTGTACACACGCTTGATTTCCTTATGGAGACATATAAATCCATGGGTTTTAAGATTCTTACTTGTCAGGTATCTTGCCAGGCGTTGAATATGGGGTTTTGAGTCCATTTCGTTGAGCAAGGAGTAGGGCTTGTCTATTATATATTTGGCTTATGGAACGGTATCTGTGCTAATTTCAATCTCTGGTTTTATGCAGCACCCCAACTCACCTTTCCCCATAAGCAAGCATAAGTTGGTTTTCTAAATTTGAGACACTGTTCTGTTTTGTAATTCAGTTCATGAGTAGCCAAGTTTACATTCCGTGTATTAGTGATATCTTATGATGTTTCTTTTTCTGTGTGACTTATTTCTCGTAGAATCATCGTACCTGAATCCACTCATTATGCCGCTACGGGCCTGATGACGTAGATTTCATTGCTGAGTGATATTCCATTGTACGTGCGTACCACAACTTCTTTATCCATTTTTTGCTTTCTGGGATAGTTTACTTGTACAGTAGACGAGGTTCTTGTAAACAGAGCCGTCCCAAACTCTGGGGTGGCTGTGTGTTTTTGATTTTAATTTCCCTAAGCTATAGGACCATAAGTGGAATTGCCATAGGCTGTGTTGCTTTGTTTCCTACGTGTTTCTGGAAACACCATACACTTCCCCAGAGTGGTTGTTGGCAATTTACATCCCGCCCATTAGCATGACAAGGCTCCCTGTTCTCCATGACCTGTCCTGACTTTCTGGATTTTACATTTTTTTCAGATGGCCCTTTTGACCGGGGGGCAGTGAGACTTCATTGTAGTGCAGATTTCCATTACACGCTTGCTTGGTTGGCCAAAAAGGGCGTATGCGTTTTTTCCTGAATATATTCAGGAAAAAACGCATACGCCCTTTTTGGCCAAGTGCATCATTGTCGACATTCTGCCTCTTTTCCTATGCTTTTAGTACAATTCCAGTCTCCCCCCTGAAATCGTTTTCCTGAAATTCTGCCCCGCTTTCAAGTCCTCTTCGAAGACTTACTTAAATATATTTTTGGACGATAGCTGTCATTCATAACTCGGCAAGTTTGTGAATTACAGTGCCCCTGAGCTCATTTCTTCAACTCGCTTTCTTGTGAGCTGGCCGCAAAACCGCAGGATTGCTTCAGGCCCTAATCTTTTTCTGGCAGGGCACGCTGAGCCTTTGGTTAATTCCTCTTCCTGGTGGGAAATGAGCGTTCCATTTGCCCGTGCAGACACCTACAGCTAGTCTCTCATTGCTTCTCCCTATTCCTGTTCATCTTGCACAGAAATTGCAAACTGTGCCAAACAGGAGGTTAATGGCACTGACTCTCCAAGTGGGGAGAGTGTTAGTAAAGCATTCAAATGTTGAACCCGAGTACCAGGGGACGAAATCTGAGATGCATTTGAAAACGTTTCCCAATCACACGGTGGACCATACTCTAGGTTTCCCATGCATGTTTTAGCTGAAGGAAGAATCTCTTAAACCTGGAGAGTTGGGACCCATGGAATGGGTACCATGCAGTATGACTTCAAAGGGTCTGCGTTTGTTCACCGAACCTCACCAATGCTATCAGCCCGAAGTGTCCAGCCTTATGTCTCATCCAGCTCTGGGTGTAGATGTGGTAAATCCAGGTTGCATCACAAGCCCTGAATGAATGATTTAAGAATTGCTCTCTATTTCACTGTCATTGTGTTTTGTTTTTGAAATTCATTTTGATAATGGGATTTATCGGATTTTCACTGCTGCTTTTAGGCCACTGTACACACGCTTGATTTCCTTATGGAGACATATAAATCCATGGGTTTTAAGATTCTTACTTGTCAGGTATCTTCCCAGGCGTTGAATATAGGGTGTTGAGTACATTTCGTTGAGCAAGGAGTAGGTATTTTCTATTATATATTTGGCTTATGGAACGGTATCTGTGCTAATTTCAATCTCTGGTTTTATGCAGCATCCCAACTGACCTTTCCCCATAAGCAAGCATAAGTTGGTTTGCTAAATTTGAGACCCTGTTCTGTTTTGTAATTCAGTTCATGGGTAGCCAAGTTTACATTCCGTGTATTAGTGATAACTTATGATGTTTCTTTTTCTGTCTGACTTATTTCTCATAGAATCATCGTACCTGAATCCACTCATTATGCCGCTACGGTCCTGATGACGTAGATTTCATTGCTGAGTGATATTCCATTGTACGTGCGTACCACAACTTCTTTATCCATTTTATGCTTTCTGGGATATTTAACTGCTACCGTAGATCAGGTTCTTGTAAACAGAGCCATCCCAAACTTTGGGGTGGCTGTGTGTTTTTGATTTTAATTTCCCTAAGCTATAGGACCATAAGTGGAAGTGCCATAGGCTGTGTTGCTTTGTTTCCTACGTGTTTCAGGAAACACCATACACTTTTCCAGAGTGGCTGTTGGCAATTTAAATCCGCCCATCAGCATAACAAGGCTCCCTGTTCTCCATGACCTGTCCTGCCTTTCTGGATTTTACACTTTTTTCCGATGGCCCTTTTGACCGGGGGGCAGTGAGACTTCATTGTAGTGCAGATTTCCTTTACACGCTTGCTTGGTTGGCCAAAAAGGGCGTATGCGTTTTTTCCTGAATATATTCAGGAAAAAACGCATAGGCCCTTTTTGGCCAAGTGCATCATTGTCAACATTCTGCCTCTTTTCCTATGCTTTAAGTGCAATTCCAGTCTACCCCCTGAAATCGTTTTCCTGAAATTCTGCCCCACTTTCAAGTCCTCTTCGAAGACTTACTTCTATATATTTTTGGACGATAGCTGTCATTCATAACTCTGCAGGTTTGTGAATTACAGTGCCCCTGAGCTCCTTTCTTCAACTCGCTTTCTTGTGAGCTGGCCGCAAAACCGCAGGATTGCTTCAGGCCCTAATCTCTTTCCGGCAGGGCATGCTGAGCCTTTGTTTAATTCCTCTTCCTGGTCAGAAATGAGCGTTCCTTTTGCCCGTGCAGGTACCTACAGCTGGTCTCTCATTGGTTCTCCCTATTCCTGTACATCTTGCGCAGAAATTGCAAACTGTGCCAAACAGGAGGTTAATGGCACTGACTCTCCAAGTAGGGAGAGTGTTAGTAAAGCATCTGGAATGGTGAACCCGAGTACCAGGGGACGATAACTGAGATGCATTTGAAAACGTTTCCCGGTCACACAGTGCACAGTACTGTGGGTTTCCCATGCATGTTTTAGCTGAAGGAAGAATTCCTTAAACCTGGAGAGTTGGGACCCATGGAATGGTTACCCTGCAGTATGACTTCAAAGGGTCTGCTCACCGAACCTCACTAATGCTATCAGCCCGAAGTGTCCAGCCTTATGTCTCACCCAGCTCTGGGTGTAGATGTGGTAAATCCAGGTTGCATCACAAGCCCTGAATGAATTATTTAAGAATTGCTCTCTATTTCACTGTCATTTTGTTTTGTTTTTGAAATTTATTTTGATAATGGGATTTATCGGATTTTCACTGCTGCGTTTAGGCCGCTGTACACACGCTTGATTTCCTTATGGAGACATATAAATCCATGGGTTTTAAGATTCTTACTTGTCAGGTATCTTGCCAGGCGTTGAATATGGGGTGTTGAGTCCATTTCGTTGAGCAAGGAGTAGGTCTTGTCTATTATATATTTGGCTTATGGAACGGTATCAGTGCTAATTTCAATCTCTGGTTTTATGCAGCACCCCAACTCACCTTTCCCCATAAGCAAGCATAAGTTGGTTTTCTAAATTTGAGACCCTGTTCTGTTTTGTAATTCAGTTTATGTGTAGCCAAGTTTACATTCCGTGTATTACTGATATATTATGATGTTTCTTTTTCTGTGTGACTTATTTCTCGTAGAATCATCGTACCTGAATCCACTCATTATGCCGCTACGGGCCTGATGACGTAGATTTCATTGCTGAGTGATATTCCATTGTACGTGCGTACCACAGCTTCTTTATCCATTTTTTGCTTTCTTGGATATTTAACTTCTACCGTAGATGAGGTTCTTGTAAACAGAGCCATCCCAAACTTTGGGGTGGCTGTGTGTTTTTGATTTTAATTTCCCTAAGCTATAGGACCATAAGTGGAAGTGCCATAGGCTGTGTTGCTTTGTTTCCTACGTGTTTCCGGAAACACCATACAGTTTTCCAGAGTGGCTGTTGGCAATTTAAATCCGCCCATCAGCATAACAAGTCTCCCTGTTCTCCAAGACCTGTCCTGCCTTTCTGGATTTTACACTTTTTTCAGATGGCCCTTTTGACCGGGGGGCAGTGAGACTTCACTGTAGTGCAGATTTCCTTTACACGCTTGCTTGGTTGGCCAAAAAGGGCGTATGCGTTTTTTCCTGAATATATTCAGGAAAAAACGCATACGCCCTTTTTGGCCAAGTGCATCATTGTCGACATTCTGCCTCTTTTCCTATGCTTTAAGTGCAATTCCAGTCTACCCCCTGAAATCGTTTTCCTGAAATTCTGCCCCGCTTTCAAGTCCTCTTTGAAGACTTACTTCAGTACATTTTTGGACGATAGCTGTCATTCATAACTCTGCAGGTTTGTGAATTACAGTGCCCCTGAGCTCCTTTCTTCAACTCGTTTTCTTGTGAGCTGGCTCCAAAACCACAGGATTGCTTCAGGCCCTAATATGTTTCCGGCCGGGCACGCTGAGCCTTTGGTTAATTCCTCTTCCTGGTGGGAAATGATCGTTCAATTTGCCCGTGCAGACACCAACAGCTAGTCTCTCATTGGTTCTCCCTATGCCTGTTCATCTTGCGCAGAAATTGCAAACTGTGCCAAACAGGAGGTTAAACGCACTGACTCTCCAAGTGGGGAGAGTGTTAGTAAAGCGTCTGGAATGGTGAACCCGAGTACCAGGGGACGAAAACTGAGATGCATTTGAAAACGTTTCCCAATCACACGGTGGACCATACTATGGGTTTCCCATGCATGTTTTAGCTGAAGGAAGAATCCCTTAAACCTGGAAATTTGGAACCCATGGAATGGGTACCATGCAGTATGACTTCAAAGGGTCTGCGTTTGCTCACCGAACCTCACCAATGCTATCAGCCCGAAGTGTCCAGCCTTATGTCTCACCCAGCTCTGGGTGTAGATGTGGGATATCCAGGTTGCATCACAAGCCCTGAATGAATTATTTAAGAATTGCTCTCTATTTCACTGTCATTGTGTTTTGTTTTTGAAATTTATTTTGATAATGGGATTTATCGGATTTTCACTGCTGCGTTTAGGCTGCTGTACACACGCTTGATTTCCTTATGGAGACATATAAATCCATGGGTTTTAAGATTCTTACTTGTCAGGTATCTTGCCAGGCGTTGAATATGGGGTGTTGAGTCCATTTCGTTGAGCAAGGAGTAGGGCTTGTCTATTATATATTTGGCTTATGGAACGGTATCTGTGCTAATTTCAATCTCTGGTTTTATGCAGCACCCCAACTCACCTTTCCCCATAAGCAAGCATAAGTTGGTTTTCTAAATTTGAGACCCTGTTCTGTTTTGTAATTCAGTTCATGTGTATCCAACTTTACATTCCGTGTATTAGTGATATCTTATGATGTTTCTTTTTCTGTGTGACTTATTTCTCGTAGAATCATCGTACCTGAATCCACTCATTATGCCGCTACGGGCCTGATGACGTAGATTTCATTGCTGAGTGATATTCCATTGTACGTGCGTACCACAACTTCTTTATCCATTTTTTGCTTTTGGGATATTTTACTTGTACCGTAGACGAGGTTCTTGTAAACAAAGCTGTCCCAAACTCTGGGGTGGCTGTGTGTTTTTGATTTTAATTTCCCTAAGCTATAGGACCATAAGTGGAAGTGCCATAGGTTGTGTTGCTTTGTTTCCTACGTGTTTCTGGAAACACCATACACTTCTCCAGAGTGGTTGTTGGCAATTTACATCCCGCCCATCAGCATGACAAGGCTCCCTGTTCTCCATAACCTGTACTGACTTTCTGGATTTTACATTTTTTTCAGATGGCCCTTTTGACCGGGGGGCAGTGAGAGTTCACTGTAGTGCAGATTTCCTTTACAAGCTTGCTTGGTTGGCCAAAAACGGCGTATGCGTTTTTTCCTGAATATATTCAGGAAAAAACGCATACGCCCTTTTTGGCCAAGTGCATCATTGTCGACATTCTCCCTCTCTTCCTATGTTTTTAGTACAATTCCAGTCTACCCCCTGAAATCGTTTTCCTGAAATTCTGCCCCGCTTTCAAGTCCTCTTCGAAGACTTACTTCAATACATTTTCGGACGATAGCTGTCATTCATAACTCTGCAGGTTTGTGAATTACAGTGCCCCTGAGCTCATTTCTTCAACTCGCTTTCTTGTGAGCTGGCCGCAAACCCGCAGGATTGCTTCAGGCCCTAATCTGTTTCCGGCAGGGCACGCTGAGCCTTTGGTTAATTCCTCTTCCTGGTGGGAAATGAGCGTTCCATTTGCCCGTGCAGACACCTACAGCTAGTCTCTCATTGCTTCTCCCTATTCCTGTTCATCTTGCGCAGAAATTGCAAAGTGTGCCAAACAGGAGGTTAAATGCACTGACTCTCCAAGTGGGGAGAGTGTTAGTAAAGCGTCTGGAATGGTGAAACCAAGTACCAGGGAACGAAAACTGAGATGCATTTGAAAACGATTCCCAAACACACAGCGGACGATAGTCTGGGTTTCCCATGCATGTTTTAGCTGAAGGAAGAATCCCTTAAACCTGGAGAGTTGGGACCCATGGAATGGGTACCATGCAGTATGACTTCAAAGGGTCTGCGTTTGCTCACCGAACCTCACCAATGCTATCAGCCCCAAGTGCCCAGCCTTATGTCTCACCCAGCTCTGGGTGTAGATGTGGAAAATCCAGGTTGCATCACAAGCCCTGAATGAATTATTTAAGAATTGCTCTCTATTTCACTGTCATTGTGTTTTGTTTTTGAAATTTATTTTGATAATGGGATTTATCGGATTTTCACTGCTGCGTTTAGGCCGCTGTACACACGCTTGATTTCCTTATGGAGACATATAAATCCATGGGTTTTAAGATTCTTACTTGTCAGGTATCTTGCCAGGCGTTGAATATGGGGTGTTGAGTCCATTTCGTTGAGCAAGGAGTAGGGCTTGTCTATTATATATTTGGCTTATGGAACGGTATCTGTGCTAATTTCAATCTCTGGTTTTATGCAGCACCCCAACTCACCTTTCCCCATAAGCAAGCATAAGTTGGTTTTCTAAATTTGAGACCCTGTTCTGTTTGTAATTCAGTTCATGTGTATCCAACTTTACATTCCGTGTATTAGTGATATCTTATGATGTTTCTTTTTCTGTGTGACTTATTTCTCGTAGAATCATCGTACCTGAATCCACTCATTATGCCGCTACGGGCCTGATGACGTAGATTTCATTGCTGAGTGATATTCCATTGTACGTGCGTACCACAACTTCTTTATCCATTTTTTGCTTTCTGGGATAGTTTACTTGTACCATAGACGAGGTTCTTGTAAACAGAGCCGTCCCAAACTCTGGGGTGGCTGTGTGTTTTTGATTTTAATTTCCCTAAGCTATAGGACCATAAGTGGAAGTGACATAGGCTGTGTTGCTTTGCTTCCTACGTGTTTCTGGAAACACCATACACTTCCCCAGAGTGGTTGTTGGCAATTTACATCCCGCCCATCAGCATGACAAGGCTCCCTGTTCTCCATGACCTGTCTTGACTTTCTGGATTTTACATTTTTTTCAGATGGCCCTTTTGACCGGGGGGCAGTGAGACTTCATTGTAGTGCAGATTTCCATTACACGCTTGCTTGGTTGGCCAAAAAGGGCGAATGCGTTTTTTCCTGAATATATTCAGGAAAAAACGCATACGCCCTTTTTGGCCAAGTGCATCATTGTCGACATTCTGCCTCTTTTCCTATGCTGTTAGTACAATTCCAGTCTACCCCCTGAAATCGTTTTCCTGAAATTATGCCCCGCTTTCAAGTCCTCTTCGAAGACTTACTTCAATACATTTTTAGACGATAGCTGTCATTCATAACTCTGCAGGTTTGTGAATTACAGTGCCCCTGAGCTCATTTCTTCAACTCGCATTCTTGTGAGCTGGCCGCAAAACCGCAGGATTGCTTCAGGCCCTAATCTGTTTCCGGCAGGGCACGCTGAGCCTTTGTTTAATTTCTCTTCCTGGTGGGAAATGAGCGTTCCATTTGCCCGTGCAGACACCTACAGCTAGATTCTCATTGCTTCTCCCTATTCCTGTTCATCTTGCGCAGAAATTGCAAACTGTGCCAAACAGGAGGTTAATGGCACTGACTTTCCAAGTGGGGAGAGTGTTAGTAAAGCGTTCAAATGTTGAACCCGAGTACCAGGGGACGAAAACTGAGATGCATTTGAAAACGATTCCCAATCACATGGTGGACCATACTCTGGGTTTCCCATGCATGTTTTAGCTGAAGGAAGAATCCCTTAAACCTGGAGAGTTGGGACCCATGGAATGGGTACCATGCAGTATGACTTCAAAGGGTCTGCGTTTGTTCACCGAACCTCACCAATGCTATCAGCCCGAAGTGTCCAGCCTTATGTCTCATCCAGCTCTGGGTGTAGATGTGGTAAATACAGGTTGCATCACAAGCCCTGAATGAATTATTTAAGAATTGCTCTCTATTTCACTGTCATTGTGTTTTGTTTTTGAAATTCATTTTGATAATGGGATTTATCGGATTTACACTGCTGCTTTTAGGCCACTGTACACACGCTTGATTTCCTTATAGAGACATATAAATCCATGGGTTTTAAGATTCTTACTTGTCAGGTATCTTCCCAGGCGTTGAATATAGGGTGTTGAGTCCATTTCATTGAGCAAGGAGTAGGTTTTGTCTATTATATATTTGGCTTATGGAACGGTATCTGTGCTAATTTCAATCTCTGGTTTTATGCAGCATCCCAACTGACCTTTCCCCATAAGCAAGCATAAGTTGGTTTGCTAAATTTGAGACCCTGTTCTGTTTTGTAATTCAGTTCATGGGTAGCCAAGTTTACATTCCGTGTATTAGTCATATCTTATGATGTTTCTTTTTCTGTGTGACTTATTTCCCGTAGAATCATCATACCTGAATCCACTCATTATGCCGCTATGGGCCTGAAGACGTAGATTTCATTGCTGAGTGATATTACATTGTACGTGCGTACCAGAACTTCTTTATCCATTTTATGCTTTCTCGGATATTTAACTTCTACCGTAGATGAGGTTCTTGTAAACAGAGCCATCCCAAACTTTGGGGTGGCTGTGTGTTTTTGATTTTAATTTCCCTAAGCTATAGGACCATAAGTGGAAGTGCCATAGGCTGTGTTGCTTTGTTTCCTATGTGTTTCCGGAAACACCATACAGTTTTCCAGAGTGGCTGTTGGCAATTTAAATCCGCCAATCAGCATAACAAGTATCCCTGTTCTCCAAGACCTGTCCGGCCTTTCTGGATTTTACACTTTTTTCAGATGGCCCTTTTGACCGGGGGGCAGTGAGACTTCATTGTAGAGCGGATTTCCTTTACACGTTTGCTTCGTTGGCCAAAAGGGGCGTATGCGTTTTTTCCGAACATATTCAGGAAAAAACGCATACGCCCTTTTTGGCCCAGTGCATCATTGTCGACATTCTGCCTCTTTTCCTATGCTTTAAGTGCAATTCCAGTCTACCCCCTGAAATCGTTTTCCTGAAATTCTGCCCCGCTTTCAAGTCCTCTCCGAAGACTTACTTCTATACATTTTTGGATGATAGCTGTCATTCATAACTCTGCAGGTTTGTGAATTACAGTGTCCCTGAGCTCCTTACTTCAACTCCTTTTCTTGTGAGCTGGCCGCAAAACCGCAGGATTGCTTCAGGCCCTAATATGTTTCCGGCCGGGCACGCTGAGCCTTTGGTTAATTCCTCTTCCTGGTGGGAAATGATCGTTCCATTTGCCCGTGCAGACACCAACAGCTAGTCTCTCATTGGTTCTCCCTATGCCTGTTCATCTTGCGCAGAAATTGCAAACTGTGCCAAACAGGAGGTTAAAGGCACTGACTATCCAAGTGGGGAGAGTGTTAGTAAAGCGTCTGGAATGGTGAACCCGAGTACCAGGGGACGAAAACTGAGATGCATTTGAAAACGTTTCCCAATCACACGGCGGACGATAGTCTGGGTATCCCATGCATGTTTTAGCTGAAGGAAGAATCCCTTAAACCTGGAGAGTTGGGACCCATGGAATGGGTACCATGCAGTATGACTTCAAAGGGTCTGCGTTTGCTCACCGAACCTCACCAATGCTATCAGCCCGAAGTGTCCAGCCTTATGTCTCACCCAGCTCTGGGTGTAGATGTGGGAAATCCAGGTTGCATCACAAGCCCTGAATGAATTATTTAAGAATTGCTCTCTATTTCACTGTCATTGTGTTTTGTTTTTGAAATTTATTTTGATAATGGGATTTATCAGATTTTCACTGCTGCGTTTAGGCCGCTGTACACACGCTTGATTTCCTTATGGAGACATATAAATCCATGGGTTTTAAGATTCTTACTTGTCAGGTATCTTGCCAGGCGTTGAATATGGGGTGTTGAGTCCATTTCGTTGAGCAAGGAGTAGGGCTTGTCTATTATATATTTGGCTTATGGAACGGTATCTGTGCTAATTTACATCTCTGGTTTTATGCAGCACCCCAACTCACCTTTCCCCATAAGCAAGCATAAGTTGGTTTTCTAAATTTGAGACCCTGTTCTGTTTTGTAATTCAGTTCATGTGTATCCATCTTTACATTCCGTGTATTAGTGATATCTTATGATGTTTCTTTTTCTGTCTGACTTATTTCTCGTAGAATCATCGTACCTGAATCCACTCATTATGCCGCTATGGGCCTGAAGACGTAGATTTCATTGCTGAGTGATATTCCATTGTACGTGCGTACCAGAACTTCTTTATCCATTTTTTCCTTTCTCGGATATTTAACTTGTACCGTAGACAAGGTTCTTGTAAACAGAGCCATCCCAAACTTTGGGGTGGCTGTGTGTTTTTGATTTTAATTTCCCTAAGCTATAGGACCATAAGTGGAAGTGCCATAGGCTGTGTTGCTTTGTTTCCTTCATCATTCAGGATACACCATACACTTCTCCAGAGTGGCTGTTGGCAATTTATATCCCGCCCATCAGCATAACAAGGCTCCCTGTTCTCCATGACCTGTCCTGCCTTTCTGGATCTTGCACTTTTTTCAGATGGCCCTTTTGACCGTGGGGCAGTGAGACTTCATTGTAGTGCAGATTTCCTTTACACGCTTGCTTGGTTGGCCAAAAAGTGCGTATCAGTTTTTTACCTGAATATATTCAGGAAAAAACGCATACGCCCTTTTTGGCCAAGTGCATCATTGTCGACATTCTGCCTCTTACCTATGCTTTAAGTGCAATTCCAGTCTACCCCCTGAAATCGTTTTCCTGAAATTCTTCCCCGCTTTCAAGTCCTCTTCGAAGACTTACTTCAATACATTTTTGGACGATAGCTGTCATTCATAACTCTGCAGGTTTGTGAATTGCAGTGCCCCTGAGCTCCTTTCTTCAACTCGCTTTCTTGTGAGGTGGCCGCAAACCCGCAGGATTGCTTCAGGCCATAATCTCTTTCCGGCAGGGCACGCTGAGCCTTTGGTTAATTCCTCTTCCTCGTCGGAAATGAGCGTTCCATTTGCCCGTGCAGACACCTAGAGCTAGTCTCTCATTTGTTCTCCCTATTCCTGTTCATCTTGCGCAGAAATTGCAAACTGTGCCAAACAGGAGGTTAATGGCACTGACTCTCCAAGTGGGCAGAGTGTTAGTAAAGCGTCTGGAATGGTGAACCCGAGTACCAGGGGACGAAAACTGAGATGCATTTGAAAACGTTTCCCAGTCACACAGTGCACTGTATGGGTTTCCCATGCATGTTTTCGCTGAAGGAAGAATCCCTTAAACCTTGAGAGTTGGGACCCATGGAATGGGTACCATGCAGTATGACTTCAAAGGGTTTGCGTTTGCTCATCATACCTCACCAATGCTATCAGCCCGAAGTGTCCAGCCATATGTCTCACCCTGCTCTGGGTGTAGATGTGGTAAATCCAGGTTGCATCACAAGCCCTGAATGAGTTATTTAAGAATTGCTCTCTATTTCACTGTCATTGTGTTTTGTTTTTGAAATTTATTTTGATAATGGGATTTATCGGATTTTCACTGCTGCGTTTAGGCCGCTGTACACACGCTTGATTTCCTTATGGACACATATAAATCCATGGGTTTTAAGATTCTTACTTCTCAGGTATATTCCCAGGCGTTGAATATGGGGTGTTGAGTCCATTTCGATGAGCAAGGAGTAGGTCTTGTCTATTATATATTTGGCTTATGGTACGGTATCTGTGCTAATTTCAATCTCTGGTTTTATGCAGCTCCCCAACTCACCTTTCCCCATAAGCAAGCATAAGTTGGTTTTCTAAATTTGAGACCCGGTTCTGTTTTGTAATTCAGTTCATGTGTAGCCAACTATACATTCCGTGTATTATTGATATCTTATGATGTTTCATTTTCTGTGTGACTTAATTCTTGAAGAATCATCGTACCTGAATCCACTCATTATGCCGCTATGGGCCTGAAGACGTAGATTTCATTGCTGAGTGATATTCCATTGTACGTGCGTACCAGAACTTCTTTATCCATTTTTTCCTTTCTCGGATATTTAACTTGTACCGTAGAGAAGGTTCTTGTAAACAGAGCCATCCCAAGCTTTGGGGTGGCTGTGTGTTTTCGATTTTAATTTCCCTAAGCTATAGGACCATAAGTGGAAGTGACATAGGCTGTGTTGCTTTGTTTCCTACGTGTTTCAGGATACACCATACATTTCTCCAGAGTGGCTGTTGGCAATTTACATCCCGCCCATCAGCATAACAAGGCTCCCTGTTCTCCATGACCTGTCCTGTCTTTCTGGATTTTACTCTTTTTTCAGATGGCACTTTTGACCGGGGGGCAGTGAGACTTCATTGTAGTGCAGACTTCCTTTACACGCTTGCTTGGTTGGCCAAAAAGGGCATATGCGTTTTTTCCTGAATATATTCAGGAAAAAACGCATACGACCTTTTTGGCCAACTGCATCATTGTCGACATTCTGCCTCTTTTCCTATGCTTTAAGTGCAATTCCAGTCTACCCCCTGAAATCGTTTTCCTGAAATTCTGCCCCGCTTTCAAGTCCTCTTTGAAGACTTACTTCAGTACATTTTTGGACGATAGCTGTCATTCATAACTCTGCAGGTTTGTGAATTACAGTGCCCCTGAGCTCCTTTCTTCAACTCGTTTTCTTGTGAGCTGGCCGCAAAACCGCAGGATTGCTTCAGGCCCTAATCTGTTTCCGACAGGGCACGCTGAGCCTTTGGTTAATTCCTCTTCCTGGTGGGAAATGAGCATTCAATTTGCCCGTGCAGACACCAACAGCTAGTCTCTCATTGGTTCTCCCTATGCCTGTTCATCGGGCGCAGAAATTGCAAACTGTGCGAAACAGGAGGTTAAAGGCACTGACTCTCCAAGTGGGGAGAGTGTTAGTAAAGCGTCTGGAATGGTGAAACCAATTACCAGGGGACGAAAACTGAGATGCATTTGAAAACGTTTCCCAATCACACAGTGGACGATAGTCTGGGTTTCCCATGCATGTTTTAGCTGAAGGAAGAATCCCTTAAACCTGGAGAGTTGGGACCCATGGAATGGGTACCATGCAGTATGACTTCAAAGGGTCTGCGTTTGCTCACCTAACCTCACAATGCTATCAGCCCGAAGTGCCCAGCCTTATGTCTCACCCAGCTCTGGGTGTAGATGTGGAAAATCCAGGTTGCATCACAAGCCCTGAATGAATTATTTAAGAATTGCTCTCTATTTCACTGTCATTGTGTTTTGTTTTTGAAATTTATTTTGATAATGGGATTTATCGGATTTTCACTGCTGCGTTTAGGCCGCTGTACACACGCTTGATTTCCTTATGGAGACATATAAATCCATGGGTTTTAAGATTCTTACTTGTCAGGTATCTTGCCAGGCGTTGAATATGGGGTGTTGAGTCCATTTCGTTGAGCAAGGAGTAGGGCTTGTCTATTATATATTTGGCTTATGGAACGGTATCTGTGCTAATTTCAATCTCTGGTTTTATGCAGCACCCCAACTCACCTTTCCCCATAAGCAAGCATAAGTTGGTTTTCTAAATTTGAGACCCTGTTCTGTTTTGTAATTCAGTTCATGTGTATCCAACTTTACATTCCGTGTATTAGTGATATCTTATGATGTTTCTTTTTCTGTGTGACTTATTTCTCGTAGAATCATCGTACCTGAATCCACTCATTATGCCGCTACGGGCCTGATGACATAGATTTCATTGCTGAGTGATATTCCATTGTACGTGCGTACCACAACTTCTTTATCCATTTTTTGCTTTCTGGGATATTTTACTTGTACCATAGACGAGGTTCTTGTAAACAGAGCCGTCCCAAACTCTGGGGTGGCTGTGTGTTTTTGATTTTAATTTCCCTAAGCTATAGGACCATAAGTGGAAGTGCCATAGGCTGTGTTGCTTTGTTTCCTACGTGTTTCTGGAAACACCATACACTTCTCCAGAGTGGTTGTTGGCAATTTACATCCCGCCCATCAGCATGACAAGGCTCCTTGTTCTCCACGACCTGTCTTGACTTTCTGGATTTTACATTTTTTTCAGATGGCACTTTTGACCGGGGGGCAGTGAGGCTTCATTGTAGTGCAGATTTCCATTACACGCTTGCTTGGTTGGCCAAAAAGGGCGTATGCGTTTTTTCCTGAATATATTCAGGAAAAAACGCATACGCCCTTTTTGGCCAAGTGCATCATTGTCGACATTCTGCCTCTTTTCCTATGCTGTTAGTACAATTCCAGTCTACCCCCTGAAATCGTTTTCCTGAAATTCTGCCCCGCCATCAAGTCCTCTTCGAAGACTTACTTCAATACATTTTTGGACGATAGCTGTCATTCATAACTCTGCAGGTTTGTGAATTACAGTGCCCCTGAGCTCATTTCTTCAACCCGCTTTCTTGTGAGCTGGCCGCAAAACCGCAGGATTGCTTCAGGCCCTAATCTGTTTCCGGCAGGGCACGCTGAGCCTTTGGTTAATTCCTCTTCCTGGTGGGAAATGAGCGTTCCATTTGCCCGTGCAGACACCTACAGCTAGTCTCTCATTGCTTCTCCCTATTCTTGTTCATCTTGCGCAGAAATTGCAAACTGTGCCAAACAGGAGGTTAATGGCACTGACTCTCCAAGTGGGGAGAGTGTTAGTAAAGCGTTCAAATGTTGAACCCGAGTACCAGGGTCGAAAACTGAGATGCATTTTAAAACGTTTCCCAATCACATGGTGGACGATATTCTCGGTTTCCCATGCATGTTTTAGCTGAAGGAAGAATCCCTTAAACCTGGAGAGTTGGGACCCATGGAATGGGTACCATGCAGTATGACTTCAAAGGGTCTGCGTTTGTTCACCGAACCTCACCAATGCTATCAGCCCGAAGTGTCCAGCCTTATGTCTCATCCAGCTCTGGGTGTAGATGTGGTAAATACAGGTTGCATCACAAGCCCTGAATGAATTATTTAAGAATTGCTCTCTATTTCACTGTCATTGTGTTTTGTTTTTGAAATTCATTTTGATAATTGGATTTATCGGATTTTCACTGCTGCGTTTAGGCCACTGTACCCACGCTTGATTTCCTTATAGAGACATATAAATCCATGGGTTTTAAGATTCTTACTTGTCAGGTATCTTCCCAGGCGTTGAATATAGGGTGTTGAGTCCATTTCGTTGAGCAAGGAGTAGGTTTTGTCTATTATATATTTGGCTTATGGAACGGTATCTGTGCTAATTTCAATCTCTGGTTTTATGCAGCATCCCAACTGACCTTTCCCCATAAGCAAGCATAAGTTGGTTTGCTAAATTTGAGACCCTGTTCTGTTTTGTAATTCAGTTCATGGGTAGCCAAGATTACATTCCGTGTATTAGTGATAACTTATGATGTTTCTTTTTCTGTCTGACTTATTTCTCATAGAATCATCGTACCTGAATCCACTCATTATGCCGTTACGGTCCTGATGTCGTAGATTTCATTGCTGAGTGATATTCCATTGTACGTGCGTACCACAACTTCTTTATCCATTTTATGCTTTCTCGGATATTTAACTTGTACCGTAGATGAGGTTCTTGTAAACAGAGCCATCCCAAACTTTGGGGTGGCTGTGTGTTTTTGATTTTAATTTCCCTAAGCTATAGGACCATAAGTGGAAGTGCCATAGGCTGTGTTGCTTTGTTTCCTACGTGTTTCAGGAAACACCATACACTTTTCCAGAGTGGCTGTTGGCAATTTAAATCCGCCCATCAGCATAACAAGGCTCCCTGTTCTCCATGACCTGTCCTGCCTTTCTGGATTTTACACTTTTTTCAGATGGCCCTTTTGACCGGGGGGCAGTGAGACTTCATTGTAGTGCAGATTTCTTTTACACGCTTGCTTGGTTGGCCAAAAAGGGCGTATGCGTTTTTTCCTGAATATATTCAGGAAAAAACGCATACGCCCTTTTTGGCCAAGTGCATCATTGTCGACATTCTGCCTCTTTTCCTATGCTTTAAGTGCAATTCCAGTCTACCCCCTGAAATCGTTTTCCTGAACTTCTGCCCCGCTTTCAAGTCCTCTTCGAAGACTTACTTCAATACATTTTTGGACGATAGCTGTCATTCATAACTCTGCAGGTTTGTGAATTACAGTGCCCCTGAGCTCCTTTCTTCAACTCGCTTTCTTGTGAGCTGGCCGCAAAACCGCAGGATTGCTTCAGGCCCTAATCTGTTTCCGGCAGGGCACGCTGAGCCTTTGGTTAATTCCTCTTCCTGGTGGGAAATGAGCGTTCCATTTGCCCGTGCAGACACCTACAGCTAGTCTCTCATTGCTTCTCCCTATTCCTGTTCATCTTGCGCAGAAATTGCAAAGTGTGCCAAACAGGAGGTTAAATGCACTGACTCTCCAAGTGGGGAGAGTGGTAGTAAAGGGTCTGGAATGGTGAACCCGAGTACCAGGGGACGAAAACTGAGATGCATTTGAAAACGTTTCCCAATCACACGGTGGACCATACTATGGGTTTCCCATGCATGTTTTAGCTGAAGGAAGAATCCCTTAAACCTGGAAATTTGGGACCCATGGAATGGGTACCATGCAGTATGACTTCAAAGGGTCTGCGTTTGCTCACCGAACCTCACCAATGCTATCAGCCCGATGTGTCCAGCCTTATGTCTCACCCAGCTCTGGGTGTAGATGTGGGAAATCCAGGTTGCATCACAAGCCCTGAATGAATTATTTAAGAATTGCTCTCTATTTCACTGTCATTGTGTTTTGTTTTTGAAATTTATTTTGATAATTGGATTTATCGGATTTTCACTGCTGCGTTTAGGCCACTGTACACACGCTTGATTTCCTTATAGAGACATATAAATCCATGGGTTTTAAGATTCTTACTTGTCAGGTATCTTGCCAGGCGTTGAATATGGGGTGTTGAGTCCATTTCGTTGAGCAAGGTGTAGGTCTTGTCTATTATATATTTGGCTTATGGAACGGTATCTGTGCTAATTTCAATCTCTGGTTTTATGCAGCACCCCAACTCACCTTTCCCCATAAGCAAGCATAAGTGGGTTTTCTAAATTTGAGACCCTGTTCTGTTTTGTAATTCAGTTCATGGGTAGCCAAGTTTACATTCCGTGTATTAGTGATATCTTATGATGTTTCTTTTTCTGTGTGACTTATTTCTCGTAGAATCATCATACCTGAATCCACTCATTATGCTGCTACGGGCCTGATGACGTAGATTTCATTGCTGAGTGATATTCCATTGTACGTGCGTACCACAACTTCTTTATCCATTTTTTGCTTTCTCGGATATTTAACTTGTACCGTAGACGAGGTTCTTGTAAACAGAGCCATCCCAAATTTTGGGGTGGCTGTGTGTTTTTGATTTTAATTTCTCTATGCTATAGGACCATAAGTGGAAGTGCCATAGGCTGTGTTGCTTTGTTTCCTACGTGTTTCAGGAAACACCATACACTTCTCCAGAGTGGCTGTTGGCAATTTACATCCCGCCCATCAGCATAACAAGGCTCCCTGTTCTCCATGACCTGTCCTGCCTTTCTGGAATTTACACATTTTTCAGATGGCCCTTTTGATCGGGGGGCAGTGAGACTTCATTGTAGTACACATTTCCTTTACACGGTTGCTTGGTTGGCCAAAAAGGGCGTATGCGTTTTTTCCTGAATATATTTAGGAAAAAACGCATACGCCCTTTTTGGCCAAGTGCATCATTGTCGACATTCTGCCTCTAATCTTATTCTTTAAGTCCAATTCCAGTCTACCCCCTGAAATCGTTTTCCTGAAATTCTGCCCCGATTTCAAGTCCTCTTCGAAGACTTACTTCAAAACATTTTTGGACGATAGCTGTCATTCATTACTCTGCAGTTTTGTGAATTACAGTTCCCCTGAGCTCCTTTCTTCAACTCGCTTTCTTGTGAGCTGGCTGCAAACCCGCAGGATTGCTTCAGGCCCTAATATGGTTCCGGCATGGCATGCTGAGCCTTTGGTTAATTCCTCTTCCTGGTGGGAAATGAGCGTTAAATTTCCATGTTCAGACACCTTCACATGAGTCGTCATGGTGCCCCTTTGCCCCGGTTATCTCTATGGAGGTTGGAGTTGGAAGGCCTCCTCACTCAAGATCAGTGTGCCCACGGAGCAAACCCTGCAACTTCAGGGCATGGCTGGGGGTTAGGATCACCACGAGGGTTCCTTTTTCCTTAGGAGGGAGGTGGCCTTTTGGGCTGCTGATTTCCAGGTTATCAGATACTGCCAGTATCTTGGCCAGATGTGGCGGTGGGCCAAGCCCCTTGGTGACCGTAGTTTATCCTACCTGGATCGCATTCTTGCATTGTTCCATTTCAAGTGGTCCCAGGTTTTGCACTAATACTCCAATGGCGATTCACCGTTCACCAGGAATGTAAAGGTCAAAGGGTTTAGCTAAATTAGGGAGTTCCAGGGCAAGGGTCTGAATTGACTGCTCTTTCCATTCTTGAAAGGCCACTTCTGCATTCTATTCAAAAGGATCATCACCTTTTCCTTTCAGTGTTTCATATAGAGGCCGAGCTAGTAGACTGTAGTTAGGGATCCAGAAGCAGCAAACCCTGGCCTCCCCAGGAACCCCTAAGCTGTCTTCTAGTTTCAGAAATGGGTAAGGTTGTAAATTGTTTCTTCCCTTTCCTGGGATGGGCTTCTCCGACCTTCTGTGAGAATGAAGCCCAGGCAGGTCACCGTAGTCTGTGATATTTGAGCTTTTTCTTGGACAACTTGTATCCTTTATTGGCTTCGTAGTTCAGAGGTCTCCTTAGTAGGGCTGGCGATCAGAATGTCGTCTGCATATTGAAGGAGTGTTTCCTTTTCCAGAGGTAGAACTTTTAGGTCTTTAGCTGAGCTTTCCCCAAAGATGGTGTGGGAATTTTTGAACCCTTGGGGCAACACGGCCCGGAAGTATTGTTTTAGCTGTATGTTGAGTCCTGCCACTCACAAGCCAAAATTTCTTGTGACTCTGGGACTAATAGAATACAAAAGAAGGCATCATTGAAGACTAATACAGAATACCATGTCCTGGTGGTTGGTAGAATGACCAGCAGGGTGTAGGATTTAGGAACTACTGGAGGTATATCCTCGGTGGCTTCACTGACTGTCCTGACATCCTTTACCAGGACTCCAGCAGCCCATGGGGCTCTCGAGGTCAGGCCAATCCCAGGATATGGAGCTCACCTGGGCAGGTACCCCACCCCAGCCCACGGGGCTCTCGTGTTCAGGACCCTCCCAGGATATGGGGTTCCCTGGGCAGCTCCCCCTGCAGCCCATGGGGCTCTCGTGGTCAGGCCCCTCCCAGGATACAGAGCTACCCTTGCAGGTACCATGGCAGGGCTGGGAACACAGGAACCGTGCATATCGCCCTCATTGCAGAGCACTCCCAGCTCACCTGTCACTCAGATCTGACACAGAGCATCTCAGAGCAGGACTTGAACTAACAAACAGCAGCTCCGACAGGTCTGTGACCCTGGGCATCACTCTGTGTGGCCTCCCTCCACCTGGTCTTCCAGAGACTTCCACTGCACCCGGGGCACCAGGCCTCTGTCTCCACCCACCAGCCACCCCTCCTCTCCCTGACTCCTGGGTTCCTCTCATTAGGAGAGGGTTTTCTTGAAGTTGTCTCCCACTCATGGGCCAGATAATATAATTAGAAAACAAGCCAGAGCTGCAGCCCCTTGTCTATCCTGACTCTCAGGAGCCCACACCTGTTCCTTGGACCTGGCCGATTCAGCAAGTTCCAGTTTCTGCAACTGTGAGCCCCTGAGGGGTGATTATTGGCTGGCCTGGGAAGCCTGACCGTGCCGGCCAGCCCTCCCCAGGTGTGCCTGGGTTCAGATCAATATAAACACCGCTCCAGGCAGCAAGAGCCCCTGCAGCTGTGCCTGACGCCATTTTCTCTGCCCTGTCAGCAGTCTTGGTGCTGGACTGGTGGGAGGGAGTGAGAGGCCACGGCTTTGTGGGTGGCCCAGTGTGAGTGGGGCTCTGCTGGACTTTCTGCAGCAGTTGCCAAGATGCCACCTGCTAAAGAAGAGGATGTGTCACTCATACCTGCCGCTGGAATTTCTCCCTGGGCAGAGGTGAGTGAGGAAGAAAGCAGTGGGGGCCGGGACAGCAGGGGTATCTCAGGCAGGGAAATGGAAAGCTTCCAGAAGAGCACCCAGGACCAGGACCATCCTGGCTGGCCTGCAGGCACCAAGTCGGCTGGCATGCTGTCGCTCATGTGGCTCCATGGCCCTTCCTCTAGGCTTTCAAGTCCTTGTACATATTCAGGTGTTTTACCTGGGAAGGGTGGGAACATTTCAGCAGCAGCTGGCCTGGGGCTCAGCCCACGTTTACTCACAGATGCCTCGGCACGGTCCCCCAGCTTTGCAATGAGGACGCTTGTTGCGTGGGGCCTGCTGGCTGAATGGGAGATGATTCCCCACCACCGACCAACTTCAGAATTGTTTACAACTGGAGCAAGTGCCCTGATACGGTTTTCCTCTGTGTAGCTGGTGGGTTCTGTTTTTTTTTCTTTTTTGGTTCAAGGTAGATTTTATTCCTCTTTTTTGTATTTACAGATATAAGCATGGAAATAATTTATTCATATAAATACATGTATGTGAAGGGAAGTATATTTTTTCTGTTTTACTTTTTGTAATTTGAATTTTATTTTATTTTTTTATACAGCAGGTTCTTTTTGGTTATCTATTTTATACATATAAATGTATACATGCCAATCCCAATCTCTCAACTCCTCCCACCACCACCCCCCAACAGCTTTCCCCCCTTGGTGTCCATACGTTTGTTGTCTACATCTGTTGCTCTATTTCTGCCTTGCAAAACGGTTCATCTGTACAATTTGTCTAGGTTCCACATATAGCCATTAATAGACAAGATTTCTTTTTCTCTTTCTGACTTACTTCACTCTGTATGACAGTCTCTAGATCCATCAACGTCTCTACAAATGACCCAATTTCATTCCTTTTTATGGCTTAGTAATATTCCATTTTATATATGTACCACATCTTTATGCATTCGTCTGTCTGTGGGCATTTAGGTTGCTTCCATTACCTGGATATTGTAAATAGTGATGCAATGAACATTGCGGTGAATGTCTCTTTTTGATTTATGGTTTTGTCTGGGTATATGCCCAGTAGTGGGACTGCTGTATCATATGGTAATTCTATTCTTAGTTTTATAAGAAACTCCATAACTTTCTCCACAGTGACTGTATCAATTTCATTCCCAACAATAGCGGAAGAGGGTTCCTTATCTCCACACCCTTTCCAGCATTTGTTGTTTGTAGATTTTCTGATGATGCCCATTCTAACAGGTGTGAGGTGATACACCATGGATGAGTCTATTTCGTTGAGCAAAGAGTAAGTCTTGTCTATTACATATTTGGCTTATGGAACGGTATGTGTGCTAATTTCAATCTCTGGTTTTATACAGCACCGCAACTCAACTTTCCCCTTAAGCAAGCATAAGTTTTTATCTAAATGTGAGACTCTGTTCGGTTTTGGAATTCAGTTTATGTGTAGCCAAGTTTACACTCTCTCTATTAGTGATATCTTATGATAATTACCTTTCTCTGTGTGACATATTTCTCTTAGAATCATCATACTTAAATCCACTCAATTTGCTGCTACAGGCCTGATGACATTGATTTCATTGCTGAGTGATATTCCATTGTACGTAAGTAGCACAACTCCTTTATCCATATTTTTCTTTCTGGGATATTTAATTTGTACTGGACTCAAGGTTCTTGTAAACACAGCAGCCCTAAATTTGGTGTTGGCTGTGTCTTGTTGATTTTAATTTTCCTAAGCTATAGGGCCAAAAGTGGAAGTGCCCTAGGGTCTGTAGCTTTGTTTTTCAGATGTTTCAGGATACACCATAAACATCTCCAGAGTGTCTGTTGGCAATTTACATCCCGCCCATCAGCATAACAAGGCTCCCTGTTCTCCATGACCTGTCCTGTGTTTCTGGTTTTTACACTTTTTTCAGATGGCCCTTTTGACGAATGGGAAATGAGACTTCATTGTAGTGCGGATTTCCATTGCTCGAGTGCTTGGTTGGCCAAAAAGGGCATATGTGTTTTTTCCTGAATATATTCAGGAAAAAATGTTTACGCACTTTTGTCCAAGTGCATCACTGTCAAAGATCTGCCGCTTTTCACATGCTTTAAACGCAATTCCAATCTACCTCCTGAAATATGATTCCTGCAATTCTGCCTCGTTTTGAAGTCCTCTTTGCAGACTTACTTCAGTATATTTTTGCCAATAGCTGTCATTTATAACTCTGCAGGTTTGTGAATTACAGTGCCTGTGATTTCCTTTCTTAACTCGTTTCCTTGAAAGCTGGCCACAGAACCGCAGGTTTGCTTTAGGCCATAATCAGGGTCTGGCACGGCACTCTGAGCCTTTGGTTAATTCCTCTTCCTGGTGGGAAATTAGAGTTAAATGTGCCCCTCCGGACACCTGCCTCACTCCCAGCCCCTTGGTGATGTGTGTCCTGTGGTTTGAGGCCACATGTGCTGGGTTCCTCACCTTTGGCTGATGTGGCCCCACTGGTGTGAGGACACTCCTGCCTGGTTCCCATCCCCTTGGTGATGTGGGCCATCCGGTGAGAGTCTGATCCTGGTTGGGTTCCTCACACTTCTGTGAGGTGGGCCCTCTTCTCTGACGTCACTCCTGCCTGGCTGGCACACCCCGCCTTGGCGAAGTCGGCCCTCTGGTGGGATTTGGTGCCTGCTGTGTGTCTCCTGCCCTCGGTAATGAGGGCCCTCTGGCGTCAGGCCCTAATTCCTGGGCTCCCAATATTTTCTGATATGCGCCCTGTGGTTCGAGTACACTCGTGCCAGGTTCCCAACCCCATGGGAATGTGGGCCTTCTGCTCTGAGGTCCCAACCGTGGGTTGCTCAGTTTCATGATGAGGGCCCTCTGCTGTGAGTTCTCTCCGGCCTGGATCCCATAGCCTCGCTGCTCCTGGCCACCTGCTGGGAGGTTCCAACTGCGGGATTCCTCACCTTTTTTCTTCTATGGACCCTCTGTTTTGAGACTCCTCCTGCCTGCCTCACTCCCAGTCCCTTGGTGATGTGTGTCCTCTGGTGTGAGGCCACGTGTGCTGGGTCCCTCGCCTTTGGATGATGTGGCCACACTGGTGTGAGGACACGCCTGCCTGCTTCCTATCCCCTTGATGATGTGGGCCCTCTGGTGAGAGTCTGATCCTGGCTGGGTTCCTCACCCTTCTGTGAGGTGGGCCCTCTGCTGTGAGGTCACTCCTGCCTGGCTGGCACACCCCACCTGGGCAACATCGGCCCTCTTGTGGCACTTGGAGCCTGCTGGGAGCCTCCTCCCCTCGGTGATGGGGGCCCTCTAGCGTCAGGCCCTAACTGCTGGGTACCCACATTTTCTGATACGTGCTAAGTGGTGCGAGGACACTCCTGCGAGGTTCCCATCCCCATGGGCATGTGGGCCTTCTGCTCTAAGGTCCCAACACCTGTGTTGTTCACCGTTTCATGATGTTGTCTCTCTGGTGTTAGTTCACTCAGGCCTAGATCCCATAGACTCTGTGCTCTGAGCCGACTGCTGGGAGGTTCCTACTGCTGGATTCCTTACCTTTTTTATTCTTTGGGTCCTGTGTTTTTATGCTCCTACTTCCTGACTCACTCCCAGCCCCTTTGTGATGTAGGTCCTCTGGTTTAAGGCCACATGTACCGGTTTCCTCACCTTTATTGATGTGGCCCCACTGGTGTGAGGACACTCCTGCCTGGTTCCCATCCCCTTGGTGATTGGGGCCCTCTTGTGAGAGTCTGATCCTGTCTGGATTCCTCACACTTCTGGGAGGTGGGCCCTCTGCTGTGAGGTCACTCCTGCCTGGCTGGCACACGTCACGTTGGCGATGTGGGCCCTCAGTTGGGAGTTGGTGCCTGCTGGGAGTCTCCTCCCCTCGGTAATGAGGGCCCTCTGGCGTCAGGCCCTAACTCATGGGCTCCCAAAATTTTCTGATGTGCGCCCTGTCGTGTGAGTACACTCCAGCCAGGGTCCCTTCCCTAGGGGATGTGGGCTTTCTGCTCTGTGGTCCCAACGGCTGGGTTGCTCACAGTGTCAGAATGTGGGCCCTCTGTTTTGAGTTCAGTCAGGCCTGGATCCCATAGCCTCGCTGCTCCTGGCCGCCTGCTGGGAGGTTCCAACTGCGGGATTCCTCACCTTTTTTACGCAATGGGCCCTCTGTTTTGAGGCTCCTCCTGCCTGCCTCACTCCCAGCCCCTTGGTGATGTGTGTCCTGTAGTTTGAGGCCACGTGTGCTGGGTCCGTCACATTTCGGTGATGTGGCCCCACTGGTGTGAGGACACTCCTGCCTGGTTTCCATTCCCTTGGTGATGTGGGCCCTCTGGTGAGAGTCTGATCCTCTTTGGGTTCCTCACACTTTTGTGTGGTTGGCCCTCTGCTCTGAGGTCACTCCTGCCTGGCTGGCACACCCCGCATTGGCGACGTCGGCCCTCTGGTAGAAGTTGGAGCTTGCTGGGAGCCTCCTCTCCTCAGTGATGAGGGCCCTCTGGCGTCCGGCCCTAACTGCTGGGCTCCCCACATTTTCTGTTGTGTGCCCACTGGTGCGATGACACTCCTGCTTGGTTCCCTTCCCCATGGGGATGTGGGCCTTGTGCTCTGAGGTCACAACGGCTGGGTTGCTTACAGTATCACGATGAGGGCCCTCTGTTGTGAGTTCATCACTGCCTGGATCCCATAGCCTCGGTGCTCTGGGCCGCCTGCTGGGATGTTCCAACTGCTGGATTCCTCACCTTTTTATACAATGGGCCATGTGTTTTGAGGTTAATCCTGCCTGCCTCGCTCTGAGACCCATGGTGATGTGGGTCTTCTGCATTGAGGCCACATGTGCTGGGTACCTCAACTTTCGATGATGTGGCCCCACGGGTGTGAGGACACTCGTGCCTGATTCCCAGCCCCTTGCTTATGTGGGCACTCTGGTGAGAGTCTGATCATGACTGGGTTCCTTACCCTTCTGTGAGGTGGGCGCTCTGATGTGAGGTCACTCCTGCCTGGCTGGCACACCCCGCCTTGGCGAAGTCGGCCCTCTGGTGGGATTTGGTGCCTGCTGTGTGTCTCCTGCCCTCGGTAATGAGGGCCCTCTGGCGTCAGGCCCTAATTCCTGGGCTCCCAATATTTTCTGATATGCGCCCTGTGGTTCGAGTACACTCGTGCCAGGTTCCCAACCCCATGGGAATGTGGGCCTTCTGCTCTGAGGTCCCAACCGTGGGTTGCTCAGTTTCATGATGAGGGCCCTCTGCTGTGAGTTCTCTCCGGCCTGGATCCCATAGCCTCGCTGCTCCTGGCCACCTGCTGGGAGGTTCCAACTGCGGGATTCCTCACCTTTTTTCTTCTATGGACCCTCTGTTTTGAGACTCCTCCTGCCTGCCTCACTCCCAGTCCCTTGGTGATGTGTGTCCTCTGGTGTGAGGCCACGTGTGCTGGGTCCCTCGCCTTTGGATGATGTGGCCACACTGGTGTGAGGACACTCCTGCCTGCTTCCTATCCCCTTGATGATGTGGGCCCTCTGGTGAGAGTCTGATCCTGGCTGGGTTCCTCACCCTTCTGTGAGGTGGGCCCTCTGCTGTGAGGTCACTCCTGCCTGGCTGGCACACCCCACCTGGGCAACATCGGCCCTCTTGTGGCACTTGGAGCCTGCTGGGAGCCTCCTCCCCTCGGTGATGGGGGCCCTCTAGCGTCAGGCCCTAACTGCTGGGTACCCACATTTTCTGATATGTGCTAAGTGGTGCGAGGACACTCCTGCGAGGTTCCCATCCCCATGGGCATGTGGGCCTTCTGCTCTAAGGTCCCAACACCTGTGTTGTTCACCGTTTCATGATGTTGTCTCTCTGGTGTTAGTTCACTCAGGCCTAGATCCCATAGACTCTGTGCTCTGAGCCGACTGCTGGGAGGTTCCTACTGCTGGATTCCTTACCTTTTTTATTCTTTGGGTCCTGTGTTTTTATGCTCCTACTTCCTGACTCACTCCCAGCCCCTTTGTGATGTAGGTCCTCTGGTTTAAGGCCACATGTACCGGTTTCCTCACCTTTATTGATGTGGCCCCACTGGTGTGAGGACACTCCTGCCTGGTTCCCATCCCCTTGGTGATTGGGGCCCTCTTGTGAGAGTCTGATCCTGTCTGGATTCCTCACACTTCTGGGAGGTGGGCCCTCTGCTGTGAGGTCACTCCTGCCTGGCTGGCACACGTCACGTTGGCGATGTGGGCCCTCAGTTGGGAGTTGGTGCCTGCTGGGAGTCTCCTCCCCTCGGTAATGAGGGCCCTCTGGCGTCAGGCCCTAACTCATGGGCTCCCAAAATTTTCTGATGTGCGCCCTGTCGTGTGAGTACACTCCAGCCAGGGTCCCTTCCCTAGGGGATGTGGGCTTTCTGCTCTGTGGTCCCAACGGCTGGGTTGCTCACAGTGTCAGAATGTGGGCCCTCTGTTTTGAGTTCAGTCAGGCCTGGATCCCATAGCCTCGCTGCTCCTGGCCGCCTGCTGGGAGGTTCCAACTGCGGGATTCCTCACCTTTTTTACGCAATGGGCCCTCTGTTTTGAGGCTCCTCCTGCCTGCCTCACTCCCAGCCCCTTGGTGATGTGTGTCCTGTAGTTTGAGGCCACGTGTGCTGGGTCCGTCACATTTCGGGGATGTGGCCCCACTGGTGTGAGGACACTCCTGCCTGGTTTCCATTCCCTTGGTGATGTGGGCCCTCTGGTGAGAGTCTGATCCTCTTTGGGTTCCTCACACTTTTGTGTGGTTGGCCCTCTGCTCTGAGGTCACTCCTGCCTGGCTGGCACACCCCGCATTGGCGACGTCGGCCCTCTGGTAGCAGTTGGAGCTTGCTGGGAGCCTCCTCTCCTCAGTGATGAGGGTCCAATGGCGTCCGGCCCTAACTGCTGGGCTCCCCACATTTTCTGTTGTGTGCCCACTGGTGCGATGACACTCCTGCTTGGTTCCCTTCCCCATGGGGATGTGGGCCTTGTGCTCTGAGGTCACAACGGCTGGGTTGCTTACAGTATCACGATGAGGGCCCTCTGTTGTGAGTTCATCACTGCCTGGATCCCATAGCCTCGGTGCTCTGGGCCGCCTGCTGGGATGTTCCAACTGCTGGATTCCTCACCTTTTTATACAATGGGCCATGTGTTTTGAGGTTAATCCTGCCTGCCTCGCTCTGAGACCCATGGTGATGTGGGTCTTCTGGTTTGAGGCCACATGTGCTGGGTACCTCAACTTTCGATGATGTGGCCCCACGGGTGTGAGGACACTCGTGCCTGATTCCCAGCCCCTTGCTTATGTGGGCACTCTGGTGAGAGTCTGATCATGACTGGGTTCCTTACCCTTCTGTGAGGTGGGCGCTCTGATGTGAGGTCACTCCTGCCTGGATGGCTCACGTCGCCTTGGCGACGTAGGCCCTCTGTTGGCCACTGAAGCATGCTGGGAGCCTCCTACCCTCTTTAATGAGGGCCCTGGAAGAAACGCATATGCCCTTTTTGACCAAGTGCATCATTGTCGAAGTTCTGCCTCTTCTCCTATACTTTCAGAGGAATTCCCATCTACCTCCTGAAATCGTATTCCTGGAATTCTGCCCCGCGTTCAAGTCCTCTTTGCAGCCTTACTTCAATATATTTTTGGACGATAGCTGTCATTTATAACTCTGCAGGTTTGTGAATTACAGTGCCCCTGAGCTCCATTCTTCAACTCGCTTTCTTGTGAGCTGGCCGCAAAACCGCAGGATTGCTTCAGGCCCTAATCTGGTTCCGGCACGGCATGTTGAGCCTTTGGCTAATTCCTCTTCCTGATGGGAAATGAGCGTTAAATTTGCTCGTGCAGACACCTACAGCTAATCTCTCATTGGTTCTCCCTATTCCTGTTCATCTTGCTCAGAAATTCCAAACTGTGCCAAACAGGAGGTTAAAGGCACTGACTCTCCAATTGGGGAAAGAGTTAGTAAAGCGTCTGGAATGGTAAAACCGAGTATGAGGGGAAGAAAACTGAGATGCATTTAAAAAGGTTTCCCGGTCACACGGTGGACCATATTCTGGGTTTCCCATGCGTGTTTTACCTGAAGGAAGAATCCCTTAAACCTGGAGAGGTGGGACCCATGCAATGGGTACCATGCAGTATGACTTCAAATGGCCTGCATTTTCTCACCGAACCTCACCAATGCTATCAGCCCAAAGTGTCGAACCTTATGTCTCACTCAGCTCTAGGTGTAGATGTGGTAAATCCAGGTTGCATCACAAGCCCTGAATGAATTATTTAAGAATTGCTCTCTATTTCACTGTCATTGTGTTTGTTTTTGTAGTTTATTTTGATAATGTGATTTAACGGATTTTCTCTGCTGCCTTCATGCAGCTGTACACACACTTGATTCTCTTATGGAGACATATAAATCCATGGGTTTGAAGATTCTTACTAGTCATGTGTAATCCTAGGAGTTGAATATGGTGTGTTTAGTCCATTTCGTTGAGCAAGGTGTAAGTCTTGACTATTACATATTTGGCTTATGGAAAGGTATGTGTGCTAATTTCTATCTCTGGTTTTATGCAGCACCCCACCTCACCTTTCCCCATAAGCAAGCATAAGTTGGTGTTCTAAATTTGAGACCCTGTTCTGTTTTGTAATTCAGTTCATGTGTAGCCAAGTTTACATTCCGTGTATTAGTGATATCTTATGATGTTTCATTTTCTGTGTGACTTATTTCACTTAGAATCATCGTACCTGGATCCACTCAATATGCCGCGACGGGCCTGATGACATAGATTTCATTGGTGAGTGATATTCCATTGTACGTGCGTACCACAACATCTTTAACCATTTTTCACATTCTGGGATATTTAACTTGGACCGTAGACGACGTTCTTGTAAACAGAGCTGTCCCAAATTTTGGGGTGGCTGTGTGTTTTTGATTTTAATTTCCGTAAGCTATAGGACCATAAGTGGAAGTGACATAGGCTCTGTTGCTTTGTTTCCTACGTGTTTCAGGAAACCCCATAAACTTCTCCAGAGTGGCTGTTTGCAATTTACATCCCCCCCATCAGCATAACAAGTCTCCCTGTTCTCCATGACCTGTCCTGCCTTTCTGGATTTTACACTTTTTCAGATGCCCCTTTTGACCGGGGGGCAGTGAGACTTCATTGTAGTGCAGATTTCATTTACCTGCTTGCTTGCTTGGCCAAAAATGGCGTATGCCTTTTTTCCTGAATATATTCAGGAAAAAACGCATACGCACTTTTTGGCCAGTGCATCATTGTCGACATTCTGCCTCTATTCCTATGCTTTAAGTGCAATTCCAGTCTACCCCCTGAAATCGTTTTCCTCAAATTCTGCCCCGCTTTCAAGTCCTCTTCGAAGACTTACTTCAATACATTTTTGGACGATAGCTGTCATTCATAACTCTGCAGGTTTGTGAATTACAGTGCCCCTGAGCTCGTTTCCTCAACTCGCTTTCTTGTGAGCTGGCCGCAAAACCGCAGGATTGCTGCAGGCCCTAATCTGTTTCCGTCAGGGCACACTGAGCCTTTGGTGAATTCCTCTTCCTGGTGGGAAATGAGCGTTCCATTTGCCCGTGCAGACACCTACAGCTAGTCTCTCATTGTTTCTCCCTCTTCCTGTTAATCTTGCGTAGAAATTGCAAACTGTGCCAAACAGGAGGTTAAAGGCACTGACTCTCCAAGTGGGGAGAATGTTAGTAAAGTGTCTGGAATGGTGAACCCGAGTACCAGGGTTCGAAAACTGAGATATATTTGAAAACGTTTCCCAATCAGACGGTGGACAATACTCTGGGTTTCCCATGCATGTCTTAGCTGAAGGAAAAATCCCTTAAACCTGGAGAGCTGGGAACCATGGAATGGGTACCATGCAGTATGACTACAAAGGGTCTGCGTTTGCTCACCGAACCTCACAAATGCTATCAGCCCGAAGTGTCCAGCCGTATATCTCACCCAGCTCTGGGTGTAGATGTGGTAAATCCAGGTTGCATCACAAGCCCTGAATGAATTATTTAAGAATTGCTCTCTATTACACTGTCAATGTGTTTTGGTTTTGAACTTTATTTTGATAATGGGATTTATCGGATTTTCACTGCTGCGTTTAGGCTGCTGTACACACGCATGATTTCCTTATGGAGACATATAAATCCATGGGTTTTAAGATTCTTACTTGTCAGGTATATTCCCAGGCTTTGAGTCCGTTTCGTTGAGCAAGGAGTAGGTCTTGTCTATTATATATTTGGCTTATGGAACGGTATCTGTGCTAATTTCAATCTCTGGTTTTATGCAGCACCGCAACTCACCTTTCCCCATAAGCAAGCATAAGTTGGTTTTCTAAATTTGAGACCCTGTTCTGTTTTGTAATTCAGTTCATGTGTAGCCAACTTTACATTCCGTGTATTAGTGATATCTTATGATGTTTCTTTTTCTGTGTGACTTATTTCTCGTAGAATCATCGTACCTGAATCCACTCATTATGCCGCTACGGGCCTGATGACGAAGATTTCATTTCTGAGTGATATTCCATTGTACGTGCGTACCACAACTTCTTTATCCATTTTTTACTTTCTGGGATATTTTACTTGTACCGTAGACGAGGTTCTTGTAAACAGAGCCGTCCCAAACTCTGGGGTGGCTGTGTGTTTTTGATTTTAATTTCCCTAAGCTATAGGACCATAAGTGGAAGTGCCATAGGCTGTGTTGCTTTGTTTCCTACGTGTTTCTGGAAACACCATACACTTCTCCAGAGTGGTTGTTGGCAATTTACATCCCGCCCATCAGCATGACAAGGCTCCCTGTTCTCCATGACCTGTCCTGCCTTTCTGGATTTTACACTTTTTTCAGATGGCCCTTTTGACCGGGGGGGCAGTGAGACTTCATTGTAGTGCAGATTTCCTTTACACGCTTGCTTGGTTGGCCAAAAGGGGCGTATGCGTTTTTTCCTGAATATATTCAGGAAAAAACGCATACGCACTTTTTGGCCAAGTGCATCGTTGTCGACATTCTGCCTCTTTTCCTATGCTTTTAGTACAATTCCAGTCTACCCCCTGAAATCGTTTTCCTGAAATTCTGCCCCGCTTTCAAGTCTTCTTGGAAGACTTACTTCAATACATTTTCGGACGATAGCTGTCATTCATAACTCTGCAGGTTTGTGAATTACAGTGCCCCTGAGCTCATGTCTTCAACTCGCTTTCTTGTGAGCTGGCCGCAAAACCGCAGGATTGCTTCAGCCCAAAGTCTCTTTCCGGCAGGGCACGCTGAGCCTTTGTTTAATTGCTCTTCCTGGTGGGAAATGAGCGTTCCATTTGCCCGTGCAGACACCTACAGCTAGTCTCTCATTGCTTCTCCCTATTCCTGTTCATCTTGCGCAGAAATTGCAAAGTGTGCCAAACAGGAGGTTAAAGGCACTGACTCTCCAAGTGGGGAGAGTGTTAGTAAAGCGTCTGGAATGGTGAACCCGAGTACCAGGGGACGAAAACTGAGATGCATTTGAAAACATTTACCCGTCACACAGTGCACTGTACTGTGGGTTTCCCATGCATGTTTTAGCTGAAGGAAGAATCCCTTAAACCTGGAGAGTTGCGACCCATGGAATGGGTACCATGCAGTGTGACTTCAAAGGGTCTGCGTTTGCTCACAGAACCTCACCAATGCTATCAGCCCGAAGTGTCCAGCCTAATGTCTCACCCAGCTCTGGGTGTAGATGCGGGAAATCCAGGTTGCATTACAAGCCCTGAATGAATTATTTAAGAATTGCTCTCTATTTCACTGTCATTGTGTTTTGTTTTTGAAATTTATTTTGATAATGGGATTTATCGGATTTTCACTGCTGCGTTTAGGCCGCTGTACACACGCTTGATTTCCTTATGGAGACATATAAATCCATGGGTTTTAAGATTCTTACTTGTCAGGTATCTTGCCAGGCGTTGAATATGGGGTGTTGAGTCCATTTCGTAGAGCAAGGAGTAGGTCTTGTCTATTATATATTTGGCTTATGGAACGGTATCTGTGCTAATTTCAATCTCTGGTTTTATGCAGCACCCCAACTCACCTTTCCCCATAAGCAAGCATAAGTTTGTTTTCTAAATTTGAGACCCTGTTCTGTTTTGTAATTCAGTTTATGTGTAGCCACGTTTACATTCCGTGTATTACTGATATATTATGATGTTTCTTTTTCTGTTTGACTTATTTCTCGTAGAATCATCGTACCTGAATCCACTCATTATGCCGCTATGGGCCTGAAGACGTAGATTTCATTGCTGAGTGATATTCCATTGTACGTGCGTACCAGAACTTCTTTATCCATTTTTTCCTTTCTCGGATATTTAACTTGTACAGTAGACAAGGTTCTTGTAAACAGAGCCATCCCAAACTTTGGGGTGGCTGTGTGTTTTTGATTTTAATTTCCCTAAGCTATAGGACCATAAGTGGAAGTGACATAGGCTGTGTTGCTTTGTTTCCTACGTGTTTCAGGATACACCATACATTTCTCCAGAGTGGCTGTTGGCAATTTACATCCCGCCCATCAGCATAACAAGGCTCCCTGTTCTCCATGACCTGTCCTGTCTTTCTGGATTTTACTCTTTTTTCAGATGGCCCTTTTGACTGGGGGGCAGTGAGACTTCATTGTAGTGCAGATTTCCTTTACACGCTTGCTTGGTTGGCCAAAAAGGGCGTATGCGTTTTTTCCTGAATATATTCAGGAAAAAACGCATACGCCCTTTTTGGCCAAGTGCATCATTGTCGACATTCTGCCTCTTTTCCTATGCTTTAAGTGCAATTCCAGTATACCCCCTGAAATCGTTTTCCTGAAATTCTGCCCCGCTTTCAAGTCCTCTTTGAAGACTTACTTCAGTACATTTTTGGACGATAGCTGTCATTCATAACTCTGCAGGTTTGTGAATTCCAGTGCCCCTAAGCTCCTTTCTTCAACTCGTTTTCTTGTGAGCTGGCCGCAAAACCGCAGGATTGCTTCAGGCCCTAATCTGTTTCCGGCATGGCACGCTGAGCCTTTGGTTAATTCCTCTTCCTGGTGGGAAATGAGCGTTCAATTTGCCCGTGCAGACACCAACAGCTAGTCTCTCATTGGTTCTCCCTATGCCTGTTCATCGTGCGCAGAAATTGCAAACTGTGCGAAACAGGAGGTTAAAGGCACTGACTCTCCAAGTGGGGAGAGTGTTAGTAAAGCGTCTGGAATGGTGAAACCAAGTACCAGGGGACGAAAACTGAGATGCATTTGAAAACATTTCCCAATCACACAGCGGACGATAGTCTGGGTTTCCCATGCATGTTTTAGCTGAAGGAAGAATCCCTTAAACCTGGAGAGTTGGGACCCATGGAATGGGTACCATGCAGTATGATTTCAAAGGGTCTGCGTTTGCTCACCGAACCTCACCAATGCTATCAGCCCGAAGTGCCCAGCCTTATGTCTCACCCAGCTCTGGTTGTAGATGTGGAAAATCCAGGTTGCATCACAAGCCCTGAATGAATTATTTAAGAATTGCTCTCTATTTCACTGTCATTGTGTTTTGTTTTTGAAATTTATTTTGATAATGGGATTTATCGGATTTTCACTGCTGCGTTTAGGCCGCTGTACACACGCTTGATTTCCTTATGGAGACATATAAATCCATGGGTTTTAAGATTCTTATTTGTCAGGTATCTTGCCAGGCGTTGAATATGGGGTGTTGAGTCCATTTCGTTGAGCAAGGAGTAGGGCTTGTCTATTATATATTTGGCTTATGGAACGGTATCTGTGCTAATTTCAATCTCTGGTTTTATGCAGCACCCCAACTCACCTTTCCCCATAAGCAAGCATAAGTTGGTTTTCTAAATTTGAGACCCTGTTCTGTTTTGTAATTCAGTTCATGTGTATCCAACTTTACATTCCGTGTATTAGTGATATCTTATGATGTTTCTTTTCCTGTGTGACTTATTTCTCGTAGAATCATCGTACCTGAATCCAATCATTATGCTGCTACGGGCCTGATGACGTAGATTTCATTGCTGAGTGATATTCCATTGTACGTGCGTACCACAACTTCTATATCCATTTTTTGCTTTCTGGGATATTTTACTTGTACCATAGACGAGGTTCTTGTAAACAGAGCCGTCCCAAACTCTGGGGTGGCTGTGTGTTTTTGATTTTAATTTCCCTAAGCTATAGGACCATAAGTGGAAGTGCCATAGGCTGTGTTGCTTTGTTTCCTACGTGTTTCTGGAAACACCATACACTTCTCCAGAGTGGTTGTTGGCAATTTACATCCCGCCCATCAGCATGACAAGGCTCCCTGTTCTCCATGACCTGTCTGGACTTTCTGGATTTTACATTTTTTTCAGATGGCCCTTTTGACCGGGGGGCAGTGAGACTTCATTGTAGTGCAGATTTCCATTACACGCTTGCTTGGTTGGCCAAAAAGGGCGTATGCGTTTTTTCCTGAATATATTCAGGAAAAAACGCATACGCCCTTTTTGGCCAAGTGCATCATTGTCGACATTTTGCCTCTTTTCCTATGCTGTTAGTACAATTCCAGTCTACCCCCTGAAATCGTTTTCCTGAAATTCTGCCCCGCTATCAAGTCCTCTTCGAAGACTTACTTCAATACATTTTTGGACGATAGCTGTCATTCATAACTCTGCAGGTTTGTGAATTACAGTGCCCCTGAGCTCATGTCTTCAACTCGCTTTCTTGTGAGCTGGCCGCAAAACCGCAGGATTGCTTCAGGCCCTAGTCTCTTTCCAGCAGGGCACGCTGAGCCTTTGTTTAATTGCTCTTCCTGGTGGGAAATGAGCGTTCCATTTGCCCGTGCAGACACCTACAGCTAGTCTCTCATTGCTTCTCCCTATTCCTGTTCATCTTGCGCAGAAATTGCAAAGTGTGCCAAACAGGAGGTTAAAGGCACTGACTCTCCAAGTGGGGAGAGTGTTAGTAAAGCGTCTGGAATGGTGAACCCGAGTGCCAGGGGACGAAAACTGAGATGCATTTGAAAACGTTTCCCGGTCACACAGTGCACTGTACTGTGGGATTCCCATGCATGTTTTAGCTGAAGGAAGAATCCCTTAAACCTGGAGAGTTGCGACCCATGGAATGGGTACCATGCAGTGTGACTTCAAAGGGTCTGCGTTTGCTCACAGAACCTCACCAATGCTATCAGCCCGAAGTGTCCAGCCTAATGTCTCACCCAGCTCTGGGTGTAGATGCGGGAAATCCAGGTTGCATTACAAGCCCTGAATGAATTATTTAAGAATTGCTCTCTATTTCACTGTCATTGTGTTTTGTTTTTGAAATTTATATTGATAATGGGATTTATCTGATTTTCACTGCTGCGTTTAGGCCGCTGTACACACGCTTGATTTCCTTATGGAGACATATAAATCCATGGGTTTTAAGATTCTTACTTGTCAGGTATCTTGCCAGGCGTTGAATATGGGGTGTTGAGTCCATTTCGTAGAGCAAGGAGTAGGTCTTGTCTATTATATATTTGGCTTATGGAACGGTATCTGTGCTAATTTCAATCTCTGGTTTTATGCAGCACCCCAACTCACCTTTCCCCATAAGCAAGCATAAGTTTGTTTTCTAAATTTGAGACCCTGTTCTGTTTTGTAATTCAGTTTATGTGTAGCCACGTTTACATTCCGTGTATTACTGATATATTATGATGTTTCTTTTTCTGTTTGACTTATTTCTCGTAGAATCATCGTACCTGAATCCACTCATTATGCCGCTACGGGCCTGATGACGTAGATTTCATTGCTGAGTGATATTCCATTGTACGTGCGTACCACAACTTCTTTATCCATTTTTTGCTTTCTGGGATAGTTTACTTGTACAGTAGACGAGGTTCTTGTAAACAGAGCCGTCCCAAACTCTGGGGTGGCTGTGTGTTTTTGATTTTAATTTCCCTAAGCTATAGGACCATAAGTGGAATTGCCATAGGCTGTGTTGCTTTGTTTCCTACGTGTTTCTGGAAACACCATACACTTCCCCAGAGTGGTTGTTGGCAATTTACATCCCGCCCATTAGCATGACAAGGCTCCCTGTTCTCCATGACCTGTCCTGACTTTCTGGATTTTACATTTTTTTCAGATGGCCCTTTTGACCGGGGGGCAGTGAGACTTCATTGTAGTGCAGATTTCCATTACACGCTTGCTTGGTTGGCCAAAAAGGGCGTATGCGTTTTTTCCTGAATATATTCAGGAAAAAACGCATACGCCCTTTTTGGCCAAGTGCATCATTGTCGACATTCTGCCTCTTTTCCTATGCTTTTAGTACAATTCCAGTCTCCCCCCTGAAATCGTTTTCCTGAAATTCTGCCCCGCTTTCAAGTCCTCTTCGAAGACTTACTTAAATATATTTTTGGACGATAGCTGTCATTCATAACTCGGCAAGTTTGTGAATTACAGTGCCCCTGAGCTCATTTCTTCAACTCGCTTTCTTGTGAGCTGGCCGCAAAACCGCAGGATTGCTTCAGGCCCTAATCTTTTTCTGGCAGGGCACGCTGAGCCTTTGGTTAATTCCTCTTCCTGGTGGGAAATGAGCGTTCCATTTGCCCGTGCAGACACCTACAGCTAGTCTCTCATTGCTTCTCCCTATTCCTGTTCATCTTGCACAGAAATTGCAAACTGTGCCAAACAGGAGGTTAATGGCACTGACTCTCCAAGTGGGGAGAGTGTTAGTAAAGCATTCAAATGTTGAACCCGAGTACCAGGGGACGAAATCTGAGATGCATTTGAAAACGTTTCCCAATCACACGGTGGACCATACTCTAGGTTTCCCATGCATGTTTTAGCTGAAGGAAGAATCTCTTAAACCTGGAGAGTTGGGACCCATGGAATGGGTACCATGCAGTATGACTTCAAAGGGTCTGCGTTTGTTCACCGAACCTCACCAATGCTATCAGCCCGAAGTGTCCAGCCTTATGTCTCATCCAGCTCTGGGTGTAGATGTGGTAAATCCAGGTTGCATCACAAGCCCTGAATGAATGATTTAAGAATTGCTCTCTATTTCACTGTCATTGTGTTTTGTTTTTGAAATTTATTTTGATAATGGGATTTATCGGATTTTCACTGCTGCTTTTAGGCCACTGTACACACGCTTGATTTCCTTATGGAGACATATAAATCCATGGGTTTTAAGATTCTTACTTGTCAGGTATCTTCCCAGGCGTTGAATATAGGGTGTTGAGTACATTTCGTTGAGCAAGGAGTAGGTATTTTCTATTATATATTTGGCTTATGGAACGGTATCTGTGCTAATTTCAATCTCTGGTTTTATGCAGCATCCCAACTGACCTTTCCCCATAAGCAAGCATAAGTTGGTTTGCTAAATTTGAGACCCTGTTCTGTTTTGTAATTCAGTTCATGGGTAGCCAAGTTTACATTCCGTGTATTAGTGATAACTTATGATGTTTCTTTTTCTGTCTGACTTATTTCTCATAGAATCATCGTACCTGAATCCACTCATTATGCCGCTACGGTCCTGATGACGTAGATTTCATTGCTGAGTGATATTCCATTGTACGTGCGTACCACAACTTCTTTATCCATTTTATGCTTTCTGGGATATTTAACTGCTACCGTAGATCAGGTTCTTGTAAACAGAGCCATCCCAAACTTTGGGGTGGCTGTGTGTTTTTGATTTTAATTTCCCTAAGCTATAGGACCATAAGTGGAAGTGCCATAGGCTGTGTTGCTTTGTTTCCTACGTGTTTCAGGAAACACCATACACTTTTCCAGAGTGGCTGTTGGCAATTTAAATCCGCCCATCAGCATAACAAGGCTCCCTGTTCTCCATGACCTGTCCTGCCTTTCTGGATTTTACACTTTTTTCCGATGGCCCTTTTGACCGGGGGGCAGTGAGACTTCATTGTAGTGCAGATTTCCTTTACACGCTTGCTTGGTTGGCCAAAAACAGCGTATGCGTTTTTTCCTGAATATATTCAGGAAAAAACGCATAGGCCCTTTTTGGCCAAGTGCATCATTGTCAACATTCTGCCTCTTTTCCTATGCTTTAAGTGCAATTCCAGTCTACCCCCTGAAATCGTTTTCCTGAAATTCTGCCCCACTTTCAAGTCCTCTTCGAAGACTTACTTCAATACATTTTCGGACGATAGCTGTCATTCATAACTCTGCAGGTTTGTGAATTACAGTGCCCCTGAGCTCCTTTCTTCAACTCGCTTTCTTGTGAGCTGGCCGCAAAACCGCAGGATTGCTTCAGGCCCTAATCTCTTTCCGGCAGGGCATGCTGAGCCTTTGTTTAATTCCTCTTCCTGGTCAGAAATGAGCGTTCCTTTTGCCCGTGCAGGTACCTACAGCTGGTCTCTCATTGGTTCTCCCTATTCCTGTACATCTTGCGCAGAAATTGCAAACTGTGCCAAACAGGAGGTTAATGGCACTGACTCTCCAAGTAGGGAGAGTGTTAGTAAAGCATCTGGAATGGTGAACCCGAGTACCAGGGGACGATAACTGAGATGCATTTGAAAACGTTTCCCGGTCACACAGTGCACAGTACTGTGGGTTTCCCATGCATGTTTTAGCTGAAGGAAGAATTCCTTAAACCTGGAGAGTTGGGACCCATGGAATGGTTACCCTGCAGTATGACTTCAAAGGGTCTGCTCACCGAACCTCACTAATGCTATCAGCCCGAAGTGTCCAGCCTTATGTCTCACCCAGCTCTGGGTGTAGATGTGGTAAATCCAGGTTGCATCACAAGCCCTGAATGAATTATTTAAGAATTGCTCTCTATTTCACTGTCATTTTGTTTTGTTTTTGAAATTTATTTTGATAATGGGATTTATCGGATTTTCACTGCTGCGTTTAGGCCGCTGTACACACGCTTGATTTCCTTATGGAGACATATAAATCCATGGGTTTTAAGATTCTTACTTGTCAGGTATCTTGCCAGGCGTTGAATATGGGGTGTTGAGTCCATTTCGTTGAGCAAGGAGTAGGTCTTGTCTATTATATATTTGGCTTATGGAACGGTATCAGTGCTAATTTCAATCTCTGGTTTTATGCAGCACCCCAACTCACCTTTCCCCATAAGCAAGCATAAGTTGGTTTTCTAAATTTGAGACCCTGTTCTGTTTTGTAATTCAGTTTATGTGTAGCCAAGTTTACATTCCGTGTATTACTGATATATTATGATGTTTCTTTTTCTGTGTGACTTATTTCTCGTAGAATCATCGTACCTGAATCCACTCATTATGCCGCTACGGGCCTGATGACGTAGATTTCATTGCTGAGTGATATTCCATTGTACGTGCGTACCACAACTTCTTTATCCATTTTTTGCTTTCTTGGATATTTAACTTCTACCGTAGATGAGGTTCTTGTAAACAGAGCCATCCCAAACTTTGGGGTGGCTGTGTGTTTTTGATTTTAATTTCCCTAAGCTATAGGACCATAAGTGGAAGTGCCATAGGCTGTGTTGCTTTGTTTCCTACGTGTTTCCGGAAACACCATACAGTTTTCCAGAGTGGCTGTTGGCAATTTAAATCCGCCCATCAGCATAACAAGTCTCCCTGTTCTCCAAGACCTGTCCTGCCTTTCTGGATTTTACACTTTTTTCAGATGGCCCTTTTGACCGGGGGGCAGTGAGACTTCACTGTAGTGCAGATTTCCTTTACACGCTTGCTTGGTTGGCCAAAAAGGGCGTATGCGTTTTTTCCTGAATATATTCAGGAAAAAACGCATACGCACTTTTTGGCCAAGTGCATCATTGTCGACATTCTGCCTCTTTTCCTATGCTTTAAGTGCAATTCCAGTCTACCCCCTGAAATCGTTTTCCTGAAATTCTGCCCCGCTTTCAAGTCCTCTTCGAAGACTTACTTCAATACATTTTCGGACGATAGCTGTCATTCATAACTCTGCAGGTTTGTGAATTACAGTGCCCCTGAGCTCATTTCTTCAACTCGCTTTCTTGTGAGCTGGCCGCAAACCCGCAGGATTGCTTCAGGCCCTAATCTGTTTCCGGCAGGGCACGCTGAGCCTTTGGTTAATTCCTCTTCCTGGTGGGAAATGAGCGTTCCATTTGCCCGTGCAGACACCTACAGCTAGTCTCTCATTGCTTCTCCCTATTCCTGTTCATCTTGCGCAGAAATTGCAAAGTGTGCCAAACAGGAGGTTAAATGCACTGACTCTCCAAGTGGGGAGAGTGTTAGTAAAGCGTCTGGAATGGTGAAACCAAGTACCAGGGAACGAAAACTGAGATGCATTTGAAAACGATTCCCAAACACACAGCGGACGATAGTCTGGGTTTCCCATGCATGTTTTAGCTGAAGGAAGAATCCCTTAAACCTGGAGAGTTGGGACCCATGGAATGGGTACCATGCAGTATGACTTCAAAGGGTCTGCGTTTGCTCACCGAACCTCACCAATGCTATCAGCCCCAAGTGCCCAGCCTTATGTCTCACCCAGCTCTGGGTGTAGATGTGGAAAATCCAGGTTGCATCACAAGCCCTGAATGAATTATTTAAGAATTGCTCTCTATTTCACTGTCATTGTGTTTTGTTTTTGAAATTTATTTTGATAATGGGATTTATCGGATTTTCACTGCTGCGTTTAGGCCGCTGTACACACGCTTGATTTCCTTATGGAGACATATAAATCCATGGGTTTTAAGATTCTTACTTGTCAGGTATCTTGCCAGGCGTTGAATATGGGGTGTTGAGTCCATTTCGTTGAGCAAGGAGTAGGGCTTGTCTATTATATATTTGGCTTATGGAACGGTATCTGTGCTAATTTCAATCTCTGGTTTTATGCAGCACCCCAACTCACCTTTCCCCATAAGCAAGCATAAGTTGGTTTTCTAAATTTGAGACCCTCTTCTGTTTGTAATTCAGTTCATGTGTATCCAACTTTACATTCCGTGTATTAGTGATATCTTATGATGTTTCTTTTTCTGTGTGACTTATTTCTCGTAGAATCATCGTACCTGAATCCACTCATTATGCCGCTACGGGCCTGATGACGTAGATTTCATTGCTGAGTGATATTCCATTGTACGTGCGTACCACAACTTCTTTATCCATTTTTTGCTTTCTGGGATAGTTTACTTGTACCATAGACGAGGTTCTTGTAAACAGAGCCGTCCCAAACTCTGGGGTGGCTGTGTGTTTTTGATTTTAATTTCCCTAAGCTATAGGACCATAAGTGGAAGTGACATAGGCTGTGTTGCTTTGCTTCCTACGTGTTTCTGGAAACACCATACACTTCCCCAGAGTGGTTGTTGGCAATTTACATCCCGCCCATCAGCATGACAAGGCTCCCTGTTCTCCATGACCTGTCTTGACTTTCTGGATTTTACATTTTTTTCAGATGGCCCTTTTGACCGGGGGGCAGTGAGACTTCATTGTAGTGCAGATTTCCATTACACGCTTGCTTGGTTGGCCAAAAAGGGCGAATGCGTTTTTTCCTGAATATATTCAGGAAAAAACGCATACGCCCTTTTTGGCCAAGTGCATCATTGTCGACATTCTGCCTCTTTTCCTATGCTGTTAGTACAATTCCAGTCTACCCCCTGAAATCGTTTTCCTGAAATTATGCCCCGCTTTCAAGTCCTCTTCGAAGACTTACTTCAATACATTTTTAGACGATAGCTGTCATTCATAACTCTGCAGGTTTGTGAATTACAGTGCCCCTGAGCTCATTTCTTCAACTCGCATTCTTGTGAGCTGGCCGCAAAACCGCAGGATTGCTTCAGGCCCTAATCTGTTTCCGGCAGGGCACGCTGAGCCTTTGTTTAATTTCTCTTCCTGGTGGGAAATGAGCGTTCCATTTGCCCGTGCAGACACCTACAGCTAGATTCTCATTGCTTCTCCCTATTCCTGTTCATCTTGCGCAGAAATTGCAAACTGTGCCAAACAGGAGGTTAATGGCACTGACTTTCCAAGTGGGGAGAGTGTTAGTAAAGCGTTCAAATGTTGAACCCGAGTACCAGGGGACGAAAACTGAGATGCATTTGAAAACGATTCCCAATCACATGGTGGACCATACTCTGGGTTTCCCATGCATGTTTTAGCTGAAGGAAGAATCCCTTAAACCTGGAGAGTTGGGACCCATGGAATGGGTACCATGCAGTATGACTTCAAAGGGTCTGCGTTTGTTCACCGAACCTCACCAATGCTATCAGCCCGAAGTGTCCAGCCTTATGTCTCATCCAGCTCTGGGTGTAGATGTGGTAAATACAGGTTGCATCACAAGCCCTGAATGAATTATTTAAGAATTGCTCTCTATTTCACTGTCATTGTGTTTTGTTTTTGAAATTCATTTTGATAATGGGATTTATCGGATTTACACTGCTGCTTTTAGGCCACTGTACACACGCTTGATTTCCTTATAGAGACATATAAATCCATGGGTTTTAAGATTCTTACTTGTCAGGTATCTTCCCAGGCGTTGAATATAGGGTGTTGAGTCCATTTCATTGAGCAAGGAGTAGGTTTTGTCTATTATATATTTGGCTTATGGAACGGTATCTGTGCTAATTTCAATCTCTGGTTTTATGCAGCATCCCAACTGACCTTTCCCCATAAGCAAGCATAAGTTGGTTTGCTAAATTTGAGACCCTGTTCTGTTTTGTAATTCAGTTCATGGGTAGCCAAGTTTACATTCCGTGTATTAGTCATATCTTATGATGTTTCTTTTTCTGTGTGACTTATTTCCCGTAGAATCATCATACCTGAATCCACTCATTATGCCGCTATGGGCCTGAAGACGTAGATTTCATTGCTGAGTGATATTACATTGTACGTGCGTACCAGAACTTCTTTATCCATTTTATGCTTTCTCGGATATTTAACTTCTACCGTAGATGAGGTTCTTGTAAACAGAGCCATCCCAAACTTTGGGGTGGCTGTGTGTTTTTGATTTTAATTTCCCTAAGCTATAGGACCATAAGTGGAAGTGCCATAGGCTGTGTTGCTTTGTTTCCTATGTGTTTCCGGAAACACCATACAGTTTTCCAGAGTGGCTGTTGGCAATTTAAATCCGCCAATCAGCATAACAAGGCTCCCTGTTCTCCATGACCTGTCCTGCCTTTCTGGATCTTGCACTTTTTTCAGATGGCCCCTTTGACCGTGGGGCAGTGAGACTTCATTGTAGTGCAGATTTCCTTTACACGCTTGCTTGGTTGGCCAAAAAGTGCGTATCAGTTTTTTACCTGAATATATTCAGGAAAAAACGCATACGCCCTTTTTGGCCAAGTGCATCATTGTCGACATTCTGCCTCTTACCTATGCTTTAAGTGCAATTCCAGTCTACCCCCTGAAATCGTTTTCCTGAAATTCTTCCCCGCTTTCAAGTCCTCTTCGAAGACTTACTTCAATACATTTTTGGACGATAGCTGTCATTCATAACTCTGCAGGTTTGTGAATTGCAGTGCCCCTGAGCTCCTTTCTTCAACTCGCTTTCTTGTGAGGTGGCCGCAAACCCGCAGGATTGCTTCAGGCCATAATCTCTTTCCGGCAGGGCACGCTGAGCCTTTGGTTAATTCCTCTTCCTCGTCGGAAATGAGCGTTCCATTTGCCCGTGCAGACACCTAGAGCTAGTCTCTCATTTGTTCTCCCTATTCCTGTTCATCTTGCGCAGAAATTGCAAACTGTGCCAAACAGGAGGTTAATGGCACTGACTCTCCAAGTGGGCAGAGTGTTAGTAAAGCGTCTGGAATGGTGAACCCGAGTACCAGGGGACGAAAACTGAGATGCATTTGAAAACGTTTCCCAGTCACACAGTGCACTGTATGGGTTTCCCATGCATGTTTTAGCTGAAGGAAGAATCCCTTAAACCTTGAGAGTTGGGACCCATGGAATGGGTACCATGCAGTATGACTTCAAAGGGTTTGCGTTTGCTCATCATACCTCACCAATGCTATCAGCCCGAAGTGTCCAGCCATATGTCTCACCCTGCTCTGGGTGTAGATGTGGTAAATCCAGGTTGCATCACAAGCCCTGAATGAGTTATTTAAGAATTGCTCTCTATTTCACTGTCATTGTGTTTTGTTTTTGAAATTTATTTTGATAATGGGATTTATCGGATTTTCACTGCTGCGTTTAGGCCGCTGTACACACGCTTGATTTCCTTATGGACACATATAAATCCATGGGTTTTAAGATTCTTACTTCTCAGGTATATTCCCAGGCGTTGAATATGGGGTGTTGAGTCCATTTCGATGAGCAAGGAGTAGGTCTTGTCTATTATATATTTGGCTTATGGTACGGTATCTGTGCTAATTTCAATCTCTGGTTTTATGCAGCTCCCCAACTCACCTTTCCCCATAAGCAAGCATAAGTTGGTTTTCTAAATTTGAGACCCGGTTCTGTTTTGTAATTCAGTTCATGTGTAGCCAACTATACATTCCGTGTATTATTGATATCTTATGATGTTTCATTTTCTGTGTGACTTAATTCTTGAAGAATCATCGTACCTGAATCCACTCATTATGCCGCTATGGGCCTGAAGACGTAGATTTCATTGCTGAGTGATATTCCATTGTACGTGCGTACCAGAACTTCTTTATCCATTTTTTCCTTTCTCGGATATTTAACTTGTACCGTAGAGAAGGTTCTTGTAAACAGAGCCATCCCAAGCTTTGGGGTGGCTGTGTGTTTTCGATTTTAATTTCCCTAAGCTATAGGACCATAAGTGGAAGTGACATAGGCTGTGTTGCTTTGTTTCCTACGTGTTTCAGGATACACCATACATTTCTCCAGAGTGGCTGTTGGCAATTTACATCCCGCCCATCAGCATAACAAGGCTCCCTGTTCTCCATGACCTGTCCTGTCTTTCTGGATTTTACTCTTTTTTCAGATGGCACTTTTGACCGGGGGGCAGTGAGACTTCATTGTAGTGCAGACTTCCTTTACACGCTTGCTTGGTTGGCCAAAAAGGGCATATGCGTTTTTTCCTGAATATATTCAGGAAAAAACGCATACGACCTTTTTGGCCAACTGCATCATTGTCGACATTCTGCCTCTTTTCCTATGCTTTAAGTGCAATTCCAGTCTACCCCCTGAAATCGTTTTCCTGAAATTCTGCCCCGCTTTCAAGTCCTCTTTGAAGACTTACTTCAGTACATTTTTGGACGATAGCTGTCATTCATAACTCTGCAGGTTTGTGAATTACAGTGCCCCTGAGCTCCTTTCTTCAACTCGTTTTCTTGTGAGCTGGCTCCAAAACCGCAGGATTGCTTCAGGCCCTAATATGTTTCCGGCCGGGCACGCTGAGCCTTTGGTTAATTCCTCTTCCTGGTGGGAAATGATCGTTCAATTTGCCCGTGCAGACACCAACAGCTAGTCTCTCATTGGTTCTCCCTATGCCTGTTCATCTTGCGCAGAAATTGCAAACTGTGCCAAACAGGAGGTTAAACGCACTGACTCTCCAAGTGGGGAGAGTGTTAGTAAAGTGTCTGGAATGGTGAACCCGAGTACCAGGGGACGAAAACTGAGATGCATTTGAAAACGTTTCCCAATCACACGGTGGACCATAGTATGGGTTTCCCATGCATGTTTTAGCTGAAGGAAGAATCCCTTAAACCTGGAAATTTGGAACCCATGGAATGGGTACCATGCAGTATGACTTCAAAGGGTCTGCGTTTGCTCACCGAACCTCACCAATGCTATCAGCCCGAAGTGTCCAGCCTTATGTCTCACCCAGCTCTGGGTGTAGATGTGGGATATCCAGGTTGCATCACAAGCCCTGAATGAATTATTTAAGAATTGCTCTCTATTTCACTGTCATTGTGTTTTGTTTTTGAAATTTATTTTGATAATGGGATTTATCGGATTTTCACTGCTGCGTTTAGGCTGCTGTACACACGCTTGATTTCCTTATGGAGACATATAAATCCATGGGTTTTAAGATTCTTACTTGTCAGGTATCTTGCCAGGCGTTGAATATGGGGTGTTGAGTCCATTTCGTTGAGCAAGGAGTAGGGCTTGTCTATTATATATTTGGCTTATGGAACGGTATCTGTGCTAATTTCAATCTCTGGTTTTATGCAGCACCCCAACTCACCTTTCCCCATAAGCAAGCATAAGTTGGTTTTCTAAATTTGAGACCCTGTTCTGTTTTGTAATTCAGTTCATGTGTATCCAACTTTACATTCCGTGTATTAGTGATATCTTATGATGTTTCTTTTTCTGTGTGACTTATTTCTCGTAGAATCATCGTACCTGAATCCACTCATTATGCCGCTACGGGCCTGATGACGTAGATTTCATTGCTGAGTGATATTCCATTGTACGTGCGTACCACAACTTCTTTATCCATTTTTTGCTTTTGGGATATTTTACTTGTACCGTAGACGAGGTTCTTGTAAACAAAGCTGTCCCAAACTCTGGGGTGGCTGTGTGTTTTTGATTTTAATTTCCCTAAGCTATAGGACCATAAGTGGAAGTGCCATAGGTTGTGTTGCTTTGTTTCCTACGTGTTTCTGGAAACACCATACACTTCTCCAGAGTGGTTGTTGGCAATTTACATCCCGCCCATCAGCATGACAAGGCTCCCTGTTCTCCATAACCTGTACTGACTTTCTGGATTTTACATTTTTTTCAGATGGCCCTTTTGACCGGGGGGCAGTGAGAGTTCACTGTAGTGCAGATTTCCTTTACAAGCTTGCTTGGTTGGCCAAAAACGGCGTATGCGTTTTTTCCCTAATATATTCAGGAAAAAACGCATACGCCCTTTTTGGCCAAGTGCATCATTGTCGACATTCTCCCTCTCTTCCTATGTTTTTAGTACAATTCCAGTCTACCCCCTGAAATCGTTTTCCTGAAATTCTGCCCCGCTTTCAAGTCCTCTTCGAAGACTTATTTCAATACATTTTCGGACGATAGCTGTCATTCATAACTCTGCAGGTTTGTGAATTACAGTGCCCCTGAGCTCATTTCTTCAACTCGCTTTCTTGTGAGCTGGCCGCAAACCCGCAGGATTGCTTCAGGCCCTAATCTGTTTCCGGCAGGGCACGCTGAGCCTTTGGTTAATTCCTCTTCCTGGTGGGAAATGAGCGTTCCATTTGCCCGTGCAGACACCTACAGCTAGTCTCTCATTGCTTCTCCCTATTCCTGTTCATCTTGCGCAGAAATTGCAAAGTGTGCCAAACAGGAGGTTAAATGCACTGACTCTCCAAGTGGGGAGAGTGTTAGTAAAGCGTCTGGAATGGTGAAACCAAGTACCAGGGAACGAAAACTGAGATGCATTTGAAAACGATTCCCAAACACACAGCGGACGATAGTCTGGGTTTCCCATGCATGTTTTAGCTGAAGGAAGAATCCCTTAAACCTGGAGAGTTGGGACCCATGGAATGGGTACCATGCAGTATGACTTCAAAGGGTCTGCGTTTGCTCACCGAACCTCACCAATGCTATCAGCCCCAAGTGCCCAGCCTTATGTCTCACCCAGCTCTGGGTGTAGATGTGGAAAATCCAGGTTGCATCACAAGCCCTGAATGAATTATTTAAGAATTGCTCTCTATTTCACTGTCATTGTGTTTTGTTTTTGAAATTTATTTTGATAATGGGATTTATCGGATTTTCACTGCTGCGTTTAGGCCGCTGTACACACGCTTGATTTCCTTATGGAGACATATAAATCCATGGGTTTTAAGATTCTTACTTGTCAGGTATCTTGCCAGGCGTTGAATATGGGGTGTTGAGTCCATTTCGTTGAGCAAGGAGTAGGGCTTGTCTATTATATATTTGGCTTATGGAACGGTATCTGTGCTAATTTCAATCTCTGGTTTTATGCAGCACCCCAACTCACCTTTCCCCATAAGCAAGCATAAGTTGGTTTTCTAAATTTGAGACCCTCTTCTGTTTGTAATTCAGTTCATGTGTATCCAACTTTACATTCCGTGTATTAGTGATATCTTATGATGTTTCTTTTTCTGTGTGACTTATTTCTCGTAGAATCATCGTACCTGAATCCACTCATTATGCCGCTACGGGCCTGATGACGTAGATTTCATTGCTGAGTGATATTCCATTGTACGTGCGTACCACAACTTCTTTATCCATTTTTTGCTTTCTGGGATAGTTTACTTGTACCATAGACGAGGTTCTTGTAAACAGAGCCGTCCCAAACTCTGGGGTGGCTGTGTGTTTTTGATTTTAATTTCCCTAAGCTATAGGACCATAAGTGGAAGTGACATAGGCTGTGTTGCTTTGCTTCCTACGTGTTTCTGGAAACACCATACACTTCCCCAGAGTGGTTGTTGGCAATTTACATCCCGCCCATCAGCATGACAAGGCTCCCTGTTCTCCATGACCTGTCTTGACTTTCTGGATTTTACATTTTTTTCAGATGGCCCTTTTGACCGGGGGGCAGTGAGACTTCATTGTAGTGCAGATTTCCATTACACGCTTGCTTGGTTGGCCAAAAAGGGCGAATGCGTTTTTTCCTGAATATATTCAGGAAAAAACGCATACGCCCTTTTTGGCCAAGTGCATCATTGTCGACATTCTGCCTCTTTTCCTATGCTGTTAGTACAATTCCAGTCTACCCCCTGAAATCGTTTTCCTGAAATTATGCCCCGCTTTCAAGTCCTCTTCGAAGACTTACTTCAATACATTTTTAGACGATAGCTGTCATTCATAACTCTGCAGGTTTGTGAATTACAGTGCCCCTGAGCTCATTTCTTCAACTCGCATTCTTGTGAGCTGGCCGCAAAACCGCAGGATTGCTTCAGGCCCTAATCTGTTTCCGGCAGGGCACGCTGAGCCTTTGTTTAATTTCTCTTCCTGGTGGGAAATGAGCGTTCCATTTGCCCGTGCAGACACCTACAGCTAGATTCTCATTGCTTCTCCCTATTCCTGTTCATCTTGCGCAGAAATTGCAAACTGTGCCAAACAGGAGGTTAATGGCACTGACTTTCCAAGTGGGGAGAGTGTTAGTAAAGCGTTCAAATGTTGAACCCGAGTACCAGGGGACGAAAACTGAGATGCATTTGAAAACGATTCCCAATCACATGGTGGACCATACTCTGGGTTTCCCATGCATGTTTTAGCTGAAGGAAGAATCCCTTAAACCTGGAGAGTTGGGACCCATGGAATGGGTACCATGCAGTATGACTTCAAAGGGTCTGCGTTTGTTCACCGAACCTCACCAATGCTATCAGCCCGAAGTGTCCAGCCTTATGTCTCATCCAGCTCTGGGTGTAGATGTGGTAAATACAGGTTGCATCACAAGCCCTGAATGAATTATTTAAGAATTGCTCTCTATTTCACTGTCATTGTGTTTTGTTTTTGAAATTCATTTTGATAATGGGATTTATCGGATTTACACTGCTGCTTTTAGGCCACTGTACACACGCTTGATTTCCTTATAGAGACATATAAATCCATGGGTTTTAAGATTCTTACTTGTCAGGTATCTTCCCAGGCGTTGAATATAGGGTGTTGAGTCCATTTCATTGAGCAAGGAGTAGGTTTTGTCTATTATATATTTGGCTTATGGAACGGTATCTGTGCTAATTTCAATCTCTGGTTTTATGCAGCATCCCAACTGACCTTTCCCCATAAGCAAGCATAAGTTGGTTTGCTAAATTTGAGACCCTGTTCTGTTTTGTAATTCAGTTCATGGGTAGCCAAGTTTACATTCCGTGTATTAGTCATATCTTATGATGTTTCTTTTTCTGTGTGACTTATTTCCCGTAGAATCATCATACCTGAATCCACTCATTATGCCGCTATGGGCCTGAAGACGTAGATTTCATTGCTGAGTGATATTACATTGTACGTGCGTACCAGAACTTCTTTATCCATTTTATGCTTTCTCGGATATTTAACTTCTACCGTAGATGAGGTTCTTGTAAACAGAGCCATCCCAAACTTTGGGGTGGCTGTGTGTTTTTGATTTTAATTTCCCTAAGCTATAGGACCATAAGTGGAAGTGCCATAGGCTGTGTTGCTTTGTTTCCTATGTGTTTCCGGAAACACCATACAGTTTTCCAGAGTGGCTGTTGGCAATTTAAATCCGCCAATCAGCATAACAAGTATCCCTGTTCTCCAAGACCTGTCCGGCCTTTCTGGATTTTACACTTTTTTCAGATGGCCCTTTTGACCGGGGGGCAGTGAGACTTCATTGTAGAGCGGATTTCCTTTACACGTTTGCTTCGTTGGCCAAAAGGGGCGTATGCGTTTTTTCCGAACATATTCAGGAAAAAACGCATACGCCCTTTTTGGCCCAGTGCATCATTGTCGACATTCTGCCTCTTTTCCTATGCTTTAAGTGCAATTCCAGTCTACCCCCTGAAATCGTTTTCCTGAAATTCTGCCCCGCTTTCAAGTCCTCTCCGAAGACTTACTTCTATACATTTTTGGATGATAGCTGTCATTCATAACTCTGCAGGTTTGTGAATTACAGTGTCCCTGAGCTCCTTACTTCAACTCCTTTTCTTGTGAGCTGGCCGCAAAACCGCAGGATTGCTTCAGGCCCTAATATGTTTCCGGCCGGGCACGCTGAGCCTTTGGTTAATTCCTCTTCCTGGTGGGAAATGATCGTTCCATTTGCCCGTGCAGACACCAACAGCTAGTCTCTCATTGGTTCTCCCTATGCCTGTTCATCTTGCGCAGAAATTGCAAACTGTGCCAAACAGGAGGTTAAAGGCACTGACTATCCAAGTGGGGAGAGTGTTAGTAAAGCGTCTGGAATGGTGAACCCGAGTACCAGGGGACGAAAACTGAGATGCATTTGAAAACGTTTCCCAATCACACGGCGGACGATAGTCTGGGTATCCCATGCATGTTTTAGCTGAAGGAAGAATCCCTTAAACCTGGAGAGTTGGGACCCATGGAATGGGTACCATGCAGTATGACTTCAAAGGGTCTGCGTTTGCTCACCGAACCTCACCAATGCTATCAGCCCGAAGTGTCCAGCCTTATGTCTCACCCAGCTCTGGGTGTAGATGTGGGAAATCCAGGTTGCATCACAAGCCCTGAATGAATTATTTAAGAATTGCTCTCTATTTCACTGTCATTGTGTTTTGTTTTTGAAATTTATTTTGATAATGGGATTTATCAGATTTTCACTGCTGCGTTTAGGCCGCTGTACACACGCTTGATTTCCTTATGGAGACATATAAATCCATGGGTTTTAAGATTCTTACTTGTCAGGTATCTTGCCAGGCGTTGAATATGGGGTGTTGAGTCCATTTCGTTGAGCAAGGAGTAGGGCTTGTCTATTATATATTTGGCTTATGGAACGGTATCTGTGCTAATTTACATCTCTGGTTTTATGCAGCACCCCAACTCACCTTTCCCCATAAGCAAGCATAAGTTGGTTTTCTAAATTTGAGACCCTGTTCTGTTTTGTAATTCAGTTCATGTGTATCCATCTTTACATTCCGTGTATTAGTGATATCTTATGATGTTTCTTTTTCTGTCTGACTTATTTCTCGTAGAATCATCGTACCTGAATCCACTCATTATGCCGCTATGGGCCTGAAGACGTAGATTTCATTGCTGAGTGATATTCCATTGTACGTGCGTACCAGAACTTCTTTATCCATTTTTTCCTTTCTCGGATATTTAACTTGTACCGTAGACAAGGTTCTTGTAAACAGAGCCATCCCAAACTTTGGGGTGGCTGTGTGTTTTTGATTTTAATTTCCCTAAGCTATAGGACCATAAGTGGAAGTGCCATAGGCTGTGTTGCTTTGTTTCCTTCATCATTCAGGATACACCATACACTTCTCCAGAGTGGCTGTTGGCAATTTATATCCCGCCCATCAGCATAACAAGGCTCCCTGTTCTCCATGACCTGTCCTGCCTTTCTGGATCTTGCACTTTTTTCAGATGGCCCTTTTGACCGTGGGGCAGTGAGACTTCATTGTAGTGCAGATTTCCTTTACACGCTTGCTTGGTTGGCCAAAAAGTGCGTATCAGTTTTTTACCTGAATATATTCAGGAAAAAACGCATACGCCCTTTTTGGCCAAGTGCATCATTGTCGACATTCTGCCTCTTACCTATGCTTTAAGTGCAATTCCAGTCTACCCCCTGAAATCGTTTTCCTGAAATTCTTCCCCGCTTTCAAGTCCTCTTCGAAGACTTACTTCAATACATTTTTGGACGATAGCTGTCATTCATAACTCTGCAGGTTTGTGAATTGCAGTGCCCCTGAGCTCCTTTCTTCAACTCGCTTTCTTGTGAGGTGGCCGCAAACCCGCAGGATTGCTTCAGGCCATAATCTCTTTCCGGCAGGGCACGCTGAGCCTTTGGTTAATTCCTCTTCCTCGTCGGAAATGAGCGTTCCATTTGCCCGTGCAGACACCTAGAGCTAGTCTCTCATTTGTTCTCCCTATTCCTGTTCATCTTGCGCAGAAATTGCAAACTGTGCCAAACAGGAGGTTAATGGCACTGACTCTCCAAGTGGGCAGAGTGTTAGTAAAGCGTCTGGAATGGTGAACCCGAGTACCAGGGGACGAAAACTGAGATGCATTTGAAAACGTTTCCCAGTCACACAGTGCACTGTATGGGTTTCCCATGCATGTTTTCGCTGAAGGAAGAATCCCTTAAACCTTGAGAGTTGGGACCCATGGAATGGGTACCATGCAGTATGACTTCAAAGGGTTTGCGTTTGCTCATCATACCTCACCAATGCTATCAGCCCGAAGTGTCCAGCCATATGTCTCACCCTGCTCTGGGTGTAGATGTGGTAAATCCAGGTTGCATCACAAGCCCTGAATGAGTTATTTAAGAATTGCTCTCTATTTCACTGTCATTGTGTTTTGTTTTTGAAATTTATTTTGATAATGGGATTTATCGGATTTTCACTGCTGCGTTTAGGCCGCTGTACACACGCTTGATTTCCTTATGGACACATATAAATCCATGGGTTTTAAGATTCTTACTTCTCAGGTATATTCCCAGGCGTTGAATATGGGGTGTTGAGTCCATTTCGATGAGCAAGGAGTAGGTCTTGTCTATTATATATTTGGCTTATGGTACGGTATCTGTGCTAATTTCAATCTCTGGTTTTATGCAGCTCCCCAACTCACCTTTCCCCATAAGCAAGCATAAGTTGGTTTTCTAAATTTGAGACCCGGTTCTGTTTTGTAATTCAGTTCATGTGTAGCCAACTATACATTCCGTGTATTATTGATATCTTATGATGTTTCATTTTCTGTGTGACTTAATTCTTGAAGAATCATCGTACCTGAATCCACTCATTATGCCGCTATGGGCCTGAAGACGTAGATTTCATTGCTGAGTGATATTCCATTGTACGTGCGTACCAGAACTTCTTTATCCATTTTTTCCTTTCTCGGATATTTAACTTGTACCGTAGAGAAGGTTCTTGTAAACAGAGCCATCCCAAGCTTTGGGGTGGCTGTGTGTTTTCGATTTTAATTTCCCTAAGCTATAGGACCATAAGTGGAAGTGACATAGGCTGTGTTGCTTTGTTTCCTACGTGTTTCAGGATACACCATACATTTCTCCAGAGTGGCTGTTGGCAATTTACATCCCGCCCATCAGCATAACAAGGCTCCCTGTTCTCCATGACCTGTCCTGTCTTTCTGGATTTTACTCTTTTTTCAGATGGCACTTTTGACCGGGGGGCAGTGAGACTTCATTGTAGTGCAGACTTCCTTTACACGCTTGCTTGGTTGGCCAAAAAGGGCATATGCGTTTTTTCCTGAATATATTCAGGAAAAAACGCATACGACCTTTTTGGCCAACTGCATCATTGTCGACATTCTGCCTCTTTTCCTATGCTTTAAGTGCAATTCCAGTCTACCCCCTGAAATCGTTTTCCTGAAATTCTGCCCCGCTTTCAAGTCCTCTTTGAAGACTTACTTCAGTACATTTTTGGACGATAGCTGTCATTCATAACTCTGCAGGTTTGTGAATTACAGTGCCCCTGAGCTCCTTTCTTCAACTCGTTTTCTTGTGAGCTGGCCGCAAAACCGCAGGATTGCTTCAGGCCCTAATCTGTTTCCGACATGGCACGCTGAGCCTTTGGTTAATTCCTCTTCCTGGTGGGAAATGAGCATTCAATTTGCCCGTGCAGACACCAACAGCTAGTCTCTCATTGGTTCTCCCTATGCCTGTTCATCGGGCGCAGAAATTGCAAACTGTGCGAAACAGGAGGTTAAAGGCACTGACTCTCCAAGTGGGGAGAGTGTTAGTAAAGCGTCTGGAATGGTGAAACCAATTACCAGGGGACGAAAACTGAGATGCATTTGAAAACGTTTCCCAATCACACAGCGGACGATAGTCTGGGTTTCCCATGCATGTTTTAGCTGAAGGAAGAATCCCTTAAACCTGGAGAGTTGGGACCCATGGAATGGGTACCATGCAGTATGACTTCAAAGGGTCTGCGTTTGCTCACCTAACCTCACAATGCTATCAGCCCGAAGTGCCCAGCCTTATGTCTCACCCAGCTCTGGGTGTAGATGTGGAAAATCCAGGTTGCATCACAAGCCCTGAATGAATTATTTAAGAATTGCTCTCTATTTCACTGTCATTGTGTTTTGTTGTTGAAATTTATTTTGATAATGGGATTTATCGGATTTTCACTGCTGCGTTTAGGCCGCTGTACACACGCTTGATTTCCTTATGGAGACATATAAATCCATGGGTTTTAAGATTCTTACTTGTCAGGTATCTTGCCAGGCGTTGAATATGGGGTGTTGAGTCCATTTCGTTGAGCAAGGAGTAGGGCTTGTCTATTATATATTTGGCTTATGGAACGGTATCTGTGCTAATTTCAATCTCTGGTTTTATGCAGCACCCCAACTCACCTTTCCCCATAAGCAAGCATAAGTTGGTTTTCTAAATTTGAGACCCTGTTCTGTTTTGTAATTCAGTTCATGTGTATCCAACTTTACATTCCGTGTATTAGTGATATCTTATGATGTTTCTTTTTCTGTGTGACTTATTTCTCGTAGAATCATCGTACCTGAATCCACTCATTATGCCGCTACGGGCCTGATGACATAGATTTCATTGCTGAGTGATATTCCATTGTACGTGCGTACCACAACTTCTTTATCCATTTTTTGCTTTCTGGGATATTTTACTTGTACCATAGACGAGGTTCTTGTAAACAGAGCCGTCCCAAACTCTGGGGTGGCTGTGTGTTTTTGATTTTAATTTCCCTAAGCTATAGGACCATAAGTGGAAGTGCCATAGGCTGTGTTGCTTTGTTTCCTACGTGTTTCTGGAAACACCATACACTTCTCCAGAGTGGTTGTTGGCAATTTACATCCCGCCCATCAGCATGACAAGGCTCCTTGTTCTCCACGACCTGTCTTGACTTTCTGGATTTTACATTTTTTTCAGATGGCACTTTTGACCGGGGGGCAGTGAGGCTTCATTGTAGTGCAGATTTCCATTACACGCTTGCTTGGTTGGCCAAAAAGGGCGTATGCGTTTTTTCCTGAATATATTCAGGAAAAAACGCATACGCCCTTTTTGGCCAAGTGCATCATTGTCGACATTCTGCCTCTTTTCCTATGCTGTTAGTACAATTCCAGTCTACCCCCTGAAATCGTTTTCCTGAAATTCTGCCCCGCCATCAAGTCCTCTTCGAAGACTTACTTCAATACATTTTTGGACGATAGCTGTCATTCATAACTCTGCAGGTTTGTGAATTACAGTGCCCCTGAGCTCATTTCTTCAACCCGCTTTCTTGTGAGCTGGCCGCAAAACCGCAGGATTGCTTCAGGCCCTAATCTGTTTCCGGCAGGGCACGCTGAGCCTTTGGTTAATTCCTCTTCCTGGTGGGAAATGAGCGTTCCATTTGCCCGTGCAGACACCTACAGCTAGTCTCTCATTGCTTCTCCCTATTCTTGTTCATCTTGCGCAGAAATTGCAAACTGTGCCAAACAGGAGGTTAATGGCACTGACTCTCCAAGTGGGGAGAGTGTTAGTAAAGCGTTCAAATGTTGAACCCGAGTACCAGGGTCGAAAACTGAGATGCATTTTAAAACGTTTCCCAATCACATGGTGGACGATATTCTCGGTTTCCCATGAATGTTTTAGCTGAAGGAAGAATCCCTTAAACCTGGAGAGTTGGGACCCATGGAATGGGTACCATGCAGTATGACTTCAAAGGGTCTGCGTTTGTTCACCGAACCTCACCAATGCTATCAGCCCGAAGTGTCCAGCCTTATGTCTCATCCAGCTCTGGGTGTAGATGTGGTAAATACAGGTTGCATCACAAGCCCTGAATGAATTATTTAAGAATTGCTCTCTATTTCACTGTCATTGTGTTTTGTTTTTGAAATTCATTTTGATAATTGGATTTATCGGATTTTCACTGCTGCTTTTAGGCCACTGTACACACGCTTGATTTCCTTATAGAGACATATAAATCCATGGGTTTTAAGATTCTTACTTGTCAGGTATCTTCCCAGGCGTTGAATATAGGGTGTTGAGTCCATTTCGTTGAGCAAGGAGTAGGTTTTGTCTATTATATATTTGGCTTATGGAACGGTATCTGTGCTAATTTCAATCTCTGGTTTTATGCAGCATCCCAACTGACTTTTCCCCATAAGCAAGCATAAGTTGGTTTGCTAAATTTGAGACCCTGTTCTGTTTTGTAATTCAGTTCATGGGTAGCCAAGATTACATTCCGTGTATTAGTGATAACTTATGATGTTTCTTTTTCTGTCTGACTTATTTCTCATAGAATCATCGTACCTGAATCCACTCATTATGCCGTTACGCTCCTGATGTCGTAGATTTAATTGCTGAGTGATATTCCATTGTACGTGCGTACCACAACTTCTTTATCCATTTTATGCTTTCTCGGATATTTAACTTCTACCGTAGATGAGGTTCTTGTAAACAGAGCCATCCCAAACTTTGGGGTGGCTGTGTGTTTTTGATTTTAATTTCCCTAAGCTATAGGACCATAAGTGGAAGTGCCATAGGCTGTGTTGCTTTGTTTCCTACGTGTTTCAGGAAACACCATACACTTTTCCAGAGTGGCTGTTGGCAATTTAAATCCGCCCATCAGCATAACAAGGCTCCCTGTTCTCCATGACCTGTCCTGCCTTTCTGGATTTTACACTTTTTTCAGATGGCCCTTTTGACCGGGGGGCAGTGAGACTTCATTGTAGTGCAGATTTCTTTTACACGCTTGCTTGGTTGGCCAAAAAGGGCGTATGCGTTTTTTCCTGAATATATTCAGGAAAAAACGCATACGCCCTTTTTGGCCAAGTGCATCATTGTCGACATTCTGCCTCTTTTCCTATGCTTTAAGTGCAATTCCAGTCTACCCCCTGAAATCGTTTTCCTGACCTTCTGCCCCGCTTTCAAGTCCTCTTCGAAGACTTACTTCAATACATTTTTGGACGATAGCTGTCATTCATAACTCTGCAGGTTTGTGAATTACAGTGCCCCTGAGCTCCTCTCTTCAACTCGCTTTCTTGTGAGCTGGCCGCAAAACCGCAGGATTGCTTCAGGCCCTAATCTCTTTCCGGCAGGGCACGCTGAGCCTTTGGTTAATTCCTCTTCCTGGTGGGAAATGAGCGTTCCATTTGCCCGTGCAGACACCTACAGCTAGTCTCTCATTGCTTCTCCCTATTCCTGTTCATCTTGCACAGAAATTGCAAAGTGTGCCAAACAGGAGGTTAAATGCACTGACTCTCCAAGTGGGGAGAGTGTTAGTAAAGGGTCTGGAATGGTGAACCCGAGTACCAGGGGACGAAAACTGAGATGCATTTGAAAACGTTTCCCAATCACACGGTGGACCATACTATGGGTTTCCCATGCATGTTTTAGCTGAAGGAAGAATCCCTTAAACCTGGAAATTTGGAACCCATGGAATGGGTACCATGCAGTATGACTTCAAAGGGTCTGCGTTTGCTCACCGAACCTCACCAATGCTATCAGCCCGATGTGTCCAGCGTTATGTCTCACCCAGCTCTGGGTGTAGATGTGGGAAATCCAGGTTGCATCACAAGCCCTGAATGAATTATTTAAGAATTGCTCTCTATTTCACTGTCATTGTGTTTTGTTTTTGAAATTTATTTTGATAATTGGATTTATCGGATTTTCACTGCTGCGTTTAGGCCACTGTACACACGCTTGATTTCCTTATGGAGACATATAAATCCATGGGTTTTAAGATTCTTACTTGTCAGGTATCTTGCCAGGCGTTGAATATGGGGTGTTGAGTCCATTTCGTTGAGCAAGGTGTAGGTCTTGTCTATTATATATTTGGCTTATGGAACGGTATCTGTGCTAATTTCAATCTCTGGTTTTATGCAGCACCCCAACTCACCTTTCCCCATAAGCAAGCATAAGTGGGTTTTCTAAATTTGAGACCCTGTTCTGTTTTGTAATTCAGTTCATGGGTAGCCAAGTTTACATTCCGTGTATTAGTGATATCTTATGATGTTTCTTTTTCTGTGTGACTTATTTCTCGTAGAATCATCATACCTGAATCCACTCATTATGCTGCTACGGGCCTGATGACGTAGATTTCATTGCTGAGTGATATTCCATTGTACGTGCGTACCACAACTTCTTTATCCATTTTTTGCTTTCTCGGATATTTAACTTGTACCGTAGACGAGGTTCTTGTAAACAGAGCCATCCCAAATTTTGGGGTGGCTGTGTGTTTTTGATTTTAATTTCTCTATGCTATAGGACCATAAGTGGAAGTGCCATAGGCTGTGTTGCTTTGTTTCCTACGTGTTTCAGGAAACACCATACACTTCTCCAGAGTGGCTGTTGGCAATTTACATCCCGCCCATCAGCATAACAAGGCTCCCTGTTCTCCATGACCTGTCCTGCCTTTCTGGAATTTACACATTTTTCAGATGGCCCTTTTGATCGGGGGGCAGTGAGACTTCATTGTAGTACACATTTCCTTTACACGGTTGCTTGGTTGGCCAAAAAGGGCGTATGCGTTTTTTCCTGAATATATTTAGGAAAAAACGCATACGCCCTTTTTGGCCAAGTGCATCATTGTCGACATTCTGCCTCTAATCTTATTCTTTAAGTCCAATTCCAGTCTACCCCCTGAAATCGTTTTCCTGAAATTCTGCCCCGATTTCAAGTCCTCTTCGAAGACTTACTTCAAAACATTTTTGGACGATAGCTGTCATTCATTACTCTGCAGTTTTGTGAATTACAGTTCCCCTGAGCTCCTTTCTTCAACTCGCTTTCTTGTGAGCTGGCTGCAAACCCGCAGGATTGCTTCAGGCCCTAATATGGTTCCGGCATGGCATGCTGAGCCTTTGGTTAATTCCTCTTCCTGGTGGGAAATGAGCGTTAAATTTCCATGTTCAGACACCTTCACATGAGTCGTCATGGTGCCCCTTTGCCCCGGTTATCTCTATGGAGGTTGGAGTTGGAAGGCCTCCTCACTCAAGATCAGTGTGCCCACGGAGCAAACCCTGCAACTTCAGGGCATGGCTGGGGGTTAGGATCACCACGAGGGTTCCTTTTTCCTTAGGAGGGAGGTGGCCTTTTGGGCTGCTGATTTCCAGGTTATCAGATACTGCCAGTATCTTGGCCAGATGTGGCGGTGGGCCAAGCCCCTTGGTGACCGTAGTTTATCCTACCTGGATCGCATTCTTGCATTGTTCCATTTCAAGTGGTCCCAGGTTTTGCACTAATACTCCAATGGCGATTCACCGTTCACCAGGAATGTAAAGGTCAAAGGGTTTAGCTAAATTAGGGAGTTCCAGGGCAAGGGTCTGAATTGACTGCTCTTTCCATTCTTGAAAGGCCACTTCTGCATTCTATTCAAAAGGATCATCACCTTTTCCTTTCAGTGTTTCATATAGAGGCCGAGCTAGTAGACTGTAGTTAGGGATCCAGAAGAAGCAAACCCTGGCCTCCCCAGGAACCCCTAAGCTGTCTTCTAGTTTCAGAAATGGGTAAGGTTGTAAATTGTTTCTTCCCTTTCCTGGGATGGGCTTCTCCGACCTTCTGTGAGAATGAAGCCCAGGCAGGTCACCGTAGTCTGTGATATTTGAGCTTTTTCTTGGACAACTTGTATCCTTTATTGGCTTCGTAGTTCAGAGGTCTCCTTAGTAGGGCTGGCGATCAGAATGTCGTCTGCATATTGAAGGAGTGTTTCCTTTTCCAGAGGTAGAACTTTTAGGTCTTTAGCTGAGCTTTCCCCAAAGATGGTGTGGGAATTTTTGAACCCTTGGGGCAACACGGCCCGGAAGTATTGTTTTAGCTGTATGTTGAGTCCTGCCACTCACAAGCCAAAATTTCTTGTGACTCTGGGACTAATAGAATACAAAAGAAGGCATCATTGAAGACTAATACAGAATACCATGTCCTGGTGGTTGGTAGAATGACCAGCAGGGTGTAGGATTTAGGAACTACTGGAGGTATATCCTCGGTGGCTTCACTGACTGTCCTGACATCCTTTACCAGGACTCCAGCAGCCCATGGGGCTCTCGAGGTCAGGCCAATCCCAGGATATGGAGCTCACCTGGGCAGGTACCCCACCCCAGCCCACGGGGCTCTCGTGTTCAGGACCCTCCCAGGATATGGGGTTCCCTGGGCAGCTCCCCCTGCAGCCCATGGGGCTCTCGTGGTCAGGCCCCTCCCAGGATACAGAGCTACCCTTGCAGGTACCATGGCAGGGCTGGGAACACAGGAACCGTGCATATCGCCCTCATTGCAGAGCACTCCCAGCTCACCTGTCACTCAGATCTGACACAGAGCATCTCAGAGCAGGACTTGAACTAACAAACAGCAGCTCCGACAGGTCTGTGACCCTGGGCATCACTCTGTGTGGCCTCCCTCCACCTGGTCTTCCAGAGACTTCCACTGCACCCGGGGCACCAGGCCTCTGTCTCCACCCACCAGCCACCCCTCCTCTCCCTGACTCCTGGGTTCCTCTCATTAGGAGAGGGTTTTCTTGAAGTTGTCTCCCACTCATGGGCCAGATAATATAATTAGAAAACAAGCCAGAGCTGCAGCCCCTTGTCTATCCTGACTCTCAGGAGCCCACACCTGTTCCTTGGACCTGGCCGATTCAGCAAGTTCCAGTTTCTGCAACTGTGAGCCCCTGAGGGGTGATTATTGGCTGGCCTGGGAAGCCTGACCGTGCCGGCCAGCCCTCCCCAGGTGTGCCTGGGTTCAGATCAATATAAACACCGCTCCAGGCAGCAAGAGCCCCTGCAGCTGTGCCTGACGCCATTTTCTCTGCCCTGTCAGCAGTCTTGGTGCTGGACTGGTGGGAGGGAGTGAGAGGCCACGGCTTTGTGGGTGGCCCAGTGTGAGTGGGGCTCTGCTGGACTTTCTGCAGCAGTTGCCAAGATGCCACCTGCTAAAGAAGAGGATGTGTCACTCATACCTGCCGCTGGAATTTCTCCCTGGGCAGAGGTGAGTGAGGAAGAAAGCAGTGGGGGCCGGGACAGCAGGGGTATCTCAGGCAGGGAAATGGAAAGCTTCCAGAAGAGCACCCAGGACCAGGACCATCCTGGCTGGCCTGCAGGCACCAAGTCGGCTGGCATGCTGTCGCTCATGTGGCTCCATGGCCCTTCCTCTAGGCTTTCAAGTCCTTGTACATATTCAGGTGTTTTACCTGGGAAGGGTGGGAACATTTCAGCAGCAGCTGGCCTGGGGCTCAGCCCACGTTTACTCACAGATGCCTCGGCACGGTCCCCCAGCTTTGCAATGAGGACGCTTGTTGCGTGGGGCCTGCTGGCTGAATGGGAGATGATTCCCCACCACCGACCAACTTCAGAATTGTTTACAACTGGAGCAAGTGCCCTGATACGGTTTTCCTCTGTGTAGCTGGTGGGTTCTGTTTTTTTTTCTTTTTTGGTTCAAGGTAGATTTTATTCCTCTTTTTTGTATTTACAGATATAAGCATGGAAATAATTTATTCATATAAATACATGTATGTGAAGGGAAGTATATTTTTTCTGTTTTACTTTTTGTAATTTGAATTTTATTTTATTTTTTTATACAGCAGGTTCTTTTTGGTTATCTATTTTATACATATAAATGTATACATGCCAATCCCAATCTCTCAACTCCTCCCACCACCACCCCCCAACAGCTTTCCCCCCTTGGTGTCCATACGTTTGTTGTCTACATCTGTTGCTCTATTTCTGCCTTGCAAAACGGTTCATCTGTACAATTTGTCTAGGTTCCACATATAGCCATTAATAGACAAGATTTCTTTTTCTCTTTCTGACTTACTTCACTCTGTATGACAGTCTCTAGATCCATCAACGTCTCTACAAATGACCCAATTTCATTCCTTTTTATGGCTTAGTAATATTCCATTTTATATATGTACCACATCTTTATGCATTCGTCTGTCTGTGGGCATTTAGGTTGCTTCCATTACCTGGATATTGTAAATAGTGATGCAATGAACATTGCGGTGAATGTCTCTTTTTGATTTATGGTTTTGTCTGGGTATATGCCCAGTAGTGGGACTGCTGTATCATATGGTAATTCTATTCTTAGTTTTATAAGAAACTCCATAACTTTCTCCACAGTGACTGTATCAATTTCATTCCCAACAATAGCGGAAGAGGGTTCCTTATCTCCACACCCTTTCCAGCATTTGTTGTTTGTAGATTTTCTGATGATGCCCATTCTAACAGGTGTGAGGTGATACACCATGGATGAGTCTATTTCGTTGAGCAAAGAGTAAGTCTTGTCTATTACATATTTGGCTTATGGAACGGTATGTGTGCTAATTTCAATCTCTGGTTTTATACAGCACCGCAACTCAACTTTCCCCTTAAGCAAGCATAAGTTTTTATCTAAATGTGAGACTCTGTTCGGTTTTGGAATTCAGTTTATGTGTAGCCAAGTTTACACTCTCTCTATTAGTGATATCTTATGATAATTACCTTTCTCTGTGTGACATATTTCTCTTAGAATCATCATACTTAAATCCACTCAATTTGCTGCTACAGGCCTGATGACATTGATTTCATTGCTGAGTGATATTCCATTGTACGTAAGTAGCACAACTCCTTTATCCATATTTTTCTTTCTGGGATATTTAATTTGTACTGGACTCAAGGTTCTTGTAAACACAGCAGCCCTAAATTTGGTGTTGGCTGTGTCTTGTTGATTTTAATTTTCCTAAGCTATAGGGCCAAAAGTGGAAGTGCCCTAGGGTCTGTAGCTTTGTTTTTCAGATGTTTCAGGATACACCATAAACATCTCCAGAGTGTCTGTTGGCAATTTACATCCCGCCCATCAGCATAACAAGGCTCCCTGTTCTCCATGACCTGTCCTGTGTTTCTGGTTTTTACACTTTTTTCAGATGGCCCTTTTGACGAATGGGAAATGAGACTTCATTGTAGTGCGGATTTCCATTGCTCGAGTGCTTGGTTGGCCAAAAAGGGCATATGTGTTTTTTCCTGAATATATTCAGGAAAAAATGTTTACGCACTTTTGTCCAAGTGCATCACTGTCAAAGATCTGCCGCTTTTCACATGCTTTAAACGCAATTCCAATCTACCTCCTGAAATATGATTCCTGCAATTCTGCCTCGTTTTGAAGTCCTCTTTGCAGACTTACTTCAGTATATTTTTGCCAATAGCTGTCATTTATAACTCTGCAGGTTTGTGAATTACAGTGCCTGTGATTTCCTTTCTTAACTCGTTTCCTTGAAAGCTGGCCACAGAACCGCAGGTTTGCTTTAGGCCATAATCAGGGTCTGGCACGGCACTCTGAGCCTTTGGTTAATTCCTCTTCCTGGTGGGAAATTAGAGTTAAATGTGCCCCTCCGGACACCTGCCTCACTCCCAGCCCCTTGGTGATGTGTGTCCTGTGGTTTGAGGCCACATGTGCTGGGTTCCTCACCTTTGGCTGATGTGGCCCCACTGGTGTGAGGACACTCCTGCCTGGTTCCCATCCCCTTGGTGATGTGGGCCATCCGGTGAGAGTCTGATCCTGGTTGGGTTCCTCACACTTCTGTGAGGTGGGCCCTCTTCTCTGACGTCACTCCTGCCTGGCTGGCACACCCCGCCTTGGCGAAGTCGGCCCTCTGGTGGGATTTGGTGCCTGCTGTGTGTCTCCTGCCCTCGGTAATGAGGGCCCTCTGGCGTCAGGCCCTAATTCCTGGGCTCCCAATATTTTCTGATATGCGCCCTGTGGTTCGAGTACACTCGTGCCAGGTTCCCAACCCCATGGGAATGTGGGCCTTCTGCTCTGAGGTCCCAACCGTGGGTTGCTCAGTTTCATGATGAGGGCCCTCTGCTGTGAGTTCTCTCCGGCCTGGATCCCATAGCCTCGCTGCTCCTGGCCACCTGCTGGGAGGTTCCAACTGCGGGATTCCTCACCTTTTTTCTTCTATGGACCCTCTGTTTTGAGACTCCTCCTGCCTGCCTCACTCCCAGTCCCTTGGTGATGTGTGTCCTCTGGTGTGAGGCCACGTGTGCTGGGTCCCTCGCCTTTGGATGATGTGGCCACACTGGTGTGAGGACACGCCTGCCTGCTTCCTATCCCCTTGATGATGTGGGCCCTCTGGTGAGAGTCTGATCCTGGCTGGGTTCCTCACCCTTCTGTGAGGTGGGCCCTCTGCTGTGAGGTCACTCCTGCCTGGCTGGCACACCCCACCTGGGCAACATCGGCCCTCTTGTGGCACTTGGAGCCTGCTGGGAGCCTCCTCCCCTCGGTGATGGGGGCCCTCTAGCGTCAGGCCCTAACTGCTGGGTACCCACATTTTCTGATACGTGCTAAGTGGTGCGAGGACACTCCTGCGAGGTTCCCATCCCCATGGGCATGTGGGCCTTCTGCTCTAAGGTCCCAACACCTGTGTTGTTCACCGTTTCATGATGTTGTCTCTCTGGTGTTAGTTCACTCAGGCCTAGATCCCATAGACTCTGTGCTCTGAGCCGACTGCTGGGAGGTTCCTACTGCTGGATTCCTTACCTTTTTTATTCTTTGGGTCCTGTGTTTTTATGCTCCTACTTCCTGACTCACTCCCAGCCCCTTTGTGATGTAGGTCCTCTGGTTTAAGGCCACATGTACCGGTTTCCTCACCTTTATTGATGTGGCCCCACTGGTGTGAGGACACTCCTGCCTGGTTCCCATCCCCTTGGTGATTGGGGCCCTCTTGTGAGAGTCTGATCCTGTCTGGATTCCTCACACTTCTGGGAGGTGGGCCCTCTGCTGTGAGGTCACTCCTGCCTGGCTGGCACACGTCACGTTGGCGATGTGGGCCCTCAGTTGGGAGTTGGTGCCTGCTGGGAGTCTCCTCCCCTCGGTAATGAGGGCCCTCTGGCGTCAGGCCCTAACTCATGGGCTCCCAAAATTTTCTGATGTGCGCCCTGTCGTGTGAGTACACTCCAGCCAGGGTCCCTTCCCTAGGGGATGTGGGCTTTCTGCTCTGTGGTCCCAACGGCTGGGTTGCTCACAGTGTCAGAATGTGGGCCCTCTGTTTTGAGTTCAGTCAGGCCTGGATCCCATAGCCTCGCTGCTCCTGGCCGCCTGCTGGGAGGTTCCAACTGCGGGATTCCTCACCTTTTTTACGCAATGGGCCCTCTGTTTTGAGGCTCCTCCTGCCTGCCTCACTCCCAGCCCCTTGGTGATGTGTGTCCTGTAGTTTGAGGCCACGTGTGCTGGGTCCGTCACATTTTGGTGATGTGGCCCCACTGGTGTGAGGACACTCCTGCCTGGTTTCCATTCCCTTGGTGATGTGGGCCCTCTGGTGAGAGTCTGATCCTCTTTGGGTTCCTCACACTTTTGTGTGGTTGGCCCTCTGCTCTGAGGTCACTCCTGCCTGGCTGGCACACCCCGCATTGGCGACGTCGGCCCTCTGGTAGAAGTTGGAGCTTGCTGGGAGCCTCCTCTCCTCAGTGATGAGGGCCCTCTGGCGTCCGGCCCTAACTGCTGGGCTCCCCACATTTTCTGTTGTGTGCCCACTGGTGCGATGACACTCCTGCTTGGTTCCCTTCCCCATGGGGATGTGGGCCTTGTGCTCTGAGGTCACAACGGCTGGGTTGCTTACAGTATCACGATGAGGGCCCTCTGTTGTGAGTTCATCACTGCCTGGATCCCATAGCCTCGGTGCTCTGGGCCGCCTGCTGGGATGTTCCAACTGCTGGATTCCTCACCTTTTTATACAATGGGCCATGTGTTTTGAGGTTAATCCTGCCTGCCTCGCTCTGAGACCCATGGTGATGTGGGTCTTCTGCATTGAGGCCACATGTGCTGGGTACCTCAACTTTCGATGATGTGGCCCCACGGGTGTGAGGACACTCGTGCCTGATTCCCAGCCCCTTGCTTATGTGGGCACTCTGGTGAGAGTCTGATCATGACTGGGTTCCTTACCCTTCTGTGAGGTGGGCGCTCTGATGTGAGGTCACTCCTGCCTGGCTGGCACACCCCGCCTTGGCGAAGTCGGCCCTCTGGTGGGATTTGGTGCCTGCTGTGTGTCTCCTGCCCTCGGTAATGAGGGCCCTCTGGCGTCAGGCCCTAATTCCTGGGCTCCCAATATTTTCTGATATGCGCCCTGTGGTTCGAGTACACTCGTGCCAGGTTCCCAACCCCATGGGAATGTGGGCCTTCTGCTCTGAGGTCCCAACCGTGGGTTGCTCAGTTTCATGATGAGGGCCCTCTGCTGTGAGTTCTCTCCGGCCTGGATCCCATAGCCTCGCTGCTCCTGGCCACCTGCTGGGAGGTTCCAACTGCGGGATTCCTCACCTTTTTTCTTCTATGGACCCTCTGTTTTGAGACTCCTCCTGCCTGCCTCACTCCCAGTCCCTTGGTGATGTGTGTCCTCTGGTGTGAGGCCACGTGTGCTGGGTCCCTCGCCTTTGGATGATGTGGCCACACTGGTGTGAGGACACTCCTGCCTGCTTCCTATCCCCTTGATGATGTGGGCCCTCTGGTGAGAGTCTGATCCTGGCTGGGTTCCTCACCCTTCTGTGAGGTGGGCCCTCTGCTGTGAGGTCACTCCTGCCTGGCTGGCACACCCCACCTGGGCAACATCGGCCCTCTTGTGGCACTTGGAGCCTGCTGGGAGCCTCCTCCCCTCGGTGATGGGGGCCCTCTAGCGTCAGGCCCTAACTGCTGGGTACCCACATTTTCTGATATGTGCTAAGTGGTGCGAGGACACTCCTGCGAGGTTCCCATCCCCATGGGCATGTGGGCCTTCTGCTCTAAGGTCCCAACACCTGTGTTGTTCACCGTTTCATGATGTTGTCTCTCTGGTGTTAGTTCACTCAGGCCTAGATCCCATAGACTCTGTGCTCTGAGCCGACTGCTGGGAGGTTCCTACTGCTGGATTCCTTACCTTTTTTATTCTTTGGGTCCTGTGTTTTTATGCTCCTACTTCCTGACTCACTCCCAGCCCCTTTGTGATGTAGGTCCTCTGGTTTAAGGCCACATGTACCGGTTTCCTCACCTTTATTGATGTGGCCCCACTGGTGTGAGGACACTCCTGCCTGGTTCCCATCCCCTTGGTGATTGGGGCCCTCTTGTGAGAGTCTGATCCTGTCTGGATTCCTCACACTTCTGGGAGGTGGGCCCTCTGCTGTGAGGTCACTCCTGCCTGGCTGGCACACGTCACGTTGGCGATGTGGGCCCTCAGTTGGGAGTTGGTGCCTGCTGGGAGTCTCCTCCCCTCGGTAATGAGGGCCCTCTGGCGTCAGGCCCTAACTCATGGGCTCCCAAAATTTTCTGATGTGCGCCCTGTCGTGTGAGTACACTCCAGCCAGGGTCCCTTCCCTAGGGGATGTGGGCTTTCTGCTCTGTGGTCCCAACGGCTGGGTTGCTCACAGTGTCAGAATGTGGGCCCTCTGTTTTGAGTTCAGTCAGGCCTGGATCCCATAGCCTCGCTGCTCCTGGCCGCCTGCTGGGAGGTTCCAACTGCGGGATTCCTCACCTTTTTTACGCAATGGGCCCTCTGTTTTGAGGCTCCTCCTGCCTGCCTCACTCCCAGCCCCTTGGTGATGTGTGTCCTGTAGTTTGAGGCCACGTGTGCTGGGTCCGTCACATTTCGGGGATGTGGCCCCACTGGTGTGAGGACACTCCTGCCTGGTTTCCATTCCCTTGGTGATGTGGGCCCTCTGGTGAGAGTCTGATCCTCTTTGGGTTCCTCACACTTTTGTGTGGTTGGCCCTCTGCTCTGAGGTCACTCCTGCCTGGCTGGCACACCCCGCATTGGCGACGTCGGCCCTCTGGTAGCAGTTGGAGCTTGCTGGGAGCCTCCTCTCCTCAGTGATGAGGGTCCAATGGCGTCCGGCCCTAACTGCTGGGCTCCCCACATTTTCTGTTGTGTGCCCACTGGTGCGATGACACTCCTGCTTGGTTCCCTTCCCCATGGGGATGTGGGCCTTGTGCTCTGAGGTCACAACGGCTGGGTTGCTTACAGTATCACGATGAGGGCCCTCTGTTGTGAGTTCATCACTGCCTGGATCCCATAGCCTCGGTGCTCTGGGCCGCCTGCTGGGATGTGCCAACTGCTGGATTCCTCACCTTTTTATACAATGGGCCATGTGTTTTGAGGTTAATCCTGCCTGCCTCGCTCTGAGACCCATGGTGATGTGGGTCTTCTGGTTTGAGGCCACATGTGCTGGGTACCTCAACTTTCGATGATGTGGCCCCACGGGTGTGAGGACACTCGTGCCTGATTCCCAGCCCCTTGCTTATGTGGGCACTCTGGTGAGAGTCTGATCATGACTGGGTTCCTTACCCTTCTGTGAGGTGGGCGCTCTGATGTGAGGTCACTCCTGCCTGGATGGCTCACGTCGCCTTGGCGACGTAGGCCCTCTGTTGGCCACTGAAGCATGCTGGGAGCCTCCTACCCTCTTTAATGAGGGCCCTGGAAGAAACGCATATGCCCTTTTTGACCAAGTGCATCATTGTCGAAGTTCTGCCTCTTCTCCTATACTTTCAGAGGACTTCCCATCTACCTCCTGAAATCGTATTCCTGGAATTCTGCCCCGCGTTCAAGTCCTCTTTGCAGCCTTACTTCAATATATTTTTGGACGATAGCTGTCATTTATAACTCTGCAGGTTTGTGAATTACAGTGCCCCTGAGCTCCATTCTTCAACTCGCTTTCTTGTGAGCTGGCCGCAAAACCGCAGGATTGCTTCAGGCCCTAATCTGGTTCCGGCACGGCATGTTGAGCCTTTGGCTAATTCCTCTTCCTGATGGGAAATGAGCGTTAAATTTGCTCGTGCAGACACCTACAGCTAATCTCTCATTGGTTCTCCCTATTCCTGTTCATCTTGCTCAGAAATTCCAAACTGTGCCAAACAGGAGGTTAAAGGCACTGACTCTCCAATTGGGGAAAGAGTTAGTAAAGCGTCTGGAATGGTAAAACCGAGTATGAGGGGAAGAAAACTGAGATGCATTTAAAAAGGTTTCCCGGTCACACGGTGGACCATATTCTGGGTTTCCCATGCGTGTTTTACCTGAAGGAAGAATCCCTTAAACCTGGAGAGGTGGGACCCATGCAATGGGTACCATGCAGTATGACTTCAAATGGCCTGCATTTTCTCACCGAACCTCACCAATGCTATCAGCCCAAAGTGTCGAACCTTATGTCTCACTCAGCTCTAGGTGTAGATGTGGTAAATCCAGGTTGCATCACAAGCCCTGAATGAATTATTTAAGAATTGCTCTCTATTTCACTGTCATTGTGTTTGTTTTTGTAGTTTATTTTGATAATGTGATTTAACGGATTTTCTCTGCTGCCTTCATGCAGCTGTACACACACTTGATTCTCTTATGGAGACATATAAATCCATGGGTTTGAAGATTCTTACTAGTCATGTGTAATCCTAGGAGTTGAATATGGTGTGTTTAGTCCATTTCGTTGAGCAAGGTGTAAGTCTTGACTATTACATATTTGGCTTATGGAAAGGTATGTGTGCTAATTTCTATCTCTGGTTTTATGCAGCACCCCACCTCACCTTTCCCCATAAGCAAGCATAAGTTGGTGTTCTAAATTTGAGACCCTGTTCTGTTTTGTAATTCAGTTCATGTGTAGCCAAGTTTACATTCCGTGTATTAGTGATATCTTATGATGTTTCATTTTCTGTGTGACTTATTTCACTTAGAATCATCGTACCTGGATCCACTCAATATGCCGCGACGGGCCTGATGACATAGATTTCATTGGTGAGTGATATTCCATTGTACGTGCGTACCACAACATCTTTAACCATTTTTCACATTCTGGGATATTTAACTTGGACCGTAGACGACGTTCTTGTAAACAGAGCTGTCCCAAATTTTGGGGTGGCTGTGTGTTTTTGATTTTAATTTCCGTAAGCTATAGGACCATAAGTGGAAGTGACATAGGCTCTGTTGCTTTGTTTCCTACGTGTTTCAGGAAACCCCATAAACTTCTCCAGAGTGGCTGTTTGCAATTTACATCCCCCCCATCAGCATAACAAGTCTCCCTGTTCTCCATGACCTGTCCTGCCTTTCTGGATTTTACACTTTTTCAGATGCCCCTTTTGACCGGGGGGCAGTGAGACTTCATTGTAGTGCAGATTTCATTTACCTGCTTGCTTGCTTGGCCAAAAATGGCGTATGCCTTTTTTCCTGAATATATTCAGGAAAAAACGCATACGCACTTTTTGGCCAGTGCATCATTGTCGACATTCTGCCTCTATTCCTATGCTTTAAGTGCAATTCCAGTCTACCCCCTGAAATCGTTTTCCTCTAATTCTGCCCCGCTTTCAAGTCCTCTTCGAAGACTTACTTCAATACATTTTTGGACGATAGCTGTCATTCATAACTCTGCAGGTTTGTGAATTACAGTGCCCCTGAGCTCGTTTCCTCAACTCGCTTTCTTGTGAGCTGGCCGCAAAACCGCAGGATTGCTGCAGGCCCTAATCTGTTTCCGTCAGGGCACACTGAGCCTTTGGTGAATTCCTCTTCCTGGTGGGAAATGAGCGTTCCATTTGCCCGTGCAGACACCTACAGCTAGTCTCTCATTGTTTCTCCCTCTTCCTGTTAATCTTGCGTAGAAATTGCAAACTGTGCCAAACAGGAGGTTAAAGGCACTGACTCTCCAAGTGGGGAGAATGTTAGTAAAGTGTCTGGAATGGTGAACCCGAGTACCAGGGTTCGAAAACTGAGATATATTTGAAAACGTTTCCCAATCAGACGGTGGACAATACTCTGGGTTTCCCATGCATGTCTTAGCTGAAGGAAAAATCCCTTAAACCTGGAGAGCTGGGAACCATGGAATGGGTACCATGCAGTATGACTACAAAGGGTCTGCGTTTGCTCACCGAACCTCACAAATGCTATCAGCCCGAAGTGTCCAGCCGTATATCTCACCCAGCTCTGGGTGTAGATGTGGTAAATCCAGGTTGCATCACAAGCCCTGAATGAATTATTTAAGAATTGCTCTCTATTACACTGTCAATGTGTTTTGGTTTTGAACTTTATTTTGATAATGGGATTTATCGGATTTTCACTGCTGCGTTTAGGCTGCTGTACACACGCATGATTTCCTTATGGAGACATATAAATCCATGGGTTTTAAGATTCTTACTTGTCAGGTATATTCCCAGGCTTTGAGTCCGCGTTGAGCAAGGAGTAGGCTTGTCTATTATATATTTGGCTTATGGAACGGTATCTGTGCTAATTTCAATCTCTGGTTTTATGCAGCACCGCAACTCACCTTTCCCCATAAGCAAGCATAAGTTGGTTTTCTAAATTTGAGACCCTGTTCTGTTTTGTAATTCAGTTCATGTGTAGCCAACTTTACATTCCGTGTATTAGTGATATCTTATGATGTTTCTTTTTCTGTGTGACTTATTTCTCGTAGAATCATCGTACCTGAATCCACTCATTATGCCGCTACGGGCCTGATGACGTAGATTTCATTGCTGAGTGATATTCCATTGTACGTGCGTACCACAACTTCTTTATCCATTTTTTACTTTCTGGGATATTTTACTTGTACCGTAGACGAGGTTCTTGTAAACAGAGCCGTCCCAAACTCTGGGGTGGCTGTGTGTTTTTGATTTTAATTTCCCTAAGCTATAGGACCATAAGTGGAAGTGCCATAGGCTGTGTTGCTTTGTTTCCTACGTGTTTCTGGAAACACCATACACTTCTCCAGAGTGGTTGTTGGCAATTTACATCCCGACCATCAGCATGACAAGGCTCCCTGTTCTCCATGACCTGTCCTGCCTTTCTGGATTTTACACTTTTTTCAGATGGCCCTTTTGACCGGGGGGCAGTGAGACTTCATTGTAGTGCAGATTTCCTTTACACGCTTGCTTGGTTGGCCAAAAGGGGCGTATGCGTTTTTTCCTGAATATATTCAGGAAAAAACCCATACGCCCTTTTTGGCCAAGTGCATCATTGTCGACATTCTGCCTCTTTTCCTATGCTTTAAGTGCAATTCCAGTATACCCCCTGAAATCGTTTTCCTGAAATTCTGCCCCGCTTTCAAGTCCTCTTTGAAGACTTACTTCAGTACATTTTTGGACGATAGCTGTCATTCATAACTCTGCAGGTTTGTGAATTCCAGTGCCCCTAAGCTCCTTTCTTCAACTCGTTTCTTGTGAGCTGGCCGCAAAACCGCAGGATTGCTTCAGGCCCTAACTGTTTCCGGCATGGCACGCTGAGCCTTTGGTTAATTCCTCTTCCTGGTGGGAAATGAGCGTTCAATTTGCCCGTGCAGACACCAACAGCTAGTCTCTCATTGGTTCTCCCTATGCCTGTTCATCGTGCGCAGAAATTGCAAACTGTGCGAAACAGGAGGTTAAAGGCACTGACTCTCCAAGTGGGGAGAGTGTTAGTAAAGCGTCTGGAATGGTGAAACCAAGTACCAGGGGACGAAAACTGAGATGCATTTGAAAACATTTCCCAATCACACAGCGGACGATAGTCTGGGTTTCCCATGCATGTTTTAGCTGAAGGAAGAATCCCTTAAACCTGGAGAGTTGGGACCCATGGAATGGGTACCATGCAGTATGATTTCAAAGGGTCTGCGTTTGCTCACCGAACCTCACCAATGCTATCAGCCCGAAGTGCCCAGCCTTATGTCTCACCCAGCTCTGGTTGTAGATGTGGAAAATCCAGGTTGCATCACAAGCCCTGAATGAATTATTTAAGAATTGCTCTCTATTTCACTGTCATTGTGTTTTGTTTTTGAAATTTATTTTGATAATGGGATTTATCGGATTTTCACTGCTGCGTTTAGGCCGCTGTACACACGCTTGATTTCCTTATGGAGACATATAAATCCATGGGTTTTAAGATTCTTATTTGTCAGGTATCTTGCCAGGCGTTGAATATGGGGTGTTGAGTCCATTTCGTTGAGCAAGGAGTAGGGCTTGTCTATTATATATTTGGCTTATGGAACGGTATCTGTGCTAATTTCAATCTCTGGTTTTATGCAGCACCCCAACTCACCTTTCCCCATAAGCAAGCATAAGTTGGTTTTCTAAATTTGAGACCCTGTTCTGTTTTGTAATTCAGTTCATGTGTATCCAACTTTACATTCCGTGTATTAGTGATATCTTATGATGTTTCTTTTCCTGTGTGACTTATTTCTCGTAGAATCATCGTACCTGAATCCAATCATTATGCTGCTACGGGCCTGATGACGTAGATTTCATTGCTGAGTGATATTCCATTGTACGTGCGTACCACAACTTCTTTATCCATTTTTTGCTTTCTGGGATATTTTACTTGTACCATAGACGAGGTTCTTGTAAACAGAGCCGTCCCAAACTCTGGGGTGGCTGTGTGTTTTTGATTTTAATTTCCCTAAGCTATAGGACCATAAGTGGAAGTGCCATAGGCTGTGTTGCTTTGTTTCCTACGTGTTTCTGGAAACACCATACACTTCTCCAGAGTGGTTGTTGGCAATTTACATCCCGCCCATCAGCATGACAAGGCTCCCTGTTCTCCATGACCTGTCTGGACTTTCTGGATTTTACATTTTTTTCAGATGGCCCTTTTGACCGGGGGGCAGTGAGACTTCATTGTAGTGCAGATTTCCATTACACGCTTGCTTGGTTGGCCAAAAAGGGCGTATGCGTTTTTTCCTGAATATATTCAGGAAAAAACGCATACGCCCTTTTTGGCCAAGTGCATCATTGTCGACATTTTGCCTCTTTTCCTATGCTGTTAGTACAATTCCAGTCTATCCCCTGAAATCGTTTTCCTGAAATTCTGCCCCGCTATCAAGTCCTCTTCGAAGACTTACTTCAATACATTTTTGGACGATAGCTGTCATTCATAACTCTGCAGGTTTGTGAATTACAGTGCCCCTGAGCTCATGTCTTCAACTCGCTTTCTTGTGAGCTGGCCGCAAAACCGCAGGATTGCTTCAGGCCCTAGTCTCTTTCCAGCAGGGCACGCTGAGCCTTTGTTTAATTGCTCTTCCTGGTGGGAAATGAGCGTTCCATTTGCCCGTGCAGACACCTACAGCTAGTCTCTCATTGCTTCTCCCTATTCCTGTTCATCTTGCGCAGAAATTGCAAAGTGTGCCAAACAGGAGGTTAAAGGCACTGACTCTCCAAGTGGGGAGAGTGTTAGTAAAGCGTCTGGAATGGTGAACCCGAGTGCCAGGGGACGAAAACTGAGATGCATTTGAAAACGTTTCCCGGTCACACAGTGCACTGTACTGTGGGTTTCCCATGCATGTTTTAGCTGAAGGAAGAATCCGTTAAACCTGGAGAGTTGCGACCCATGGAATGGGTACCATGCAGTGTGACTTCAAAGGGTCTGCGTTTGCTCACAGAACCTCACCAATGCTATCAGCCCGAAGTGTCCAGCCTAATGTCTCACCCAGCTCTGGGTGTAGATGCGGGAAATCCAGGTTGCATTACAAGCCCTGAATGAATTATTTAAGAATTGCTCTCTATTTCACTGTCATTGTGTTTTGTTTTTGAAATTTATATTGATAATGGTATTTATCGGATTTTCACTGCTGCGTTTAGGCCGCTGTACACACGCTTGATTTCCTTATGGAGACATATAAATCCATGGGTTTTAAGATTCTTACTTGTCAGGTATCTTGCCAGGCGTTGAATATGGGGTGTTGAGTCCATTTCGTAGAGCAAGGAGTAGGTCTTGTCTATTATATATTTGGCTTATGGAACGGTATCTGTGCTAATTTCAATCTCTGGTTTTATGCAGCACCCCAACTCACCTTTCCCCATAAGCAAGCATAAGTTTGTTTTCTAAATTTGAGACCCTGTTCTGTTTTGTAATTCAGTTTATGTGTAGCCACGTTTACATTCCGTGTATTACTGATATATTATGATGTTTCTTTTTCTGTTTGACTTATTTCTCGTAGAATCATCGTACCTGAATCCACTCATTATGCCGCTATGGGCCTGAAGACGTAGATTTCATTGCTGAGTGATATTCCATTGTACGTGCGTACCAGAACTTCTTTATCCATTTTTTCCTTTCTCGGATATTTAACTTGTACAGTAGACAAGGTTCTTGTAAACAGAGCCATCCCAAACTTTGGGGTGGCTGTGTGTTTTTGATTTTAATTTCCCTAAGCTATAGGACCATAAGTGGAAGTGACATAGGCTGTGTTGCTTTGTTTCCTACGTGTTTCAGGATACACCATACATTTCTCCAGAGTGGCTGTTGGCAATTTACATCCCGCCCATCAGCATAACAAGGCTCCCTGTTCTCCATGACCTGTCCTGTCTTTCTGGATTTTACTCTTTTTTCAGATGGCCCTTTTGACCGGGGGGCAGTGAGACTTCATTGTAGTGCAGATTTCCTTTACACGCTTGCTTGGTTGGCCAAAAAGGGCGTATGCGTTTTTTCCTGAATATATTCAGGAAAAAACGCATACGCCCTTTTTGGCCAAGTGCATCATTGTCGACATTCTGCCTCTTTTCCTATGCTTTAAGTGCAATTCCAGTCTACCCCCTGAAATCGTTTTCCTGAAATTCTGCCCCGCTTTCAAGTCCTCTTTGAAGACTTACTTCAGTACATTTTTGGACGATAGCTGTCATTCATAACTCTGCAGGTTTGTGAATTCCAGTGCCCCTAAGCTCCTTTCTTCAACTCGTTTTCTTGTGAGCTGGCCGCAAAACCGCAGGATTGCTTCAGGCCCTAATCTGTTTCCGGCATGGCACGCTGAGCCTTTGGTTAATTCCTCTTCCTGGTGGGAAATGAGCGTTCAATTTGCCCGTGCAGACACCAACAGCTAGTCTCTCATTGGTTCTCCCTATGCCTGTTCATCGTGCGCAGAAATTGCAAACTGTGCGAAACAGGAGGTTAAAGGCACTGACTCTCCAAGTGGGGAGAGTGTTAGTAAAGCGTCTGGAATGGTGAAACCAAGTACCAGGGGACGAAAACTGAGATGCATTTGAAAACATTTCCCAATCACACAGCGGACGATAGTCTGGGTTTCCCATGCATGTTTTAGCTGAAGGAAGAATCCCTTAAACCTGGAGAGTTGGGACCCATGGAATGGGTACCATGCAGTATGATTTCAAAGGGTCTGCGTTTGCTCACCGAACCTCACCAATGCTATCAGCCCGAAGTGCCCAGCCTTATGTCTCACCCAGCTCTGGGTGTAGATGTGGAAAATCCAGGTTGCATCACAAGCCCTGAATGAATTATTTAAGAATTGCTCTCTATTTCACTGTCATTGTGTTTGGTTTTTGAAATTTATTTTGATAATGGGATTTATCGGATTTTCACTGCTGCGTTTAGGCCGCTGTACACACGCTTGATTTCCTTATGGAGACATATAAATCCATGGGTTTTAAGATTCTTACTTGTCAGGTATCTTGCCAGGCGTTGAATATGGGGTGTTGAGTCCATTTCGTTGAGCAAGGAGTAGGGCTTGTCTATTATATATTTGGCTTATGGAACGGTATCTGTGCTAATTTCAATCTCTGGTTTTATGCAGCACCCCAACTCACCTTTCCCCATAAGCAAGCATAAGTTGGTTTTCTAAATTTGAGACCCTGTTCTGTTTTGTAATTCAGTTCATGTGTATCCAACTTTACATTCCGTGTATTAGTGATATCTTATGATGTTTCTTTTCCTGTGTGACTTATTTCTCGTAGAATCATCGTACCTGAATCCAATCATTATGCTGCTACGGGCCTGATGACGTAGATTTCATTGCTGAGTTATATTCCATTGTACGTGCGTACCACAACTTCTTTATCCATTTTTTGCTTTCTGGGATATTTTACTTGTACCATAGACGAGGTTCTTGTAAACAGAGCCGTCCCAAACTCTGGGGTGGCTGTGTGATTTTGATTTTAATTTCCCTAAGCTATAGGACCATAAGTGGAAGTGCCATAGGCTGTGTTGCTTTGTTTCCTACGTGTTTCTGGAAACACCATACACTTCTCCAGAGTGGTTGTTGGCAATTTACATCCCGCCCATCAGCATGACAAGGCTCCCTGTTCTCCATGACCTGTCTGGACTTTCTGGATTTTACATTTTTTTCAGATGGCCCTTTTGACCGGGGGGCAGTGAGACTTCATTGTAGTGCAGATTTCCATTACACGCTTGCTTGGTTGGCCAAAAAGGGCGTATGCGTTTTTTCCTGAATATATTCAGGAAAAAACGCATACACCCTTTTTGGCCAAGTGCATCATTGTCGACATTTTGCCTCTTTTCCTATGCTGTTAGTACAATTCCAGTCTATCCCCTGAAATCGTTTTCCTGAAATTCTGCCCCGCTATCAAGTCCTCTTCGAAGACTTACTTCAATACATTTTTGGACGATAGCTGTCATTCATAACTCTGCAGGTTTGTGAATTCCAGTGCCCCTGAGCTCCTTTCTTCAACTCGTTTTCTTGTGAGCTGGCCGCAAAACCGCAGGATTGCTTCAGGCCCTAATCTGTTTCCGGCATGGCACGCTGAGCCTTTGGTTAATTCCTCTTCCTGGTGGGAAATGAGCGTTCAATTTGCCCGTGCAGAGACCAACAGCTAGTCTCTCATTGGTTCTCCCTATGCCTCTTCATCGTGCGCAGAAATTGCAAACTGTGCGAAACAGGAGGTTAAAGGCACTGACTCTCCAAGTGGGGAGAGTGTTAGTAAAGCGTCTGGAATGGTGAAACCAAGTACCAGGGGACGAAAACTGAGATGCATTTGAAAACGTTTCCCAATCACACAGCGGACGATAGTATGGGTTTCCCATGCAAGTTTTAGCTGAAGGAAGAATCCCTTAAACCTGGAGAGTTGGGACCCATGGAATGGGTACCATGCAGTATGACTTCAAAGGGTCTGCGTTTGCTCACCGAACCTCACAAATGCTATCAGCCTGAAGTGTCCAGCCTTATGTCTCACCCAGCTCTGGGTGTAGATGTGGTAAATCCAGGTTGCATCACAAGCCCTGAATGAATTATTTAAGATTTGCTCTCTATTTCACTGTCATTGTGTTTTGTCTTTGAAATTTATTTTGATAATGGGATTTATCGGATTTTCACTGCTGCATTTAGCCCGTTGTACACACGCTTGATTTCATTATGGAGACATATAAATCCATGGGTTTTAAGATTCTTACTTGTCAGGTATCTTGCAAGGCGTTGAATATGGGGTGTTGAGTCCATTTCGTTGAGCAAGGAGTAGGTCTTGTCTATTATATATTTGGCTTATGGAACGGTATCTGTGCTAATTTCAATCTCTGGTTTTATGCAGCACCCCAACTCACCTTTCCCCATAAGCAAGCATAAGTTGGTTTTCTAAATTTGAGACCCTGTTCTGTTTTGTACTTCAGTTCATGTGTAGCCAAGTTTACATTCCGTGTATTACTGATATATTATGATGTTTCTTTTTCTGTGTGACGTATTTCTCGTAGAATCATCGTACCTGAATCCACTCATTATGCCGCTACGGGCCTGAAGACGTAGATTTCATTGCTGAGTGATATTTCATTGTACGTGCGTACCAGAACTTCCTTATCAATTTTTTCCTTTCTCGGATATTTAACTTGTACCATAGACAAGGTTCTTGTAAACAGAGCCATCCCAAACTTTGGGGTGGCTGTGTGTTTGTGATTTTAATTTCCCTAAGCTATAGGACCATAAGTGGAAGTGCCATAGGCTGTGTTGCTTTGTTTCCTACGTGTTTCTGGAAACACCATACACTTCTCCAGAGTGGTTGTTGGCAATTTACATCCCGCCCATCAGCATGACAAGGCTCCCTGTTCTCCATGACCTGTCCTGACTTTCTGGATTTTACATTTTTTTCAGATGGCCGTTTTGACCGGGGGGCAGTGAGACTTCATTGTAGTGCAGATTTCCATTACACGCTTGCTTGGTTGGCCAAAAAGGGCGTATGCGTTTTTTCCTGAATATATTCAGGAAAAAACGCATACGCCCTTTTTGGCCAAGTGCATCATTGTCGACATTCTGCCTCTTTTCCTATGCTTTTAGTACAATTCCAGTCTACCCCCTGAAATCGTTTTCCTGAAATTCTGCCCCGCTTTCAAGTCCTCTTCGAAGACTTACTTAAATATATTTTTGGACGATAGCTGTCATTCATAACTCTGCAAGTTTGTGAAGTACAGTCCCCTTGAGCTCATTTCTTCAACTCGCTTTCTTGTGAGCTGGCTGCAAAACCGCAGGATTGCTTCAGGCCCTAATCATTTTCCGGCAGGGCACGCTGAGCCTTTGGTTAATTCCTCTTCCTGGTGGGAAATGAGCGTTCCATTAGCCCGTGCAGACACCTACAGCTAGTCTCTCATTGCTTCTCCCTATTCCTGTTCATCTTGCACAGAAATTGCAAACTGTGCCAAACAGGAGGTTAATGGCACTGACTCTCCAAGTGGGGAGAGTGTTAGTAAAGCGTTCAAATGTTGAACCCGAGTACCAGGGGACGAAAACTGAGATGCATTTGAAAACGTTTCCCAATCACACAGTGGACCATACTCTGGGTTTCCCATGCATGTTTTAGCTGAAGGAAGAATCCCTTAAACCTGGAGAGTTGGGATCCATGGAATGGGTACCATGCAGTATGAGTTCAAAGGGTCTGCATTTGCTCACCGAACCTCACCAATGCTATCAGCCCGAAGTGTCCAGCCTTATGTCTCATCCAGCTCTGGGTGTAGATGTGGTAAATCCAGGTTGCATCACAAGCCCTGAATGAATTATTTAAGAATTGCTCTCTATTTCACTGTCATTGTGTTTTGTTTTTGAAATTCATTTTGATAATGGGATTTATCGGATTTACACTGCTGCTTTTAGGCCACTGTACACACGCTTGATTTCCTTATGGAGACATATAAATCCATGGGTTTTAAGATTCTTACTTGTCAGGTATCTTGCCAGGCGTTGAATATGGGGTGTTGAGTCCATTTCGTTGAGCAAGGAGTAGGGCTTGTCTATTATATATTTGGCTTATGGAACAGTATCTGTGCTAATTTCAATCTCTGGTTTTATGCAGCACCCCAACTCACCTTTCCCCATAAGAAAGCATAAGTTGGTTTTCTAAATTTGAGACCCTGTTCTGTTTTGTAATTCAGTTCATGGGTAGCCAAGTTTACATTCCGTGTATTAGTGATATCTTATGATGTTTCTTTTTCTGTGTGACTTATTTCTCGTAGAATCATCGTACCTGAATCCACTCATTATGCCGCTATGGGCCTGATGACGTAGATTTCATTTCTGAGTGATATTCCATTGTACGTGCGTACCACAACTTCTTTATCCATTTTTTACTTTCTGGGATATTTTACTTGTACCGTAGACGAGGTTCTTGTAAACAGAGCCATCCCAAACTTTGGGGTGGCTGTGTGTTTTTGATTTTAATTTCCCTAAGCTATAGGACCATAAGTGGAAGTGACATAGGATGTGTTGCTTTGTTTCCTACGTGTTTCATGATACACCATAGATTTCTCCAGAGTGGCTGTTGGCACTTTACATCCCACCCATCAGCATAACAAGGCTCCCTGTTCTCCAAGACCTGTCCTGCCTTTCTGGATTTTACACTTTTTTCAGATGGCCCTTTTGACCGGGGGGCAGTGAGACTTCATTGTAGTGCAGATTTCCTTTACACGCTTGCTTGGTTGGCCAAAAAGGGCGTATGCGTTTTTTCCTGAATATATTCAGGAGAAAACGCATACGCCTTTTTTGGCCAAGTGCATCATTGTCGACATTCTGCCTCTTTTCCTATGCTTTAAGTGCAATTCCAGTCTACCCCCTGAAATCGTTTTCCTGAAATTCTGCCCCGCTTTCAAGTCCTCTTTGAAGACTTACTTCAGTACATTTTTGGACGATAGCTGTCATTCATAACTCTGCAGGTTTGTGAATTACAGTGCCCCTGAGCTCCTTTCTTCAACTCTTTTTCTTGTGAGCTGGCCGCAAAACCGGAGGATTGCTTCAGGCCCTAATCTGTTTCTGGCATGGCACGCTGAGCCTTTGGTTAATTCCTCTTCCTGGTGGGAAATGATCGTTCCATTTGCCCGTGCAGACACCAACAGCTAGTCTCTCATTGGTTCTCCCTATGCCTGTTCATCTTGCGCAGAAATTGCAAACTGTGCCAAACAGGAGGTTAAAGGCACTGACTCTCCAAGTGGGGAGAGTGTTAGTAATGCGTCTGGAATGGTGAACCCGAGTACCAGGGGACGAAAACTGAGATGCATTTGAAAACGTTTCCCAGTCACACGGCCGACGATAGTCTGGGTTTCCCATGCATGTTTTAGCTGAAGGAAGAATTCCTTAAACCTGGAGAGTTGGGACCCATGGAATGGGTACCATGCAGTATGATTTCAAAGGGTCTGCGTTTGCTCACCGAACCTCACCAATGCTTTCAGCCCGAAGTGTCCAGCCTTATGTCTCACCCAGCTCTGGGTGTAGATGTGGGAAATCCAGGTTGCATCACAAGCCCTGAATGAATTATGTAAGAATTGCTCTCTATTTCACTGTCATTGTGTTTTGTTTTTGAAATTTATTTTGATAATGGGATTTATCGGATTTTCACTTCTGCCTTTAGGCCGCTGTACACACGCTTGATTTCCTTATGGAGACATATAAATCCATGGGTTTTAAGATTCTTACTTGTCAGGTATCTTGCCAGGCGTTGAATATGGGGTGTTGAGTCCATTTCGTTGAGCAAGGAGTAGGGCTTGTCTATTATATATTTGGCTTATGGAACGGTATCTGTGCTAATTTCAATCTCTGGTTTTATGCAGCACCCCAACTCACCTTTCCCCATAAGCAAGCATAAGTTGGTTTTCTAAATTTGAGACCCTGTTCTGTTTTGTAATTCAGTTTATGTGTAGCCAAGTTTACATTCCGTGTATTACTGATATATTATGATGTTTCTTTTTCTGTGTGACTTATTTCTCGTAGAATCATCGTACCTGAATCCACTCATTATGCCGCTATGGGCCTGAAGACGTAGATTTCATTGCTGAGTGATATTCCATTGTACGTGCGTACCACAACTTCTTTATCCATTTTTTCCTTTCTCGGATATTTAACTTGTACCGTAGACAAGGTTCTTGTAAACAGAGCCATCCCAAACGCTGGGGTGGCTGTGTGTTTTTGATTTTAATTTCCCTAAGCTAAAGGACCATAAGTGGAAGTGACATAGGCTGTGTTGCTTTGTTTCCTACGTGTTTCAGGATACACCATACATTTCTCCAGAGTGGCTGTTGGCAATTTACATCCCGCCCATCAGCATAACAAGGCTCCCTGTTCTCCATGACCTGTCCTGTCTTTCTGGATTTTACTCTTTTTTCAGATGGCCCTTTTGACCGGGGGGCAGTGAGACTTCATTGTAGTGCAGATTTCCTTTACACGCTTGCTTGGTTGGCCAAAAAGGGCGTATGCGTTTTTTCCTGAATATATTCAGGAAAAAACGCATACGCCCTTTTTGGCCAAGTGCATCATTGTCGACATTCTGCCTCTTTTCCTATGCTTTAAGTGCAATTCCAGTCTACCCCCTGAAATCGTTTTCCTGAAATTCTGCCCCGCTTTCAAGTCCTCTTTGAAGACTTACTTCAGTACATTTTTGGACGATAGCTGTCATTCATAACTCTGCAGGTTTGTGAATTACAGTGCCCCTGAGCTCCTTTCTTCAACTCGTTTTCTTGTGAGCTGGCCGCAAAACCGCAGGATTGCTTCAGGCCCTAATCTGTTTCCGGCATGGCACGCTGAGCCTTTGGTTAATTCCTCTTCCTGGTTGGGAAATGAGCGTTCAATTTGCCCGTGCAGACACCAACAGCTAGTCTCTCATTGGTTCTCCCTATGCCTGTTCATCTTGCGCAGAAATTGCAAACTGTGCCAAACAGGAGGTTAAAGGCACTGACTCTCCAAGTGGGGAGAGTGTTAGTAAAGCGTCTGGAATGGTGAAACCAAGTACCAGGGGACGAAAACTGAGATGCATTTGAAAACGTTTCCCAATAACACAGCGGACGATAGTCTGGGTTTCCCATGCATGTTTTAGCTGAAGGAAGAATCCCTTAAACCTAGAGAGTTGGGACCCATGGAATGGGTACCATGCAGTATGACTTCAAAGGGTCTGCGTTTGCTCACCGAACCTCACCAATGCTATCAGCCCGAAGTGTCCAGCCTTATGTCTCACCCAGCTCTGGGTGTAGATGTGGGAAATCCAGGTTGCATCACAAGCCCTGAATGAATTATTTAAGAATTGCTCTCTATTTCACTGTCATTGTGTTTTGTTTTTGAAATTTATTTTGATAATGGGATTTATCGGATTTTCACTGCTGCCTTTAGGCCGCTGTACACACGCTTGATTTCCTTATGGAGACATATAAATCCATGGGTTTTAAGATTCTTACTTGTCAGGTATCTTGCCAGGCGTTGAATATGGGGTGTTGAGTCCATTTCGTTGAGCAAGGAGTAGGTCTTGTCTATTATATATTTGGCTTATGGAACGGTATCTGTGCTAATTTCAATCTCTGGTTTTATGCAGCACCCCAACTCACCTTTCCCCATAAGCAAGCATAAGTTTGTTTTCTAAATTTGAGACCCTGTTCTGTTTTGTAATTCAGTTTATGTGTAGCCAAGTTTACATTCCGTGTATTACTGATATATTATGATGTTTCTTTTTCTGTGTGACTTATTTCTCGTAGAATCATCGTACCTGAATCCACTCATTATGCCGCTATGGGCCTGAAGACGTAGATTTCATTGCTGACTGATATTCCATTGTACGTGCGTACCAGAACTTCTTTATCCATTTTTTCCTTTCTCGGATATTTAACTTGTACCGTAGACAAGGTTCTTGTAAACAGAGCCATCCCAAACTTTGGGGTGGCTGTGTGTTTTTGATTTTAATTTCCCTAAGCTATAGGACCATAAGTGGAAGTGACATAGGCTGTGTTGCTTTGTTTCCTACGTGTTTCAGGATACACCATACATTTCTCCAGAGTGGCTGTTGGCAATTTACATCCCGCCCATCAGCATAACAAGGCTCCCTGTTCTCCATGACCTGTCCTGTCTTTCTGGATTTTACTCTTTTTTCAGATGGCCCTTTTGACCGGGGGGCAGTGAGACTTCATTGTAGTGCAGATTTCCTTTACACTCTTGCTTGGTTGGCCAAAAAGGGCGTATGCGTTTTTTCCTGAATATATTCAGGAAAAAACGCATACGCCCTTTTTGGCCAAGTGCATCATTGTCGACATTCTGCTTCTTTTCCTATGCTTTAAGTGCAATTCCAGTCTACCCCCTGAAATCGTTTTCCTGAAATTCTGCCCCGCTTTCAACTCCTCTTTGAAGACTTACTTCAGTACATTTTTGGACGAGAGCTGTCATTCATAACTCTGCAGGTTTGTGAATTACAGTGCCCCTGAGCTCCTTTCTTCAACTCGTTTTCTTGTGAGCTGGCCGCAAAACCGCAGGATTGCTTCAGGCCCTAATCTGTTTCCGGCATGGCACGCTGAGCCTTTGGTTAATTCCCCTTCCTGGTGGGAAATGAGCGTTCCATTTGCCCGTGCAGACACCAACAGCTAGTCTCTCATTGGTTCTCCCTATGCCTGTTCATCTTGCGCAGAAATTGCAAACTGTGCCAAACAGGCGGTTAAAGGCACTGACTCTCCAAGTGAGGAGAGTGTTAGTAAAGCGTTCAAATGTTGAACCCGAGTACCAGGGTCGAAAACTGAGATGCATTTGAAAACGTTTCCCAATCACATGGTGGACCATACTCTGGGTTTCCCATGCATGTTTTAGCTGAAGGAAGAATCCCTTAAACCTGGAGAGTTGGGACCCATGGAATGGGTACCATGCAGTATGACTTCAAAGGGTCTGCGTTTGTTCACCGAACCTCACCAATGCTATCAGCCCGAAGTGTCCAGCCTTATGATTCATCCAGCTCTGGGTGTAGATGTGGTAAATCCAGGTTGCATCACAAGCCCTGAATGAATTATTTAAGAATTGCTCTCTATTTCACTGTCATTGTGTTTTGTTTTTGAAATTCATTTTGATAATGGGATTTATCGGATTTTCACTGCTGCCTTTAGGCCGCTGTACACACGCTTGATTTCCTTATGGAGACATATAAATCCATGGGTTTTAAGATTCTTACTTGTCAGGTATCTTGCCAGGCGTTGAATATGGGGTGTTGAGTCCATTTCGTTGAGCAAGGAGTAGGGCTTGTCTATTATATATTTGGCTTATGGAACAGTATCTGTGCTAATTTCAATCTCTGGTTTTATGCAGCACCCCAACTCACCTTTCCCCATAAGAAAGCATAAGTTGGTTTTCTAAATTTGAGACCCTGTTCTGTTTTGTAATTCAGTTCATGGGTAGCCAAATTTACATTCCGTGTATTAGTGATATCTTATGATGTTTCTTTTTCTGTGTGACTTATTTCTCGTAGAATCATCGTACCTGAATCCACTCATTATGCCGCTACGGGCCTGATGACGTAGATTTCATTGCTGAGTGATATTCCATTGTACGTGCGTACCACAACTTCTTTATCCATTTTTTACTTTCTGGGATATTTTACTTGTACCGTAGACGAGGTTCTTGTAAACAGAGCCATCCCAAACTTTGGGGTGGCTCTGTGTTTTTGATTTTAATTTCCCTAAGCTATAGGACCATAAGTGGAAGTGACATAGGCTGTGTTGCTTTGTTTCCTACGTGTTTCATGATACACCATACATTTCTCCAGAGTGGCTGTTGGCACTTTACATCCCACCCATCAGCATAACAAGGCTCCCTGTTCTCCAAGACCTGTCCTGCCTTTCTGGATTTTACACTTTTTTCAGATGGCCCTTTTGACCGGGGGGCAGTGAGACTTCATTGTAGTGCAGATTTCCTTTACACGCTTGCTTGGTTGGCCAAAAAGGGCGTATGCGTTTTTTCCTGAATATATTCAGGAAAAAACGCATACGCCCTTTTTGGCCAAGTGCATCATTGTCGACATTCTGCCTCTTTTCCTATGCTTTAAGTGCAATTCCAGTCTACCCCCTGAAATCGTTTTCCTGAAATTCTGCCCCGCTTTCAAGTCCTCTTTGAAGACTTACTTCAGTACATTTTTGGACGATAGCTGACATTCATAACTCTGCAGGTTTGTGAATTACAGTGCCCCTGAGCTCCTTTCTTCAACTCGTTTTCTTGTGAGCTGGCCGCAAAACCGCAGGATTGCTTCAGGCCCTAATCTGTTTCCGGCATGGCACGCTGAGCCTTTGGTTAATTCCTCTTCCTGGTTGGGAAATGAGCGTTCAATTTGCCCGTGCAGACACCAACAGCTAGTCTCTCATTGGTTCTCCCTATGCCTGTTCATCTTGCGCAGAAATTGCAAACTGTGCCAAACAGGAGGTTAAAGGCACTGACTCTCCAAGTGGGGAGAGTGTTAGTAAAGCGTCTGGAATGGTGAAACCAAGTACCAGGGGACGAAAACTGAGATGCATTTGAAAACGTTTCCCAATAACACAGCGGACGATAGTCTGGGTTTCCCATGCATGTTTTAGCTGAAGGAAGAATCCCTTAAACCTAGAGAGTTGGGACCCATGGAATGGGTACCATGCAGTATGACTTCAAAGGGTCTGCGTTTGCTCACCGAACCTCACCAATGCTATCAGCCCGAAGTGTCCAGCCTTATGTCTCACCCAGCTCTGGGTGTAGATGTGGGAAATCCAGGTTGCATCACAAGCCCTGAATGAATTATTTAAGAATTGCTCTCTATTTCACTGTCATTGTGTTTTGTTTTTGAAATTTATTTTGATAATGGGATTTATCGGATTTTCACTGCTGCCTTTAGGCCGCTGTACACACGCTTGATTTCCTTATGGAGACATATAAATCCATGGGTTTTAAGATTCTTACTTGTCAGGTATCTTGCCAGGCGTTGAATATGGGGTGTTGAGTCCATTTCGTTGAGCAAGGAGTAGGTCTTGTCTATTATATATTTGGCTTATGGAACGGTATCTGTGCTAATTTCAATCTCTGGTTTTATGCAGCACCCCAACTCACCTTTCCCCATAAGCAAGCATAAGTTTGTTTTCTAAATTTGAGACCCTGTTCTGTTTTGTAATTCAGTTTATGTGTAGCCAAGTTTACATTCCGTGTATTACTGATATATTATGATGTTTCTTTTTCTGTGTGACTTATTTCTCGTAGAATCATCGTACCTGAATCCACTCATTATGCCGCTATGGGCCTGAAGACGTAGATTTCATTGCTGACTGATATTCCATTGTACGTGCGTACCAGAACTTCTTTATCCATTTTTTCCTTTCTCGGATATTTAACTTGTACCGTAGACAAGGTTCTTGTAAACAGAGCCATCCCAAACTTTGGGGTGGCTGTGTGTTTTTGATTTTAATTTCCCTAAGCTATAGGACCATAAGTGGAAGTGACATAGGCTGTGTTGCTTTGTTTCCTACGTGTTCCAGGATACACCATACATTTCTCCAGAGTGGCTGTTGGCAATTTACATCCCGCCCATCAGCATAACAAGGCTCCCTGTTCTCCATGACCTGTCCTGTCTTTCTGGATTTTACTCTTTTTTCAGATGGCCCTTTTGACCGGGGGGCAGTGAGACTTCATTGTAGTGCAGATTTCCTTTACACTCTTGCTTGGTTGGCCAAAAAGGGCGTATGCGTTTTTTCCTGAATATATTCAGGAAAAAACGCATACGCCCTTTTTGGCCAAGTGCATCATTGTCGACATTCTGCTTCTTTTCCTATGCTTTAAGTGCAATTCCAGTCTACCCCCTGAAATCGTTTTCCTGAAATTCTGCCCCGCTTTCAACTCCTCTTTGAAGACTTACTTCAGTACATTTTTGGACGAGAGCTGTCATTCATAACTCTGCAGGTTTGTGAATTACAGTGCCCCTGAGCTCCTTTCTTCAACTCGTTTTCTTGTGAGCTGGCCGCAAAACCGCAGGATTGCTTCAGGCCCTAATCTGTTTCCGGCATGGCACGCTGAGCCTTTGGTTAATTCCCCTTCCTGGTGGGAAATGAGCGTTCCATTTGCCCGTGCAGACACCAACAGCTAGTCTCTCATTGGTTCTCCCTATGCCTGTTCATCTTGCGCAGAAATTGCAAACTGTGCCAAACAGGCGGTTAAAGGCACTGACTCTCCAAGTGAGGAGAGTGTTAGTAAAGCGTTCAAATGTTGAACCCGAGTACCAGGGTCGAAAACTGAGATGCATTTGAAAACGTTTCCCAATCACATGGTGGACCATACTCTGGGTTTCCCATGCATGTTTTAGCTGAAGGAAGAATCCCTTAAACCTGGAGAGTTGGGACCCATGGAATGGGTACCATGCAGTATGACTTCAAAGGGTCTGCGTTTGTTCACCGAACCTCACCAATGCTATCAGCCCGAAGTGTCCAGCCTTATGATTCATCCAGCTCTGGGTGTAGATGTGGTAAATCCAGGTTGCATCACAAGCCCTGAATGAATTATTTAAGAATTGCTCTCTATTTCACTGTCATTGTGTTTTGTTTTTGAAATTCATTTTGATAATGGGATTTATCGGATTTTCACTGCTGCCTTTAGGCCGCTGTACACACGCTTGATTTCCTTATGGAGACATATAAATCCATGGGTTTTAAGATTCTTACTTGTCAGGTATCTTGCCAGGCGTTGAATATGGGGTGTTGAGTCCATTTCGTTGAGCAAGGAGTAGGGCTTGTCTATTATATATTTGGCTTATGGAACAGTATCTGTGCTAATTTCAATCTCTGGTTTTATGCAGCACCCCAACTCACCTTTCCCCATAAGAAAGCATAAGTTGGTTTTCTAAATTTGAGACCCTGTTCTGTTTTGTAATTCAGTTCATGGGTAGCCAAATTTACATTCCGTGTATTAGTGATATCTTATGATGTTTCTTTTTCTGTGTGACTTATTTCTCGTAGAATCATCGTACCTGAATCCACTCATTATGCCGCTACGGGCCTGATGACGTAGATTTCATTGCTGAGTGATATTCCATTGTACGTGCGTACCACAACTTCTTTATCCATTTTTTACTTTCTGGGATATTTTACTTGTACCGTAGACGAGGTTCTTGTAAACAGAGCCATCCCAAACTTTGGGGTGGCTCTGTGTTTTTGATTTTAATTTCCCTAAGCTATAGGACCATAAGTGGAAGTGACATAGGCTGTGTTGCTTTGTTTCCTACGTGTTTCATGATACACCATACATTTCTCCAGAGTGGCTGTTGGCACTTTACATCCCACCCATCAGCATAACAAGGCTCCCTGTTCTCCAAGACCTGTCCTGCCTTTCTGGATTTTACACTTTTTTCAGATGGCCCTTTTGACCGGGGGGCAGTGAGACTTCATTGTAGTGCAGATTTCCTTTACACGCTTGCTTGGTTGGCCAAAAAGGGCGTATGCGTTTTTTCCTGAATATATTCAGGAGAAAACGCATACGCCTTTTTTGGCCAAGTGCATCATTGTCGACATTCTGCCTCTTTTCCTATGCTTTAAGTGCAATTCCAGTCTACCCCCTGAAATCGTTTTCCTGAAATTCTGCCCCGCTTTCAAGTCCTCTTTGAAGACTTACTTCAGTACATTTTTGGACGATAGCTGTCATTCATAACTCTGCAGGTTTGTGAATTACAGTGCCCCTGAGCTCCTTTCTTCAACTCTTTTTCTTGTGAGCTGGCCGCAAAACCGGAGGATTGCTTCAGGCCCTAATCTGTTTCCGGCATGGCACGCTGAGCCTTTGGTTAATTCCTCTTCCTGGTGGGAAATGATCGTTCCATTTGCCCGTGCAGACACCAACAGCTAGTCTCTCATTGGTTCTCCCTATGCCTGTTCATCTTGCGCAGAAATTGCAAACTGTGCCAAACAGGAGGTTAAAGGCACTGACTCTCCAAGTGGGGAGAGTGTTAGTAATGCGTCTGGAATGGTGAACCCGAGTACCAGGGGACGAAAACTGAGATGCATTTGAAAACGTTTCCCAGTCACACGGCCGACGATAGTCTGGGTTTCCCATGCATGTTTTAGCTGAAGGAAGAATTCCTTAAACCTGGAGAGTTGGGACCCATGGAATGGGTACCATGCAGTATGATTTCAAAGGGTCTGCGTTTGCTCACCGAACCTCACCAATGCTTTCAGCCCGAAGTGTCCAGCCTTATGTCTCACCCAGCTCTGGGTGTAGATGTGGGAAATCCAGGTTGCATCACAAGCCCTGAATGAATTATGTAAGAATTGCTCTCTATTTCACTGTCATTGTGTTTTGTTTTTGAAATTTATTTTGATAATGGGATTTATCGGATTTTCACTTCTGCCTTTAGGCCGCTGTACACACGCTTGATTTCCTTAAGGAGACATATAAATCCATGGGTTTTAAGATTCTTACTTGTCAGGTATCTTGCCAGGCGTTGAATATGGGGTGTTGAGTCCATTTCGTTGAGCAAGGAGTAGGGCTTGTCTATTATATATTTGGCTTATGGAACGGTATCTGTGCTAATTTCAATCTCTGGTTTTATGCAGCACCCCAACTCACCTTTCCCCATAAGCAAGCATAAGTTTGTTTTCTAAATTTGAGACCCTGTTCTGTTTTGTAATTCAGTTTATGTGTAGCCAAGTTTACATTCCGTGTATTACTGATATATTATGATGTTTCTTTTTCTGTGTGACTTATTTCTCGTAGAATCATCGTACCTGAATCCACTCATTATGCCGCTATGGGCCTGAAGACGTAGATTTCATTGCTGAGTGATATTCCATTGTACGTGCGTACCAGAACTTCTTTATCCATTTTTTCCTTTCTCGGACATTTAACTTGTACCGTAGACAAGGTTCTTGTAAACAGAGCCATCCCAAACTCTGGGGTGGCTGTGTGTTTTTGATTTTAATTTCCCTAAGCTATAGGACTATAAGTGGAAGTGACATAGGCTGTGTTGCTTTGTTTCCTACGTGTTTCAGGATACACCATACATTTCTCCAGAGTGGCTGTTGGCAATTTACATCCCGCCCATCAGCATAACAAGGCTCCCTGTTCTCCATGACCTGTCCTGTCTTTCTGGATTTTACTCTTTTTTCAGATGGCCCTTTTGACCGGGGGGCAGTGAGACTTCATTGTAGTGCAGATTTCTTTACACTCTTGCTTGGTTGGCCAAAAAGGGCGTATGCGTTTTTTCCTGAATATATTCAGGAAAAAACGCATACGCCCTTTTTGGCCAAGTGCATCATTGTCGACATTCTGCTTCTTTTCCTATGCTTTAAGTGCAATTCCAGTCTACCCCCTGAAATCGTTTTCCTGAAATTCTGCCCCGCTTTCAACTCCTCTTTGAAGACTTACTTCAGTACATTTTTGGACGAGAGCTGTCATTCATAACTCTGCAGGTTTGTGAATTACAGTGCCCCTGAGCTCCTTTCTTCAACTCGTTTTCTTGTGAGCTGGCCGCAAAACCGCAGGATTGCTTCAGGCCCTAATCTGTTTCCGGCATGGCACGCTGAGCCTTTAGTTAATTCCCCTTCCTGGTGGGAAATGAGCGTTCCATTTGCCCGTGCAGACACCAACAGCTAGTCTCTCATTGGTTCTCCCTATGCCTGTTCATCTTGCGCAGAAATTGCAAACTGTGCCAAACAGGCGGTTAAAGGCACTGACTCTCCAAGTGAGGAGAGTGTTAGTAAAGCGTTCAAATGTTGAACCCGAGTACCAGGGTCGAAAACTGAGATGCATTTGAAAACGTTTCCCAATCACATGGTGGACCATACTCTGGGTTTCCCATGCATGTTTTAGCTGAAGGAAGAATCCCTTAAACCTGGAGAGTTGGGACCCATGGAATGGGTACCATGCAGTATGACTTCAAAGGGTCTGCGTTTGTTCACCGAACCTCACCAATGCTATCAGCCCGAAGTGTCCAGCCTTATGATTCATCCAGCTCTGGGTGTAGATGTGGTAAATCCAGGTTGCATCACAAGCCCTGAATGAATTATTTAAGAATTGCTCTCTATTTCACTGTCATTGTGTTTTGTTTTTGAAATTCATTTTGATAATGGGATTTATCGGATTTTCACTGCTGCCTTTAGGCCGCTGTACACACGCTTGATTTCCTTATGGAGACATATAAATCCATGGGTTTTAAGATTCTTACTTGTCAGGTATCTTGCCAGGCGTTGAATATGGGGTGTTGAGTCCATTTCGTTGAGCAAGGAGTAGGGCTTGTCTATTATATATTTGGCTTATGGAACAGTATCTGTGCTAATTTCAATCTCTGGTTTTATGCAGCACCCCAACTCACCTTTCCCCATAAGAAAGCATAAGTTGGTTTTCTAAATTTGAGACCCTGTTCTGTTTTGTAATTCAGTTCATGGGTAGCCAAATTTACATTCCGTGTATTAGTGATATCTTATGATGTTTCTTTTTCTGTGTGACTTATTTCTCGTAGAATCATCGTACCTGAATCCACTCATTATGCCGCTACGGGCCTGATGACGTAGATTTCATTGCTGAGTGATATTCCATTGTACGTGCGTACCACAACTTCTTTATCCATTTTTTACTTTCTGGGATATTTTACTTGTACCGTAGACGAGGTTCTTGTAAACAGAGCCATCCCAAACTTTGGGGTGGCTCTGTGTTTTTGATTTTAATTTCCCTAAGCTATAGGACCATAAGTGGAAGTGACATAGGCTGTGTTGCTTTGTTTCCTACGTGTTTCATGATACACCATACATTTCTCCAGAGTGGCTGTTGGCACTTTACATCCCACCCATCAGCATAACAAGGCTCCCTGTTCTCCAAGACCTGTCCTGCCTTTCTGGATTTTACACTTTTTTCAGATGGCCCTTTTGACCGGGGGGCAGTGAGACTTCATTGTAGTGCAGATTTCCTTTACACGCTTGCTTGGTTGGCCAAAAAGGGCGTATGCGTTTTTTCCTGAATATATTCAGGAGAAAACGCATACGCCTTTTTTGGCCAAGTGCATCATTGTCGACATTCTGCCTCTTTTCCTATGCTTTAAGTGCAATTCCAGTCTACCCCCTGAAATCGTTTTCCTGAAATTCTGCCCCGCTTTCAAGTCCTCTTTGAAGACTTACTTCAGTACATTTTTGGACGATAGCTGTCATTCATAACTCTGCAGGTTTGTGAATTACAGTGCCCCTGAGCTCCTTTCTTCAACTCTTTTTCTTGTGAGCTGGCCGCAAAACCGGAGGATTGCTTCAGGCCCTAATCTGTTTCCGGCATGGCACGCTGAGCCTTTGGTTAATTCCTCTTCCTGGTGGGAAATGATCGTTCCATTTGCCCGTGCAGACACCAACAGCTAGTCTCTCATTGGTTCTCCCTATGCCTGTTCATCTTGCGCAGAAATTGCAAACTGTGCCAAACAGGAGGTTAAAGGCACTGACTCTCCAAGTGGGGAGAGTGTTAGTAATGCGTCTGGAATGGTGAACCCGAGTACCAGGGGACGAAAACTGAGATGCATTTGAAAACGTTTCCCAGTCACACGGCCGACGATAGTCTGGGTTTCCCATGCATGTTTTAGCTGAAGGAAGAATTCCTTAAACCTGGAGAGTTGGGACCCATGGAATGGGTACCATGCAGTATGATTTCAAAGGGTCTGCGTTTGCTCACCGAACCTCACCAATGCTTTCAGCCCGAAGTGTCCAGCCTTATGTCTCACCCAGCTCTGGGTGTAGATGTGGGAAATCCAGGTTGCATCACAAGCCCTGAATGAATTATGTAAGAATTGCTCTCTATTTCACTGTCATTGTGTTTTGTTTTTGAAATTTATTTTGATAATGGGATTTATCGGATTTTCACTTCTGCCTTTAGGCCGCTGTACACACGCTTGATTTCCTTATGGAGACATATAAATCCATGGGTTTTAAGATTCTTACTTGTCAGGTATCTTGCCAGGCGTTGAATATGGGGTGTTGAGTCCATTTCGTTGAGCAAGGAGTAGGGCTTGTCTATTATATATTTGGCTTATGGAACGGTATCTGTGCTAATTTCAATCTCTGGTTTTATGCAGCACCCCAACTCACCTTTCCCCATAAGCAAGCATAAGTTGGTTTTCTAAATTTGAGACCCTGTTCTGTTTTGTAATTCAGTTTATGTGTAGCCAAGTTTACATTCCGTGTATTACTGATATATTATGATGTTTCTTTTTCTGTGTGACTTATTTCTCGTAGAATCATCGTACCTGAATCCACTCATTATGCCGCTATGGGCCTGAAGACGTAGATTTCATTGCTGAGTGATATTCCATTGTACGTGCGTACCAGAACTTCTTTATCCATTTTTTCCTTTCTCGGATATTTAACTTGTACCGTAGACAAGGTTCTTGTAAACAGAGCCATCCCAAACTCTGGGGTGGCTGTGTGTTTTTGATTTTAATTTCCCTAAGCTATAGGACTATAAGTGGAAGTGACATAGGCTGTGTTGCTTTGTTTCCTACGTGTTTCAGGATACACCATACATTTCTCCAGAGTGGCTGTTGGCAATTTACATCCCGCCCATCAGCATAACAAGGCTCCCTGTTCTCCATGACCTGTCCTGTCTTTCTGGATTTTACTCTTTTTTCAGATGGCCCTTTTGACCGGGGGGCAGTGAGACTTCATTGTAGTGCAGATTTCCTTTACACTCTTGCTTGGTTGGCCAAAAAGGGCGTATGCGTTTTTTCCTGAATATATTCAGGAAAAAACGCATACGCCCTTTTTGGCCAAGTGCATCATTGTCGACATTCTGCTTCTTTTCCTATGCTTTAAGTGCAATTCCAGTCTACCCCCTGAAATCGTTTTCCTGAAATTCTGCCCCGCTTTCAACTCCTCTTTGAAGACTTACTTCAGTACATTTTTGGACGATAGCTGTCTTTCATAACTCTGCAGGTTTGTGAATTACAGTGCCCCTGAGCTCCTTTCTTCAACTCGTTTTCTTGTGAGCTGGCCGCAAAACCGCAGGATTGCTTCAGGCCCTAATCTGTTTCCGGCATGGCACGCTGAGCCTTTGGTTAATTCCCCTTCCTGGTGGGAAATGAGCGTTCCATTTGCCCGTGCAGACACCAACAGCTAGTCTCTCATTGGTTCTCCCTATGCCTGTTCATCTTGCGCAGAAATTGCAAACTGTGCCAAACAGGCGGTTAAAGGCACTGACTCTCCAAGTGGGGAGAGTGTTAGTAAAGCGTTCAAATGTTGAACCCGAGTACCAGGGTCGAAAACTGAGATGCATTTGAAAACGTTTCCCAATCACATGGTGGACCATACTCTGGGTTTCCCATGCATGTTTTAGCTGAAGGAAGAATCCCTTAAACCTGGAGAGTTGGGACCCATGGAATGGGTACCATGCAGTATGACTTCAAAGGGTCTGCGTTTGTTCACCGAACCTCACCAATGCTATCAGCCCGAAGTGTCCAGCCTTATGATTCATCCAGCTCTGGGTGTAGATGTGGTAAATCCAGGTTGCATCACAAGCCCTGAATGAATTATTTAAGAATTGCTCTCTATTTCACTGTCATTGTGTTTTGTTTTTGAAATTCATTTTGATAATGGGATTTATCGGATTTTCACTGCTGCCTTTAGGCCGCTGTACACACGCTTGATTTCCTTATGGAGACATATAAATCCATGGGTTTTAAGATTCTTACTTGTCAGGTATCTTGCCAGGCGTTGAATATGGGGTGTTGAGTCCATTTCGTTGAGCAAGGAGTAGGGCTTGTCTATTATATATTTGGCTTATGGAACAGTATCTGTGCTAATTTCAATCTCTGGTTTTATGCAGCACCCCAACTCACCTTTCCCCATAAGAAAGCATAAGTTGGTTTTCTAAATTTGAGACCCTGTTCTGTTTTGTAATTCAGTTCATGGGTAGCCAAATTTACATTCCGTGTATTAGTGATATCTTATGATGTTTCTTTTTCTGTGTGACTTATTTCTCGTAGAATCATCGTACCTGAATCCACTCATTATGCCGCTACGGGCCTGATGACGTAGATTTCATTGCTGAGTGATATTCCATTGTACGTGCGTACCACAACTTCTTTATCCATTTTTTACTTTCTGGGATATTTTACTTGTACCGTAGACGAGGTTCTTGTAAACAGAGCCATCCCAAACTTTGGGGTGGCTCTGTGTTTTTGATTTTAATTTCCCTAAGCTATAGGACCATAAGTGGAAGTGACATAGGCTGTGTTGCTTTGTTTCCTACGTGTTTCATGATACACCATACATTTCTCCAGAGTGGCTGTTGGCACTTTACATCCCACCCATCAGCATAACAAGGCTCCCTGTTCTCCAAGACCTGTCCTGCCTTTCTGGATTTTACACTTTTTTCAGATGGCCCTTTTGACCGGGGGGCAGTGAGACTTCATTGTAGTGCAGATTTCCTTTACACGCTTGCTTGGTTGGCCAAAAAGGGCGTATGCGTTTTTTCCTGAATATATTCAGGAGAAAACGCATACGCCTTTTTTGGCCAAGTGCATCATTGTCGACATTCTGCCTCTTTTCCTATGCTTTAAGTGCAATTCCAGTCTACCCCCTGAAATCGTTTTCCTGAAATTCTGCCCCGCTTTCAAGTCCTCTTTGAAGACTTACTTCAGTACATTTTTGGACGATAGCTGTCATTCATAACTCTGCAGGTTTGTGAATTACAGTGCCCCTGAGCTCCTTTCTTCAACTCTTTTTCTTGTGAGCTGGCCGCAAAACCGGAGGATTGCTTCAGGCCCTAATCTGTTTCCGGCATGGCACGCTGAGCCTTTGGTTAATTCCTCTTCCTGGTGGGAAATGATCGTTGCATTTGCCCGTGCAGACACCAACAGCTAGTCTCTCATTGGTTCTCCCTATGCCTGTTCATCTTGCGCAGAAATTGCAAACTGTGCCAAACAGGAGGTTAAAGGCACTGACTCTCCAAGTGGGGAGAGTGTTAGTAATGCGTCTGGAATGGTGAACCCGAGTACCAGGGGACGAAAACTGAGATGCATTTGAAAACGTTTCCCAGTCACACGGCCGACGATAGTCTGGGTTTCCCATGCATGTTTTAGCTGAAGGAAGAATTCCTTAAACCTGGAGAGTTGGGACCCATGGAATGGGTACCATGCAGTATGATTTCAAAGGGTCTGCGTTTGCTCACCGAACCTCACCAATGCTTTCAGCCCGAAGTGTCCAGCCTTATGTCTCACCCAGCTCTGGGTGTAGATGTGGGAAATCCAGGTTGCATCACAAGCCCTGAATGAATTATGTAAGAATTGCTCTCTATTTCACTGTCATTGTGTTTTGTTTTTGAAATTTATTTTGATAATGGGATTTATCGGATTTTCACTTCTGCCTTTAGGCCGCTGTACACACGCTTGATTTCCTTATGGAGACATATAAATCCATGGGTTTTAAGATTCTTACTTGTCAGGTATCTTGCCAGGCGTTGAATATGGGGTGTTGAGTCCATTTCGTTGAGCAAGGAGTAGGGCTTGTCTATTATATATTTGGCTTATGGAACGGTATCTGTGCTAATTTCAATCTCTGGTTTTATGCAGCACCCCAACTCACCTTTCCCCATAAGCAAGCATAAGTTGGTTTTCTAAATTTGAGACCCTGTTCTGTTTTGTAATTCAGTTTATGTGTAGCCAAGTTTACATTCCGTGTATTACTGATATATTATGATGTTTCTTTTTCTGTGTGACTTATTTCTCGTAGAATCATCGTACCTGAATCCACTCATTATGCCGCTATGGGCCTGAAGACGTAGATTTCATTGCTGAGTGATATTCCATTGTACGTGCGTACCAGAACTTCTTTATCCATTTTTTCCTTTCTCGGATATTTAACTTGTACCGTAGACAAGGTTCTTGTAAACAGAGCCATCCCAAACTCTGGGGTGGCTGTGTGTTTTTGATTTTAATTTCCCTAAGCTATAGGACCATAAGTGGAAGTGACATAGGCTGTGTTGCTTTGTTTCCTACGTGTTTCAGGATACACCATACATTTCTCCAGAGTGGCTGTTGGCAATTTACATCCCGCCCATCAGCATAACAAGGCTCCCTGTTCTCCATGACCTGTCCTGTCTTTCTGGATTTTACTCTTTTTTCAGATGGCCCTTTTGACCGGGGGGCAGTGAGACTTCATTGTAGTGCAGATTTCCTTTACACGCTTGCTTGGTTGGCCAAAAAGGGCGTATGCGTTTTCTCCTGAATATATTCAGGAAAAAACGCATACGCCCTTTTTGGCCAAGTGCATCATTGTCAACATTCTGCCTCTTTTCCTATGCTTTAAGTGCAATTCCAGTCTACCCCCTGAAATCGTTTTCCTGAAATTCTGCCCCGCTTTCAAGTCCTCTTTGAAGACTTACTTCAGTACATTTTTGGACGATAGCTGTCATTCATAACTCTGCAGGTTTGTGAATTACAGTGCCCCTGAGCTCCTTTCTTCAACTCGTTTTCTTGTGAGCTGGCCGCAAAACCGCAGGATTGCTTCAGGCCCTAATCTGTTTCCGGCATGGCACGCTGAGCCTTTGGTTAATTCCTCTTCCTGGTGGGAAATGAGCGTTCAATTTGCCCGTGCAGACACCAACAGCTAGTCTCTCATTGGTTCTCCCTATGCCTGTTCATCTTGCGCAGAAATTGCAAACTGTGCCAAACAGGAGGTTAAAGGCACTGACTCTCCAAGTGGGGAGAGTGTTAGTAAAGCGTCTGGAATGGTGAAACCAAGTACCAGGGGACGAAAACTGAGATGCATTTGAAAACGTTTCCCAATAACACAGCGGACGATAGTCTGGGTTTCCCATGCATGTTTTAGCTGAAGGAAGAATCCCTTAAACCTAGAGAGTTGGGACCCATGGAATGGGTACCATGCAGTATGACTTCAAAGGGTCTGCGTTTGCTCACCGAACCTCACCAATGCTATCAGCCCGAAGTGTCCAGCCTTATGTCTCACCCAGCTCTGGGTGTAGATGTGGGAAATCCAGGTTGCATCACAAGCCCTGAATGAATTATTTAAGAATTGCTCTCTATTTCACTGTCATTGTGTTTTGTTTTTGAAATTTATTTTGATAATGGGATTTATCGGATTTTCACTGCTGCCTTTAGGCCGCTGTACACACGCTTGATTTCCTTATGGAGACATATAAATCCATGGGTTTTAAGATTCTTACTTGTCAGGTATCTTGCCAGGCGTTGAATATGGGGTGTTGAGTCCATTTCGTTGAGCAAGGAGTAGGTCTTGTCTATTATATATTTGGCTTATGGAACGGTATCTGTGCTAATTTCAATCTCTGGTTTTATGCAGCACCCCAACTCACCTTTCCCCATAAGCAAGCATAAGTTGGTTTTCTGAATTTGAGACCCTGTTCTGTTTTGTAATTCAGTTTATGTTTAGACAAGTTTACATTCCGTGTATTACTGATATATTATGATGTTTCTTTTTCTGTGTGACTTATTTCTCGTAGAATCATCGTACCTGAATCCACTCATTATGCCGCTATGGGCCTGAAGACGTAGATTTCATTGCTGACTGATATTCCATTGCACGTGCGTACCAGAACTTCTTTATCCATTTTTTCCTTTCTCGGATATTTAACTTGTACCGTAGACAAGGTTCTTGTAAACAGAGCCATCCCAAACTTTGGGGTGGCTGTGTGTTTTTGATTTTAATTTCCCTAAGCTATAGGACCATAAGTGGAAGTGACATAGGCTGTGTTGCTTTGTTTCCTACGTGTTTCAGGATACACCATACATTTCTCCAGAGTGGCTGTTGGCAATTTACATCCCGCCCATCAGCATAACAAGGCTCCCTGTTCTCCATGACCTGTCCTGTCTTTCTGGATTTTACACTTTTTTCAGATGGCCCTTTTGACCGGGGGGCAGTGAGACTTCATTATAGTGCAGATTTCCTTTACACGCTTGCTTGGTTGGCCAAAAAGGGCGTATGCGTTTTTTCCTGAATATATTCAGGAAAAAACGCATACGCCCTTTTTGGCCAAGTGCATCATTGTCGACATTCTGCTTCTTTTCCTATGCTTTAAGTGCAATTCCAGTCTACCCCCTGAAATCGTTTTCCTGAAATTCTGCCCCGCTTTCAAGTCCTCTTTGAAGACTTACTTCAGTACATTTTTGGACGATAGCTGTCATTCATAACTCTGCAGGTTTGTGAATTACAGTGCCCCTGAGCTCCTTTCTTCAACTCGTTTTCTTGTGAGCTGGCCGCAAAACCGCAGGATTGCTTCAGGCCCTAATCTGTTTCCGGCATGGCACGCTGAGCCTTTGGTTAATTCCCCTTCCTGGTGGGAAATGAGCGTTCAATTTGCCCGTGCAGACACCAACAGCTAGTCTCTCATTGGTTCTCCCTATGCCTGTTCATCTTGCGCAGAAATTGCAAACTGTGCCAAACAGGCGGTTAAAGGCACTGACTCTCCAAGTGGGGAGAGTGTTAGTAAAGCGTTCAAATGTTGAACCCGAGTACCAGGGTCGAAAACTGAGATGCATTTTAAAACGTTTCCCAATCACATGGTGGACCATACTCTGGGTTTCCCATGCATGTTTTAGCTGAAGGAAGAATCCCTTAAACCTGGAGAGTTGGGACCCATGGAATGGGTACCATGCAGTATGACTTCAAAGGGTCTGCGTTTGTTCACCGAACCTCACCAATGCTATCAGCCCGAAGTGTCCAGCCTTATGATTCATCCAGCTCTGGGTGTAGATGTGGTAAATCCAGGTTGCATCACAAGCCCTGAATGAATTATTTAAGAATTGCTCTCTATTTCACTGTCATTGTGTTTTGTTTTTGAAATTCATTTTGATAATGGGATTTATCGGATTTTCACTGCTGCCTTTAGGCCGCTGTACACACGCTTGATTTCCTTATGGAGACATATAAATCCATGGGTTTTAAGATTCTTACTTGTCAGGTATCTTGCCAGGCGTTGAATATGGGGTGTTGAGTCCATTTCGTTGAGCAAGGAGTAGGGCTTGTCTATTATATATTTGGCTTATGGAACAGTATCTGTGCTAATTTCAATCTCTGGTTTTATGCAGCACCCCAACTCACCTTTCCCCATAAGAAAGCATAAGTTGGTTTTCTAAATTTGAGACCCTGTTCTGTTTTGTAATTCAGTTCATGGGTAGCCAAGTTTACATTCCGTGTATTAGTGATATCTTATGATGTTTCTTTTTCTGTGTGACTTATTTCTCGTAGAATCATCGTACCTGAATCCACTCATTATGCCGCTACGGGCCTGATGACGTAGATTTCATTGCTGAGTGATATTCCATTGTACGTGCGTACCACAACTTCTTTATCCATTTTTTACTTTCTGGGATATTTTACTTGTACCGTAGACGAGGTTCTTGTAAACAGAGCCATCCCAAACTTTGGGGTGGCTCTGTGTTTTTGATTTTAATTTCCCTAAGCTATAGGACCATAAGTGGAAGTGACATAGGCTGTGTTGCTTTGTTTCCTACGTGTTTCATGATACACCATACATTTCTCCAGAGTGGCTGTTGGCAATTTACATCCCACCCATCAGCATAACAAGGCTCCCTGTTCTCCAAGACCTGTCCTGCCTTTCTGGATTTTACACTTTTTTCAGATGGCCCTTTTGACCGGGGGGCAGTGAGACTTCATTGTAGTGCAGATTTCCTTTACACGCTTGCTTGGTTGGCCAAAAAGGGCGTATGCGTTTTTTCCTGAATATATTCAGGAGAAAACGCATACGCCTTTTTTGGCCAAGTGCATCATTGTCGACATTCTGCCTCTTTTCCTATGCTTTAAGTGCAATTCCAGTCTACCCCCTGAAATCGTTTTCCTGAAATTCTGCCCCGCTTTCAAGTCCTCTTTGAAGACTTACTTCAGTACATTTTTGGACGATAGCTGTCATTCATAACTCTGCAGGTTTGTGAATTACAGTGCCCCTGAGCTCCTTTCTTCAACTCGTTTTCTTGTGAGCTGGCCGCAAAACCGCAGGATTGCTTCAGGCCCTAATCTGTTTCCGGCATGGCACGCTGAGCCTTTGGTTAATTCCTCTTCCTGGTGGGAAATGAGCGTTCAATTTGCCCGTGCAGACAGCAACAGCTAGTCTCTCATTGGTTCTCCCTATGCCTGTTCATCTTGCGCAGAAATTGCAAACTGTGCCAAACAGGAGGTTAAAGGCACTGACTCTCCAAGTGGGGAGAGTGTTAGTAAAGCGTCTGGAATGGTGAAACCAAGTACCAGGGGACGAAAACTGAGATGCATTTGAAAACGTTTCCCAATAACACAGCGGACGATAGTCTGGGTTTCCCATGCATGTTTTAGCTGAAGGAAGAATCCCTTAAACCTGGAGAGTTGGGACCCATGGAATGTGTACCATGTAGTATGACTTCAAAGGGTCTGCGTTTGCTCACCGAACCTCACCAATGCTATCAGCCCGAAGTGTCCAGCCTTATGTCTCCTCCAGCTCTGGGTGTAGATGTGGTAAATCCAGGTTGCATCACAAGCCCTGAATGAATTATTTAAGAATTGCTCTCTATTTCACTGTCATTGTGTTTTGTTTTTGAAATTCATTTTGATAATGGGATTTATCGGATTTTCACTGGTGCGTTTAGGCCGCTGTACACATGCTTGATTTCCTTATGGAGACATATAAATCCATGGGTTTTAAGATTCTTACTTGTCAGGTATCTTGCCAGGCGTTGAATATGGGGTGTTGAGTCCATTTCGTTGAGCAAGGAGTAGGGCTTGTCTATTATATATTTGGCTTATGGAACGGTATCTGTGCTAATTTCAATCTCTGGTTTTATGCAGCACCCCAACTCACCTTTCCCCATAAGCAAGCATAAGTTGGTTTTCTAAATTTGAGACCCTGTTCTGATTTGTAATTCAGTTTATGTGTAGCCAAGTTTACATTCCGTGTATTAGTGATATCTTATGATGTTTCTTTTTCTCTGTGACTTATTTCTCGTAGAATCATCGTACCTGAATCCACTCATTTTTCCGCTATGGACCTGAAGACGAAGATTTCATTGCTGACTGATATTCCATTGCACGTGCGTACCACAACTTCTTTATCCATTTTTTGCTTTCTCGGATATTTAACTTGTACCGTAGACAAGGTTCTTGTAAACAGAGCCGTCCCAAACTTTGGCGTGGCTGTGTGTTTTTGATTTTAATTTCCCTAAGCTATAGGACCATAAGTGGAAGTGCCATAGGCTGTGTTGCTTTGTTTCCTACGTGTTTCAGGAAACACCATACACTTCTCCAGAGTGGCTGTTGGCAATTTACATCCCGCCCATCAGCATAACTAAGCTCCCTGTTCTCCATGACCTGTCCTGCCTTTCTTGATTTTACACTCTTATCAGATGGCACTATTGAGCGGGGGGCAGTGAGACTTCATTGTAGTGCAGATTTCTTTACACGCTTGCTTGGTTGGCCAAAAAGGGCTTATGCGTTTTATCCTGAATATATTCAGGAAAAAACGCATACGCCCTTTTTGGCCAAGTGCATCATTGTCGACATTCTGCCTCTTTTCCTATGCTTTAAGTGCAATTCCAGTCTACCCCCTGAAATCGTTTTCCTGAAATTCTGCCCCGCTTTCAAGTCCTCTTCGAAGACTTACTTCAATACATTTTTGGACGATAGCTCTCATTCATAACTCTGCAGGTTTGTGAATTACAGTGCCCCTGAGCTCCTTTCTTCAACTCGCTTTCTTGTGAGCTGGCCGCAAACCCACAGGATTGCTTCAGGCCCTAATCTGTTTCCGGCAGGGCACGCTGAGCCTTTGGTTAATTCCTCTTCCTGGTGGGAAATGAGCGTTCCATTTGCCCGTGCAGACACCTACAGCTAGTCTCTCATTGGTTCTCCCTATTCCTGTTCATCTTGCGCAGAAATTGCAGACTGTGCCAAACAGGAGGTTAAAGGCACTGACCATCCAAGTGGGGAGTGTGTTAGTAAAACGTCTGGAATGGTGAACCCGAGTACCAGGGTTCGAAAACTGAGATGCATTTGAAAACGTTTCCCAATCACACGGTGGACCATAATCTGGGTTTCCCATGCATGTTTTAGCTGAAGGAAGAATACCTTAAATCTGGAGAGTTGGGACCCATGGAATGGGTACCATGCAGTATGACTTCAAAGGGTCTGCGTTTGCTCACCGAACCTCACCAATGCTATCAGCCCGAAGTGTCCAGCCTTATGTCTCACCCAGCTCTGGGTGTAGATGTGGTAAATCCAGGTTGCATCACAAGCCCTGAATGAATTATTTAAGAATTGCTCTCTATTTCACTGTCATTGAGTTTTGTTTTTGAAATTTATTTTGATAATGGGATTTATCAGATTTTCAGAGCTGCGTTTAGGCCGCTGTACACACGCTTGATTTCCTTATGGAGACATATAAATCCATGGGTTTTAAGATTCTTACTTGTCAGGTATCTTCCCAGGCGTTGAATATGGGGTGTTGAGTCCATTTCGTTGAGCAAGGAGTAGGTCTTGTCTATTATATATTTGGCTTATGGAACGGTATCTGTGCTAATTTCAATCTCTGGATTTATGCAGCACCCCAACTCTCCTTTCCCCTTAAGCAAGCATAAGTTGGTTTTCTCAATTTGAGACCCTGTTCTGTTTTGTAATTCACTACATGTGTAGCCAAGTTTACATTCCGTGTATTAGTGATATCTTATGATGTTTCTTTTTCTGTGTGACTTATTTCTCGTAGAATCATCGTACCTGAATCGACTCATTATGCCGCTAAGGACCTGATGACGTAGATTTCATTGTTGAGTTATATTCCATTGTACGTATGTACCACAACTTCTTTATCCATTTTTTGCTTTCTCGGATATTTAACTTGTACCGTAGACAAAGTTCTTGTAAACAGAGCCGTCCCAAACTTTGGCTTGGCTCTGTGTTTTTGATTTTAATTTCCCTAAGCTATAGGACCATAAGTGGAAGTGCCATAGGCTGTGTTGCTTTGTTTCCTACGTGTTTCAGGAAACACCATACACTTCTCCAGAGTGGCTGTTTGCAATTTACATCCCGCCCATCAGCATAACTAGGCTCCCTGTTCTCCATGACCTGTCCTGCCTTTCTGGATTTTACACTATTATCAGATGGCACTATTGAGCGGGGGGCAGTGAGACTTCATTGTAGTGCAGATTTCTTTACACGCTTGCTTGGTTGGCCAAAAAGGGCTTATGCGTTTTATCCTGAATATATTCAGGAAAAAACGCATACGCCCTTTTTGGCCAAGTGCATCATTGTCGACATTCTGCCTCTTTTCCTATGCTTTAAGTGCAATTCCAGTCTACCCCCTGAAATCGTTTTCCTGAAATTCTGCCCCGCTTTCAAGTCCTCTTCGAAGACTTACTTCAATACATTTTTGGACGATAGCTCTCATTCATAACTCTGCAGGTTTGTGAATTACAGTGCCCCTGAGCTCCTTTCTTCAACTCGCTTTCTTGTGAGCTGGCCGCAAACCCGCAGGATTGCTTCAGGCCCTAATCTGTTTCCGGCAGGGCACGCTGAGCCTTTGGTTAATTCCTCTTCCTGGTGGGAAATGAGCGTTCCATTTGCCCGTGCAGACACCTACAGCTAGTCTCTCATTGGTTCTCCCTATTCCTGTTCATCTTGCGCAGAAATTGCAAACTGTTCCAAAGAGCAGGTTAAAGGCACTGACTCTCCAAGTGGGGAGAGTGTTAGTAAAGCTTCTGGAATGGTGAACCCGAGTACCAGGGTTCGAAAACTGAGATGCACTTGAAAACGTTTCCCAATCACACGGTGGACCATACTCTGGGTTTCCCATGCATGTTTTAGCTGAAGGAAGAATCCCTTAAACCTGGAGATTTGGGACCCATGGAATGGGTACCATGCAGTATGACTTCTAAGGGTCTGCGTTTGCTCACCGAACCTCACCAATGCTATCAGCCCGAAGTGTCCAGCCTTATGTCTCACACAGCTCTGGGTGTAGATGTGGTAAATCCAGGTTGCATCACAAGACCTGAATGAATTATTTAAGAATTGCTCTCTATTTCACTGACATTGTGTTTTGTTTTTGAATTTTATTTTGATAATGGGATTTATCAGATTTTCACGGCTGCGTTTAGGCCGCTGTACACATGCTTGATTTCCTTATGGAGACATATAAATCCATGGGTTTTAAGATTCTTACTTGTCAGGTATCTTCCCAGGCGTTGAATATGGGGTGTTGAGTCCATTTCGTTGAGCAAGGAGTAGGTCTTCTCTATTATATACTTGGCTTATGGAACGGTATCTGTGCTAATTTCAATCTCTGGTTTTATGCAGCACCCCAACTCTCCTTTCCCCTTAAGCAAGCATAAGTTGGTTTTCTCAATTTGAGACCCTGTTCTGTTTTGTAATTCACTACATGTGTAGCCAAGTTTACATTCCGTGTATTAGTGATATCTTATGATATTTCTTTTCCTGTGTGACTTATTGCTCGTAGAATCATCGTACCTGAATTGACTCATTATGCCGCTAGGGGCCTGATGACGTAGATTTCATTGCTGAGTGATATTCCATTGTACGTGCGTACCACAACTTCTTTATCCATTTTGTGATTTCTTGGATATTTAACTTGTACCGTAGACGAGGTTCTTGTAAACAGAGCCGTCCCAAATTTTTGGGTGGCTGTGTGTTTTTGATTTTAATTTCCCTAAGCTATAGGACCATAAGTGGAAGTGCCATAGGCTGTGTTGCTTTTTTTCCTATGTGTTTCAGGAAACACCATACACTTCTCCAGAATGGCTATTGACAATTTATATCCCACAGGTCAGCATAACAAGGCTCCCTGTTCTCCATGACCTGTCCTGCCTTTCTGGATTTTACACTTTTTTCAGATGGCCCTTTTGACCGGGGGGCAGCGAGACTTCATTGTAGTGCAGATTTCCTTTACACGGTTGCTTGGTTGGCCAAAAAGGGCGTATGCGTTTTTTCCTGAATATATTCAGGAAAAAACGCATACGCCCTTTTTGCCCAACTGCATCATTGCCGACATTGTGCCTCTTTTCCTATGCTTAAAGTGCAATTCCAGTCTATCCCCTGAAATCGTATTCCTGAAATTCTGCCCCGCTTTCAAGTCCTCTTCGAAGACTTACTTCAATACATTTTTGGACGATAGCTGTCATTCATAACTCTGCAGGTTTCTGAATTACACTGCCCCTGAGCTCCTTTCTTCAACTCGCTTTCTTGTGAGCTGGCCGCAAAACCGCAGGATTGCTTCACGCCATAATCTCTTTCTGGCAGGTCACGCTGAGCCTTTGGTTAATTCCTCTTCCTGGTGGGAAATGCGCGTTCCATTTGCCCGTGCAGACACCTACAGCTAGTCTCTCATTGGTTCTCCCCATTCCTGTTCATCTTGCGCAGAAATTGCAAACTGTGCCAAACAGGAGGTTAAAGGCACTGACTCTCCAAGTGGGGAGAGTGTTTGTAAAGCGCCTGGAATGGTGAACCCGAGTACCAGGGGCGAAAACTGAGATGCATTTGAAAACGTTTCCCAATCACACGGTGGACCATACTCTGGGTTTCCCATGCATGTTTTAGCTGAAGGAAGAATCCCTTAAACCTAGAGAGTTGGGACCCATGGAATGGGTACCATGCAGTATGACTTCAAAGGGTCTGCGTTTGCTCACCGAACCTCACCAATGCTATCACCCCGAAGAGTCCAGCCTTATGTCTCACCCAGATCTGGGTGTAGATGTGGGAAATCCAGGTTGCATCACAAGCCCTGAATGAATGATTTAAGAATTGCTCTCTATTTCACTGTCATTGTGTTTTGTTTTTGATATTTATTTTGATAATGGGATTTATCGGATTTTCACTGCTGCGTTTAGGCCGCTCTACACATGCCTGATTTCCTTATGGAGACATATAAATCCATGGGTTTTAAGATTCTTACTTGTCAGGTATCTTCCCAGGCGTTGAATAAGGGGTGTTGAGTCCATTTCGTTGAGCAAGGAGTAGGTCTTGTCTATTATATATTTGGCTTATGGAACAGTATCTTGCTAATTTCAATCTCTGGTTTTATGCAGCACCCCAACTCACCTTTCCCCGTAAGCAAGCATAAGTTTGTTTTCTAAATTTGAGACCCTGTTGTGTTTTGTAATTCAGTTCATGTGTAGCCAAGTTTATATTCCGTGTATTAGTGATATCTTATGATGTTTCTTTTTCTGTGTGACTTATTTCTCGTAGAATCATCGTACCTGAATCCACTCATTATGCTGCTAGAGACCTGATGACGTAGATTTCATTGCTGAGTGATATTCCATTGTACGTGCGTACCACAACTTCTTTATCCATTTTTTGCTTTCTCGGATATTTAACTTGTACCGTAGACGAGGTTCTTGTAAACAGAGCCGTCCCAAATTTTGGGGTGGCTGTGTCTTTTTGATTTTAATTTCCCTAAGCTATAGGAACATAAGTGGAAATGCCATAGGCTGTGTTGCTTTGTTTCCTACGTGTTTCAGGAAACACCATACACTTCTCCAGAGTGGTTGTTGGCAATTTACATCCCGCCCATCAGCATAACAAGGCTCCCTGTTCTCCATGACCTGTCCTGCCTTTCTGGATTTTACACTTTTTTCAGATGGCCCTTTTGACTGGGGGGCAGTGAGACTTCATTGTAGTGCAGATTTCCTTTACATGTTTGCTTCGTTGGCCAAAAAGGGCGTATGCGTTTTTTCCTGAATGTATTCAGGAAAAAACGCATACGCCCTTTTTGGCCAAGTGCATCATTGTCGACATTCTGCCTCTTTTCCTATGCGTTAAGTGCAATTCCAGTCTACCTCGTGAAATCGTTTTCCTGAAATTTTGCCACGCTTTCAAGTCCTCTTCAAAGACTTACTTCAATATATTTTTGGACGATAGCTGTTATTCATAACTCTGCAGGTTTCTGAATTACACTGGCCCTGAGCTCCTTTGTTCAACTCGCTTTCTTGTGAGCGGGCCGCAAAACCGCAGGATTGCTTCAGGCCATAATCTCTTTCTGGCAGGGCACGCTAAGCTTTTGGTTAATTCCTCTTCCTGTTGTGAAATGAGCGTTCCATTTGCCCGTGCACACACCTACAGCTAGTCTCTCATTGGTTCTCCCTATTCCTGTTCATCTTGCGCAGAAATTGCAAACTGTGCCAAACAGGAGGTTAATGGCACTGACTCTCCAAGTGGGGAGAGTTTTAGTAAAGCATTGAAATGGTGAACCCGAGTACCAGGGGACGAAAACTGAGATGCATTTGAAAACGTTTCCCAATCACACGGTGGACCATACTCTGGGTTTCCCATGCATGTTTTAGCTGAAGGAAGAATCCCTTAAACCTGGAGAGTTCGGCCCCATGGAATGGGTACCATGCAGTATGACTTCAAAGGGTCTGCGTTTGCTCACCGAACCTCACCAATGCTATCAGCCCGAAGTGTCCAGCCCTATGTCTCATCCAGCTCTGGGTGTAGATGTGGTAAATACAGGTTGCATCACAAGCCCTGAATGAATTATTTAAGAATTGCTCTCTATTTCACTGTCATTGTGTTTTGTTTTTGAAATTCATTTTGATAATGGGATTTATCGGATTTTCACTGCTGCGTTTAGGCCGCTGTACACACGCTTGATTTCCTTATGGAGACATATAAATCCATGGGTTTTAAGATTCTTACTTGTCAGGTATCTTGCCAGGCGTTGAATATGGCGTGTTGAGTCCATTTCGTTGAGCAAGGAGTAGGGCTTGTCTATTATATATTTGGCTTATGGAACGGTATCTGTGCTAATTTCAATCTGTGGTTTTATGCAGCACCCCAACTCACCTTTCCCCATAAGCAAGCATAAGTTGGTTTTCTAAATTTGAGACCCTGTTCTGTTTTGTAATTCAGTTTATGTGTAGCCAAGTTTACATTCCGTGTATTACTGATATATTATGATGTTTCTTTTTCTGTGTGACTTATTTCTCGTAGAATCATCGTACCTGAATCCACTCAGTATGCCGCTTTGGGCCTGAAGACGTAGATTTCATTGCTGAGTGATATTCCATTGTCCGTGCGTACCAGAACTTCTTTATTCATTTTTTGCTTTCTCGGATATTTAACTTGTACCGTAGAAAAGGTTTTGTAAACAGAGCCATCCCAAACTTTGGGGTGGCTGTGTGTTTTTGATTTTAATTTCCCTAAGCTATAGGACCATAAGTGGAAGTGACATAGGCTGTGTTGTGTTGTTTCCTACGTGTTTCAGGATACATCATACATTTCTCCAGAGTGGCTGTTGGCAATTTACATCCCGCCCATCAGCATAACAAGGCGCCCTGTTCTCCATGACCTGTCCTGTCTTTCTGGATTTTACACTTTTTTCAGATGGCCCTTTTGACTGGGGGCAGTGAGACTTCATTGTAGTGCAGATTTCCTTTACACGCTTGCTTGGTTGTCCAAAAAGGGCGTATGCGTTTTTTCCTGAATATATTAAGGAAAAAACGCATACGCCCTTTTTGGCCAAGTGCATCATTGTTGACATTCTGCCTCTTTTCCTACGCTTTAAGTGCAATTCCAGTCTACCCCCTGAAATCGTTTTCCTGAAATTCTGCCCCGCTTTCAAGTCCTCTTTTAAGACTTACTTCAGTACATTTTTGGACAATAGCTGTCATTCATAACTCTGCAGGTTTGTGAATTACAGTGCCCCTGAGCTCCTTTCTTCAACTCATTTTCTTGTGAGCTAGTCGCAAAACCGCAGGATTGCTTCAGGCCCTAATATGTTTCCGGCCGGGCACGCTGAGCCTTTGGTTAATTCCTCTTCCTGAAGGGAAATGATCGTTCCATTTGCCCGTGAAGACACCAACAGCTAGTCTCTCATTGGTTCTCCCTATGCCTGTTCATCTTGCGCAGAAATTGCAAACTGTGCCAAACAGGAGGTTAAAGGCACTGACTCTCCAAGTGGGGAGAGTGTTAGTAAAGCGTCTGGAATGGTGAACCCGAGTACCAGGGGACGAAAACTGAGATGCATTTGAAAACGTTTCCCAATCACACGGTGGACCATACTATGGGTTTCCCATGCATGTTTTAGCTGAAGGAAGAATCCCTTAAACCTGTAGAGTTGGGACCCCTGGAATGGGTACCATGCAGTATGACTTCAAAGGGTCTGCGTTTGCTCACCGAACCTCACCAATGCTATCAGCCCGAAGTGTCCAGCCTTATGTCTCACCCAGCTCTGGGTGTAGATGTGGGAAAGCCAGGTTGCATCACAAGCCCTGAATGAATTATTTAAGAATTGCTCTCTATTTCACTGTCATTTTGTTTTCTTTTTGAAATTTATTTTGATAATGGGATTTATCGGATTTTCACTGCTGCGTTTAGGCCGCTGTACACACGCTTGATTTCCTTATGGAGACATATAAATCCATGGGTTTTAAGATTCTTACTTGTCAGGTATCTTGCCAGGCGTTGAATATGGGGTGTTGAGTCCATTTCGTTGAGCAAGGAGTAGGTCTTGTCTATTATATATTTGGCTTATGGAACGGTATCTGTGCTAATTTCAATCTCTGGTTTTATGCAGCACCCCAACTCACCTTTCCCCATAAGCAAGCATAAGTTGGTTTTCTAAATTTGAGACCCTGTTCTGTTTTGTAATTCAGTTCATGGGTAGCCAAGCTTACATTCCGTGTATTAGTGATATCTTATGATGTTTCTTTTTCTGTGTGACTTATTTCTCGTAGAATCATCATAGCTGAATCCACTCATTATGCCGCTACGGGCCTGAAGACGTAGATTTCATTGCTGAGTGATATTCCATTGTACGTGCGTACCACAACTTCTTTATCCATTTTTTACTTTCTGGGATATTTTACTTGTACCGTAGACGAGGTTCTTGTAAAAAGAGCCGTCCCAAACTCTGGGGTGGCTGTGTGTTTTTGATTTTAATTTCCCTAAGCTATAGGACCATAAGTGGAAGTGCCATAAGCTGTGTTGCTTTGTTTCCTATGTGTTTCTGGAAACACCATACACTTCTCCAGAGTGGTTGTTGGCAATTTACATCTCGCCCATCAGTATGACAAGGCTCCCTGTTCTCCATGACCTCTCCTGACTTTCTGGATTTTACACTTTTTTCAGATGGCCCTTTTGACCGGGGGGCAGTGAGACTTCATTGTAGTGCAGATTTCCTTTACACGCTTTCTTGGTTGGCCAAAAAGAGCGTATGCGTTTTTTCCTGAATATATTCAGGAAAAAACCCATACGCCCTTTTTGGCCAAGTGCATCATTGTCAACATTCTGCCTCTTTTCCTATGCTTTAAGTGCAATTCCAGTCTACCCCCTGAAATCGTTTTCCTGAATTTCTGCCCCGCTTTCAAGTCCTCTTCGAAGACTTACTTCTATACATTTTTGGACGATAGGTGTCATTCATAACTCTGCAGGTTTGTGAATTACAGTGCCCCTGAGCTCCTTTCTTCAACTCGCTTTCTTGTGAGCTGGCCGCAAAACCGCAAGATTGCTTCAGGCTCTAATCTGTTTCCGTCAGGGCACGCTGAGCCTTTGGTTAATTCCTCTTCCTGGTGGGAAATGAGCGTTCCATTTGCCCGTGCAGACACCTACAGCTAGTCTCTCATTGCTTCTCCCTATGCCTGTTCATCTTGCGCAGAAATTGCCAAGTGTGCCAAACAGGAGGTTAAATGCACTGACTCTCCAAGTGGGGAGAGTGTTAGTAAAGCATCTGGAATGGTGAACCCGAGTACCAGGGGACGAAATCTGAGATGCATTTGAAAACGTTTCCCAATCACACGGTGGACCACACTATGGGTTTCCCATGCATGTTTTAGCTGAAGGAAGAATCCCTTAAACCTGGAAATTTGGGACGCATGGAATGGGTACCATGCAGTATGACTTCAAAGGGTCTGCGTTTGCTCACCGAACCTCACCAATGCTATCAGCCCGAAGTGTCCAGCCTTATGTCTCACCCAGCTCTGGGTGTAGATGTGGTAAATCCAGGTTGCATCACAAGCCCTGAATGAATTATTTAAGAATTGCTCTCTATTTCACTGTCATTTTGTTTTGTTTTTGAAATTTATTTTGATAATGGGATTTATCGGATGTTCACTGCTGCGTTTAGGCCGCTGTACACACGCTTGATTTCCTTATGGAGACATATAAATCCATGGGTTTTAAGATTCTTACTTGTCAGGTATCTTGCCAGGCATTGAATATGGGGTGTTGTGTCCATTTCGTTGAGCAAGGAGTAGGTCTTGTCTATTATATATTTGGCTTATGGAACGATATCTGTGCTAATTTCAATCTCTGGTTTTATGCAGCACCCCAACTCACCTTTCCCCATAAGCAAGCATAAGTTGGTTTTCTAAATTTGAGACCCTGTTCTGTAATGTAATTCAGTTCATGTGTATCCAAGTTTACATTCCGTGTATTAGTGATATATTATGATGTTTCTTTTTCTGTGTGACTTATTTCTCGTAGAATCATCGTACCTGAATCCACTCATTATGCCACTATGGGCCTGAAGACGTAGATTTCATTGCTGAGTGATATTCCATTGTACGTGCGTACCAGATATTCTTTATCCATTTTTTCCTTTCTCGGATATTTAACTTGTACCGTAGAAAAGGTTCTTGTAAACAGAGCCATCCCAAACTTTGGGGTGGCTGTGTGTTTGTGATTTTAATTACCCTAAGCTATAGGACCATAGTGGAAGTGACATAGGCTGTGTTGCTTTGTTTCCTACCTGTTTCAGGATACACAATACATTTCTCCAGAGTGGCTGTTGGCAATTTACATCCCGCCCATCAGCATAACAAGGCGCCCTGTTCTCCAAGACCTGTCCTGCCTTTCTGGATTTTACACTTTTTTCAGATGGCCCTTTTGACCGGGGGGCAGTGAGACTTCATTGTAGTGCAGATTTCCTTTACATGCTTGCTTGGTTGGCCAAAAAGGGCGTATGCGTTTTTTCCTGAATATATTCAGGAAAAAACGCATACGCCCTTTTTGGCCAAGTGCATCATTGTCGACATTCTGCCTCTTTTCCTATGCTTTAAGTGCAATTCCAGTCTACCCCCTGAAATCGTTTTCCTGAAATTCTGCCCCGCTTTCAAGTCCTCTTTGAAGACTTACTTCAGTACATTTTTGGACGATAGCTGTCATTCATAACTCTGCATGTTTGTGAATTACAGTGCCCCTGAGCTCCTTTCTTCAACTCGTTTTCTTGTGAGCTGGCCGCAAAACCGCAGGATTGCTTCAGGCCCTAATATGTTTCCGGCCGGGCACGCTGAGCCTTTGGTTAATTCCTCTTCCTGGTGGGAAATGATCGTTCAATTTGCCCGTGCAGACACCAACAGCTAGTCTCTCATTGCTTCTCCCTATTCCTGTTCATCTTGCGCAGAAATTGCAAACTGTGCCAAACAGGAGGTTAATGGCACTGACTCTCCAAGTGGGGAGAGTGTTAGTAAAGCGTCTGGAATGGTGAACCCGAGTACCAGGGGACGAAAACTGAGATGCATTTGAAAACGTTTCCCAATCACACGGTGGACCATACTCTGGGTTTCCCATGCATGTTTTAGCTGAAGGAAGAATCCCTTAAACCTGGAAATTTGGAACCCATGGAATGGGTACCATGCAGTATGACTTCAAAGGGTCTGCGTTTGCTCACCGAACCTCACCAATGCTATCAGCCCGAAGTGTCCAGCCTTATGTCTCACCCAGCTCTGGGTGTAGATGTGGGAAATCCAGGTTGCATCACAAGCCCTGAATGAATTATTTAAGAATTGCTCTCTATTTCACTGTCATTTTGTTTTGTTTTTGAAATTTATTTTGATAATGGGATTTATCGGATTTTCACTGCTGCGTTTAGGCCGCTGTACACACACTTGATTTCCTTATGGAGACATATAAATCCATGGGTTTTAAGATTCTTACTTGTCAGGTATCTTGCCAGGCGTTGAATATGGGGTGTTGAGTCCATTTCGTTGAGCAAGGAGTAGGTCTTGTCTATTATATATTTGGCTTATGGAACGGTATCTGTGCTAATTTCAATCTCTGGTTTTATGCAACACCCCAACTCACCTTTCCCCATAAGCAAGCATAAGTTGGTTTTCTAAATTTGAGACCCTGTTCTGTTTTGTAATTCAGTTCATGGGTAGCCAAGTTTACATTCCGTGTATTAGTGATATCTTATGATGTTTCTTTTTCTGTGTGACTTATTTCTCGTAGAATCATCATACCTGAATCCACTCATTATGCCGCTACAGGCCTGATGACGTAGATTTCATTGCTGAGTGATATTCCATTGTACGTGCGTACCACTACTTCTTTATCCATTTTTTACTTTCTGGGATATTTTACTTGTACCGTAGACGAGGTTCTTGTGAACAGAGCCATCCCAAACTCTGGGGTGGCTGTGTGTTTTTGATTTTAATTTCCCTAAGCTATAGGACCATAAGTGGAAGTGCCATAGGCTGTGTTACTTTGTTTCCTACGTGTTTCTGGAAACACCATACACTTCTCCAGAGTGGTTGTTGGCAATTTACATCCCGCCCATCAGCATGACAAGGCTCCCTGTTCTCCATGACCTGTCCTGCCTTTCTGGATTTTACACTTTTTTCAGATGGCTCTTTTGGCCGGGGGGGCAGTGAGACTTCATTGTAGTGCAGATTTCCTTTACACGCTTGCTTGGTTGGCCAAAAAGGGCGTATGCGTTTTTTCCTGAATATATTCAGGAAAAAACGCATACGCCCTTTTTGGCCAAGTGCATCGTTGTCGACATTCTGCCTCTTTTCCTATGCTTTTAGTACAATTCCAGTCTACCCCCTGAAATCGTTTTCCTGAAATTCTGCCCCGCTTTCAAGTCCTCTTGGAAGACTTACTTCAATACATTTTTGGACGATAGCTGTCATTCATAACTCTGCATGTTTGTGAATTACAGTGCCCCTGAGCTCATGTCTTCAACTCGCTTTCTTGTGAGCTGGCCGCAAAACCGCAGGATTGCTTCAGGCCAAAGTCTCTTTCCAGCAGGGCACGCTGAGCCTTTGTTTAATTCCTCTTCCTGGTCGGAAATGAGTGTTCCATTTGCCCGTGCAGACACCTACAGCTAGTCTCTCATTGCTTCTCCCTATTCCTGTTCATCTTGCGCAGAAATTGCAAAGTGTGCCAAACAGGAGGTTAAATGCACTGACTCTCCAAGTGGGGAGAGTGTTAGTAAAGCGTCTGGAATGGTGAACCCGAGTACCAGGGGACGAAAACTGAGATGCATTTGAAAACGTTTCCCAATCACACGGTGGACCATACTATGGGTTTCCCATGCATGTTTTAGCTGAAGGAAGAATCCCTTAAACCTGGAAATTTGGAACCCATGGAATGGGTACCATGCAGTATGACTTCAAAGGGTCTGCGTTTGCTCACTGAACCTCACCAATGCTATCAGCCCGAAGTGTCCACCCTTATGTCTCACCCAACTCTGGGTGTACATGTGGTAAATCCAGGTTGCATCACAAACCCTGAATGAATGATTTAAGAATTGCTCTCTATTTCACTGTCATTTTGTTTTGTTTTTGAAATTTATTTTGATAATGGGATTTATTGGATTTTCACTGCTGCGTTTAGGCCGCTGTACACACGCTTGATTTCCTTATGGAGACATATAAATCCATGGGTTTTAAGATTCTTACTTGTCAGGTATCTTGCCAGGCGTTGAATATGGCGTGTTGAGTCCATTTCGTTGAGCAAGGAGTAGGGCTTGTCTATTATATATTTGGCTTATGGAACGGTATCTGTGCTAATTTCAATCTCTGGTTTTATGCAACACCCCAACTCACCTTTCCCCATAAGCAAGCATAAGTTGGTTTTCTAAATTTGAGACCCTGTTCTGTTTTGTAATTCAGTTTATGTGTAGCCAAGTTTACATTCCGTGTATTACTGATATATTATGATGTTTCTTTTTCTGTGTGACTTATTTCTCGTAGAATCATCGTACCTGAATCCACTCATTATGCCGCTATGGGCCTGAAGACGTAGATTTCATTGCTGAGTGATATTCCATTTTACGTGCGTACCAGAACTTCTTTATCCATTTTTTCCTTTCTCGGATATTTAACTTGTACCGTAGACAAGGTTCTTGTAAACAGAGCCATCCCAAACTTTGCGGTGGCTGTGTGTTTTTGATTTTAATTTCCCTAAGCTATAGGACCATAAGTGGAAGTGACATAGGCTGTGTTGCTTTGTTTCCTACGTGTTTCAGGATACACCATACATTTCTCCAGAGTGGCTGTTGGCAATTTACATCCCGCCCATCAGCATAACAAGGCTCCCTGTTCTCCATGACGTGTCCTGTCTTTCTGGATTTTACACTTTTTTCAGATGGCCCTTTTGACCGGGGGGCAGTGAGACTTCATTGTAGTGCAGATTTCCTTTACCCGCTTGCTTGGTTGGCCAAAAAGGGCGTATGCGTTTTTTCCTGAATATATTCAGGAAAAAACACATACGCCCTTTTTGGCCAAGTGCATCATTGTTGACATTCTGCCTCTTTTCCTACGCTTTAAGTGCAATTCCAGTCTACCCCCTGAAATCGTTTTACTGAAATTCTGCCCCGCTTTCAAGTCCTCTTTGAAGACTTACTTCAGTACATATTTGGACGATAGCTGTCATTCATAACTCTGCAGGTTTGTGAATTACAGTGCCCCTGAGCTCATGTCTTCAACTCGCTTTCTTGTGAGCTGGCCGCAAAACCGCAGGATTGCTTCAGGCCCTAATCTCTTTCCAGCAGGGCACGCTGAGCCTTTGTGTAATTCCTCTTCCTGGTGGGAAATGAGCGTTCCATTTGCCCGTGCAGACACCAACAGCTAGTCTCTCATTGGTTCTCCCTATGCCTGTTCATCTTGCGCAGAAATTGCTAACTGTGCCAAACAGGATGTTAAAGGCACTGACTCTCCAAGTGGGGAGAGTGTTAGTAAAGCGTCTGGAATGGTGAACCCGAGTACCAGGGGATGAAAACTGAGATGCATTTGAAAACGTTTCCCAATCACACGGCAGACGATAGTCTGGGTTTCCCATTCATGTTTTAGCTGAAGGAAGAATCCCTTAAACCTGGAGAGTTGGGACCCATGGAATGGGTACCATGCAGTATGACTTCAAAGGGTCTGCGTTTGCTCACCGAACCTCACCAATGCTATCACCCTGAAGTGTCCAGCCTTATGTCTCACCCAGCTCTGGGTGTAGATGTGGTAAATCCAGGTTGCATCACAAGCCCTGAATGAATGATTTAAGAATTGCTCTCTATTTCACTGTCATTGTGTTTTGTTTTTGAAATTTATTTTGATAATGGGATTTATCGGATTTTCACTGCTGCGTTTAGGCCGCTGTACACACGCTTGATTTCCTTATGGAGACATATAAATCCATGGGTTTTAAGATTCTTACTTCTCAGGTGTCTTGCCAGGCGTTGAATAAGGGGTGTTGAGTCCATTTCGTTGAGCAAGGAGTAGGGCTTGTCTATTATATATTTGGCTTATGGAACGGTATCTGTGCTAATTTCAATCTCTGGTTTTATGCAGCACCCCAACTCACCTTTCCCCATAAGCAAGCATAAGTTGGTTTTCTCAATTTCAGACCCTGTTCTGTTTTGTATTTCAGTTCATGTGTAGCCAACTTTACATTCCGTGTATTAGTGATATCTTATGATGTTTCTTTTTCTGTGTGACTTATTTCTCGTAGAATCATCGTACCTGAATCCACTCATTATGCCGCTACGGGCCTGATGACGTAGATTTCATTGCTGAGTGATATTCCATTGTACGTGCGTACCACAACTTCTTTATCCATTTTATGCTTTCTGGGATATTTTACTTGTACCGTAGACGAGGTTCTTGTAAACAGAGCCGTCCCTAACTGTGGGGTGGATGTGTGTTTTTGAATTTAATTTCCCTAAGCTATAGGACCATAAGTTGAAGTGCCATAGGCTGTGTTGCTTTGTTTCCTACGTGTTTCTGGAAAAACCATACACTTCTCCAGAGTGGTTGTTGGCAATTTACATCCCGCCCATCAGCATGACAAGGCTCCCTGTTCTCCATGACCTGTCCTGCCTTTCTGGATTTTACACTTTTTTCAGATGGCTCTTTTGACCGGGGGGGCAGTGAGACTTCATTGTAGTGCAGATTTCCTTTACACGCTTGCTTGGTTGGCCAAAAAGGGCGTATGCGTTTTTTCCTGAATATATTCAGGAAAAAACGCATACGCCCTTTTGGGCCAAGTGCATCGTTGTCGACATTCTGCCTCTTTTCCTATGCTTTTAGAACAATTCCAGTCTACCCCCTGAAATCGTTTTCCTGAAATTCTGCCCCGCTTTCAAGTCCTCTTGGAAGACTTACTTCAATACATTTTTGGACGATAGCTGTCATTCATAACTCTGCATGTTTGTGAATTACAGTGCCCGTGAGCTCATGTCTTCAACTTGCTTTCTTGTGAGCTGGCCGCAAAACCGCAGGATTGCTTCAGGCCAAAGTCTCTTTCCAGCAGGGCATGCTGAGCCTTTGTTTAATTCCTCTTCCTGGTCGGAAATGAGTGTTCCATTTGCCCGTGCAGACACCTACAGCTAGTCTCTCATTGCTTCTCCCTATGCCTGTTCATCTTGCGCAGAAATTGCAAAGTGTGCCAAACAGGAGGTTAAATGCACTGACTCTCCAAGTGGGGAGAGTGTTAGTAAAGCGTCTGGAATGGTGAACCCGAGTACCAGGGGACGAAAACTGAGATGCATTTGAAAACGTTTCCCAATCACACGGTGGACCATACTATGGGTTTCCCATGCATGTTTTAGCTGAAGGAAGAATCCCTTAAACCTGGAAATTTGGAACCCTTGAAATGGGTACCATGCAGTATGACTTCAAAGGGTCTGCGTTTGCTCACCGAACCTAACCAATGCTATCAGCCCGAAGTGTCCAGCCTTATGTCTCACCCAGCTCTGGGTGTAGATGTGGGAAATCCAGGTTGCATCACAAGCCCTGAATGAATTATTTAAGAATTGATCTCTATTTCACTGTCATTGTGTTTTGTTTTTGAAATTTATTTTGATAATGGGATTTATCGGATTTTCACTGCTGCGTTTAGGGTGCTGTACACACGCTTGATTTCCTTATGGAGACATATAAATCCATGGGTTTTAAGATTCTTACTTGTCAGGTATCTTGCCAGGCGTTGAATATGGGTTGTTGAGTCCATTTCGTTGAGCAAGGAGTAGGTCTTGTCTATTATATATTTTGCTTATGGAACGGTATCTGTGCTAATTTCAATCTCTGGTTTTATGCAGCACCCCAACTCACCTTTCCCCATAAGCAAGCATAAGTTGGTTTTCTAAATTTGAGACCCTGTTCTGTTTTGTAATTCAGTTCATGGGTAGCCAAGTTTACATTCCGTGTATTAGTGATATCTTATGATGTTTCTTTTTCTGTGTGACTTATTTCTCGTAGAATCATCATACCTGAATCCACTCATTATGCCGCTACGGGCCTGATGACGTAGATTTCATTGCTGAGTGATATTCCATTGTACGTGCGTACCACAACTTCTTTATCCATTTTTTACTTTCTGGGATATTTTACTTGTACCGTAGACGAGGTTCTTGTAAACAGAGCCATCCCAAACTCTGGGGTGGCTGTGTGTTTTTGATTTTAATTTCCCTAAGCTATAGGACCATAAGTGGAAGTGCCATAAGCTGTGTTGCTTTGTTTCCTACGTGTTTCTGGAAACACCATACACTTCTCCAGAGTGGTTGTTGGCAATTTACATCCCAGCCATCAGCATGACAAGGCTCCCTGTTCTCCATGACCTGTCCTGCCTTTCTGGATTTTACACTTTTTTCAGATGGCCCTTTTGACCGGGGGGGCAGTGAGACTTCATTGTAGTGCAGATTTCTTTACACGCTTGCTTGGTTGGCCAAAAAGGGCGTATACGTTTTTTCCTGAATATATTCAGGAAAAAAGGCATACGCCCTTTTTGGCCAAGTGCATCGTTGTCGACATTCTGCCTCTTTTCCTATGCTTTTAGTACAATTCCCGTCTACCCCCTGAAATCGTTTTCCTGAAATTCTGCCCCGCTTTCAAGTCCTCTTGGAAGACTTACTTCAATACATTTTTGGACGATAGCTGTCATTCATAACTCTGCAGGTTTGTGAATTACAGTGCCCCTGAGCTCATGTCTTCAACTCGCTTTCTTGTGAGCTGGCCGCAAAACCGCTGGATTGCTTCAGGCCATAATCTCTTTCCGGCAGGGCATGCTGAGCCTTTGTTTAATTCCTCTTCCTGGTCGGAAATGAGCGCTACTTTTCCCCGTGCAGGCACCTACAGCTAGTCTCTCATTGGTTCTCCCTATGCCTGTACATCTTGCGCAGAAATTGCAAACTGTGCCAAACAGGAGGTTAATGGCACTGACTCTCCAAGTGGGGAGAGTGTTAGTAAAGCATCTAGAATGGTGAACCCGAGTACCAGGGGACGAAAACTGAGATGCATTTGAAAACGTTTACCGGTCACACAGTGCACTGTACTGTGGGTTTACCATGCATGTTTTAGCTGAAGGAAGAATCCCTTAAACCTGGAGAGTTGGGATCCATGGAATGGGTACCATGCAGTATGACTTCAAAGGGTCTGCGTTTGCTCACCGAACCTCACCAATGCTATCAGCCCGAAGTGTCCAGCCTTATGTCTCACCCATCTCTGGGTGTAGATGTGGTAAATCCAGGTTGCATCACAAGCCCTGAATGAATTATTTAAGAATTGCTCTCTATTTCACTGTCATTGTGTTTTGTTTTTGAAATTTATTTTGATAATGGGATTTATCGGATTTTCACTTCTGCCTTTAGGCCGCTGTACACACGCTTGATTTCCTTATGGAGACATATAAATCCATGGGTTTTAAGATTCTTACTTGTCAGGTATCTTGCCAGGCGTTGAATATGGGGTGTTGAGTCCATTTCGTTGAGCAAGGAGTAGGGCTTGTCTATTATATATTTGGATTATGGAACGGTATCTGTGCTAATTTCAATCTCTGGTTTTATGCAGCACCCCAACTCACCTTTCCCCATATGCAAGCATAAGTTGGTTTGCTAAATTTGAGACCCTGTTCTGTTTTGTAATTCAGTTTATGTGTAGCCAACTTTACATTCCGTGTATTAGTGATAACTTATGATGTTTCTTTTTCTGTCTGACTTATTTCTCATAGAATCATCGTACCTGAATCCACTCATTATGCCGCTTTGGGCCTGAAGACGTAGATTTCATTGCTGACTGATATTCCATTGTACGTGCGTACCACAACTTCTTTATCCATTTTTTCTTTCTCGGATATTTAACTTGTACCGTAGACAAGGTTCTTGTAAACAGAGCCATCCCAAACTTTGGGGTGGCTGTGTGTTTTTGATTTTAATTTCCCTAAGCTATAGGACCATAAGTGGAAGTGACATAGGCTGTGTTGCTTTGTTTCCTACGTGTTTCAGGATACACCATACATTTCTCCAGAGTGGCTGTTGGCAATTTACATCCCGCCCATCAGCATAACAAGGCTCCCTGTTCTCCATGACCTGTCCTGTCTTTCTGGATTTTACTCTTTTTTCAGATGGCCCTTTTGACCGGGGGGCAGTGAGACTTCATTGTAGTGCGGATTTCCTTTACACGCTTGCTTGGTTGGCCAAAAAGGGCGTATGCGTTTTTTCCTGAATATATTCAGGAAAAAACGCATACGCTCTTTTTGGCCAAGTGCATCATTGTCGACATTCTGCCTCTTTTCCTATGCTTTAAGTGCAATTCCAGTCTACCCCCTGAAATCGTTTTCCTGAAATTCTGCCCCGCTTTCAAGTCCTCTTTGAAGACTTACTTCAGTATATTTTTGGACGATAGCTGTCATTCATAATTCTGCAGGTTTGTGAATTACAGTGCCCCTGAGCCCCTTTCTTCAACTCGTTTTATTGTGAGCTGGCCGCAAAACCGCAGGATTGCTTCAGGCCCTAATCTGTTTCCGGCATGGCATGATGAGCCTTTGGTTAATTCCTCTTCCTGGTGGGAAATGAGCGTTCAATTTGCCCGTGCAGACACCAACAGCTAGTCTCTCATTGGTTCTCCCTATGCCTGTTCATCTTGCGCAGAAATTGCAAACTGTGCCAAACGGGAGGTTAAAGGCACTGACTCTCCAAGTGGGGAGAGTGTTAGTAAAGCGTCTGGAATGATGAAACCAAGTACCAGGGGACGAAAACTGAGATGCATTTGAAAACGTTTCCCAATCACACAGCGGACGATAGTCTGGGTTTCCCATGCATGTTTTAGCTGAAGGAAGAATCCCTTAAACCTGGAGAGTTGTGACCCATGGAATGGGTACCATGAAGTATGACTTCAAAGGGTCTGCGTTTGCTCACCGAACCTCACCAATGCTATCAGCCCAAAGTGCCCAGCCTTACGTCTCACCCAGCTCTGGGTGTAGATGTGGAAAATCCAGGTTGCATCACAAGCCCTGAATGAATTATTTAAGAATTGCTCTCTATTTCACTGTCATTGTGTTTTGTTTTTGAAATTTATTTTGATAATGGGATTTATCGGATTTTCACTGCTGCGTTTAGGCCGCTGTACACATGCTTGATTTCCTTATGGAGACATATAAATCCATGGGTTTTAAGATTCTTACTTGTCAGGTATCTTGCCAGGCGTTGAATATGGGGTGTTGAGTCCATTTCGTTGAGCAAGGAGTAGGGCTTGTCTATTATATATTTGGCTTATGGAACGGTATCTGTGCTAATTTCAATCTCTGGTTTTATGCAGCACCCCAACTCACCTTTCCCCATAAGCAAGCATAAGTTGGTTTTCTAAATTTGAGACCCTGTTCTGTTTTGTAATTCAGTTCATGGGTAGCCAAGTTTACATTCCGTGTATTAGTGATATCTTATGATGTTTCTTTTTCTGTGTGACTTATTTCTCGTAGAATCATCGTACCTGAATCCACTCATGATGCCGCTACAGGCCTGATGACGTAGATTTCATTGCTGA